>NC_068297.1:11473619-11848619 GCF_025860055.1 Xyrauchen texanus | reverse complement strand
AAGATGACTTTCAACATTTATTTAATTCAGAGTGTGATAAAATACATGATGTATTTGAAGGAATGACACATTAACTTCCATTGAAGGTGCCATACTTTTAACCTTCATTTAGTTTTTTATTTAGTTTTTTTTTTTTTTTTTATAATCAAGGGGTGAGTTTTTTACTGGAAATGAAAATATTTTCACTTATGCTGTTGATTTAGCTTAACTTGTCGTAAACCTGGAAAACTGAACAAAGTGAAGTGTGTAATTTCTTCATCACTAATGAAACCACAAGAGAACTACAAACGTTATGCTGATATTTTGGAGTACCGGTAGTGTACTGTTTCTGCATTTTGTATATTGGACAGATTGAGCACATATTCTGTATGCATTGACTACCCGGATGTGTGGTATGCTGGAAAAATCATAATGTCAAGCATTTAAAGAGTCAGAGTTTAACAAGATATATCATGAATTTAGTGAACTGAGAAGGTATTTACAGATTTCATAAATTAATGGAGACTAACAAAACAGTTAATATCTTCACTTTATGTTCAGATTAAAATGGACACAGTAGTTAATGTTTATGAGTTAGTTTGTACCATTTTCCTTGGGTAATTCATTTATAAACAGTAAGTACTGGGAGTTAAAATATTCATTATTCATATGAGTATATGTTTTACATGATGATCTTCTGTTATGTGTGTGTGTGTGATTTTTCATGCCTGTACGTGCATGCGTGCCCATGTTGTGGAGTGAATGAACGGAGAGAACTCACGTGAAGTTTAATTCAAAGTAAAGCACCATTGAAGCACTGCATTCATGTTTTCCTTCACAAATATTCACCCTTTTCAGGTATTAACAAACAAAACACACATCATACTATCCCTAATGATTATAGACATGACTGAATACAATAACGATGGTTTCTGAGTGTATAAATGTTGGTTTTATAGAGTTTTGAAATTCACTACATCTAAGCACATAGCGTGCCTGTGTTGTGATATTAGAATGCCATGCTGCGATAAGCGATTAATGGTGAAGATGAGGCTGTATATTAGGCCAAGTGTTATGTGTGATCCAGAAGTAACTAAAATTATGATCTTTTTATCCCCTTATATGTTTGTGAACTTAAGTTAAGGATCATGGTGTTATTGAATTCAGCATGCATGCTTTTATTAAACTTGAATATCTAGTCTAGTGGATTAAAAGTATAATTGTTTAAAGGAAACGTGTTATTTGACAATATTGATTTTGAATGAAGAACTTTATTTAAATGTGATTTCACCAGAGAAAACATGTTAAACTTAAAGCCCAAAGTATTCTTCGATTTTGACACGAACACTCAGTGTATGCGTACAGACTTTGGTACAGTCGAACGGCAGCCTGTCAATAACTATGTCAATACTCCATCTGACTGTGCACACACACTCGGTTGGTGTATGCACACTACGACTGCATGAGGCAGACTATTTCTCTTCAGGAGACCCATGAAGATGTCTTTATATTCCTTCAAACTGGAGTTATACAAACACATGTATCTCCTGACCTCCTCAAACACATGTTCTTCATGTTCATCTACTGCTGATGTTTTTACCTTTGTCTCCAGTTGTTTACAGGTGATTACATCTTCTCGTGCATCGTCGTGACAACACCGGCTCAAATGAGAGTGTTGCCACATTTTGGACCCACTAATTATTGCAAATAATTCCAGCGCATGTGCATTCTGCGCGCGTTCAGTACGCTGATGACAGAATTGTATCACGTGCCCTGTACGTTCTGATCGAATTATACTTTGGGCTTAAATCTAACAAATGACATATATGACTGTAATGGGTCAGGATTGGCAAGGAGAAGTCAGGTACCGGCTGACATAAATCATCTGGGGCCTGGGTAGCTCAGCAAGTAAAGACGCTGACTACCACACCTGGAGTCGCAAGTTCGAATTCAGGGCGGGCTGAGTGACTCTAGTCAGGTTTCCTAAGCATCAAGTTGGCCCCGTTGTGAGGGTGGGTAGAGTCACGTTGGGTAAATCTCCTTGTGGTCGCTATAATGTGGTTCTCGTGGGGTGCATGGATGCTGCGGAGAACAACGCGAAGCCCCCACATGTGCTAGGTCTCCGCAGTAACACGATCGACAAGCTACATGATAAGATGTGCGGATTGACATTTCAGACGTGAAGGCAACTGAGATTCGTCCTCCGCCACCCAGATTGAGTCGAGTCACTACGCCACCTCGATGACATATAGCGCGCATTGGGAATTGGGAATTCTGAAAAGGGGAGACAAAAATTATTTAACACACACTAAACACACACACACACACACACACACACACACACACACACACACACACACACACACACACACACACGTGTGTCTCACTCACCTCTGGCTCGTCTTTATCCTACTATTGGTTTTGTCATTGTGACGAGGAGGAGGGCGTGGCCGGGCCAAGATGATTTCTATGAGTGCTTTCTATGTGATGAGGCACGCTCGGCCACACCCTCCTCGTCACAATGACATACAGTATTTCCACATACATACAATGTTGATGACTTGATGTAAACATAAATGTAGAATTTGTTATTTTATATTTTATTTAATATTTTCTCATGTTACTGTGACATAATACATCAGCTATTGTAAACTTTACATGTATTGTTATTTATATACATATTTATCTTTATTTAAAAATTATTTTTATACACACTTTTGCATGTATGTGAAAATGGAAAATTTGTATTCCCCCTCCCCACTTGTTTATTGCCATCTTATAAAAAGAGAAAAGATGCAAAAAATAAAAAACAGTTCAAAAATATATCCACAATAGTGATTATGACCAGAAAATAACAGAGCACACTCACACAGAGACAATAAAACAAACAAACAAACAAACAAACCTACAAACCTACAAACACAAAGAAAAAACATAACAAAAAATCAAACAGGGTCCGTGTACTTTTGCGTCAATTCTTTTTACTTTTTAAACCCAAAACTTTTAAATGAAAATTTTGGTTTCTTCTTTATTTTAACACTGATAAATAGAATAAGCAGATACAAACTCATTTTCTGTTGACTATTGACTATTTTAAAGTTTTTTTTTTTTTTAAAAGGAATATATAGAAAGGGGGAAATGGCAACAACACCATGATGTGCCAAGCAGCAAGATTCTAATACATATGGCATGCATAGTTTACAGTTAGTGGTGGTTCGGGACAATATTTAATTAAAATTTAGATGAATTTGCAGAGCAATCGCAACTCTAAATATAGCTGCTAGCTGCAATACCAGGGTCAAGCCCATTATTGGCAGCACAAGCAGCCAAAGAAGCATCATGACACATTTTAATGCCTTCTAATTTACATTGAGCAGTTTTAGGGCTGGGAGATGTGACGATACATGCTCATATTATAAATGATTACATTATGTAAAAATTTGCATGCATATCAGTAACATCTGAGAGCAAATAAAAAACTTCAATGACTATGGAAATACAGAGCAGGATGTGGTTGATGATGAAGAGTTATTAAGAAAGCATTAAGCTGCGAAAGAGATCAGTTTAGTCTTGCGTGCTGTCAGATTGAAGGAAGACGTGTGATTTATATAAGCGCTTGCTATGTGATGAGCATTTGCAGTATCTTGGGTGCACACCTGAGCGGTCAAATGTATTTATGAAATTTAAGTATTATTGTAAACACGGTCGGTTTTGTCCTAAACGAGTGAAAACAGTTTAAAAAAAAAGTATTAATGTAAATACAGTGCAAAGAAGCATGATAAGTTTCAAGTCAAGCTCTATAGGAGGAGTTAGGAGTTTTATATGTTCTTTCCAGTAGGTGGCACTGTTTTGAAACTGCTCAGGTACCATCAGGACATGATGGCTCTCACATGTAACAAGTTTTGTTTTAATAGGCCAAAGCTTTGCCAAGATACAGTCTTGAGGCCAAATTCACTGCTGATTGGCAAATGGCGGCCATGTTCCGCAAGATACGCAACTCTACGGTAGTTAGAGCCACATTCACATTGTTTCCAGTTATAGCGCCACCATGTGGCAAAGCCCTGCAACTTTTTCTGTGTTCTTATAAGTGTGTCAAGTTTGGTGAAAATATCACATTCCGTTTAAGAGTAATATCCATTTACATAAAGGCGGAGACAATTTTTTAAATCGTCTGCTGTTTTTGGCTCTTACAATCAAAATTTTGCCATGTTCCTTCTAATCTTAAGGAACTTGCTTACTGCACTCTTCTATCGGCCTAGTGGCAACAAGCCATAAGGATAACCATTGCAACTGTGGTATCGTTGCGCTCGGCAAGTCCTCAGGAACATAGCGAGAAATTGGCCAACACCATCAAAAGTTATTCGCTCACAAATGTATATCATTTCATTTTTCCACCACTCGGTGACACCGAACCCAAACTTCTCATGCACCTTCAGGGTATGTGCTGATGACATCTACAATGTTTCATAACAATATGCCAATGCATACGTAAAATACAGCATTTTACAGAACATTTCAAAATGGCTGATGCCCGAAATGGCCTACATTTCAAGTATTGGGTATCGTTTGACTCGATATGTCACAATGAATCTAAAGAGACCAGTTTCATGATTTTTGGCCAAAGTGTTCAACGGTCTTGGATGAGTTAAACCGACAAAAAAAGGAAGTTTTTATAAAAATAAAAAATGGCAGAAAATCTACACAGCCAGAAATAGGTATGCATTCGACTCTGCATGAACTCAGGATTCAGGGGGAAAGAATTGTGTCTTTAGGACTTACAGATCTAAAGTTATTAGCATAAACAAAAGTGAAACTTTTGGTGGTACTAGAGGGCACAGAACTCCAAAATTCTGTGTCGTCAGTTTAGACTGTGAACTCTATGCCAATGATTGACTTATGATCAATAATATGGTAGTAAACAATACATTGTATTCTAAAGATGCTTTTTGTATTGTCTTATCAATGAATAACTCTTCTGCTACAAGAATATAATACATTTTAATTATCTGAAAATATATATATAATATTTAAAGATAACTATGTATAATTATTTCATCATTATATATTGAATTATTGTTATATGAGGGGCTTTCTCAGCAAATATTTGTATATGCGATTAAATGCAATTAATCACGATTTTAATTAATCGGGACATCATGTAATTAATTCGATTAAATTTGTAATTGATTGACAGCCCTAATATATATATATTGTCCTATTGTGTATTTTAATATATGCTTATATAGTGATTTTCTATTCACTTTTTAATTTGTATTTTATTTTTTTATTATTATTTCTATATTGTGTGTGTGCACTGGAAGCTTCTGTCACCAAGACAAATTCCTTGTATGTGTAAGAATACTTGGCAATAAAGCTGATTCTGATTCTGAAAATGTGCAGTGGACAACCAGAGCACACTGCCCTAAATACAGCATGTCATTATGCAATGCGCCTGACTTGACCTTCAATTTCCATTGTCAAAGATGAACCAGATGTAGAGGTAGAGTCAGTTCATACGATATCTTATGATTCGCCATCTTGAACTACTCTCATGCCTTGTCTTGAAATCGGCTTGGTAATGTTTCACATAAATAATACATTATAATAAATAAATAACAAAATTACAAATTGCATGCTTATAGTTGTTTCTGCGCATTAAACTGGGATAGATAGGGATTATAATAAAATAAAGAAAAGAAAAAAGTATTTTAATATCACAAAAAAATTACACACACCAATGACCTTGGTTGGCATAGCATATTTTTAAAAGAATAATTACGCAGCATTGTTTTTAATATGCAAGAGAGAATAGAAGAGACGAATAAAGAAAATTACACGTTACATTGTTCTGAATCATCTGATTGGCCCAGATAAATGCACACTCACTATATTACACACGTCCAGAAGGTCACAGACAGAGAACTTGATTTGATTGTCTACATTTTTTTTTATTTTGCTCCACAGATTCTTCCTACAGCTGAAAGTGATAACACCGTAATTTAATAATTACAGCTGATGGGAGGCATGAAAGAAAGGCAGGAAAATGGACATTGTTAAATAGAAAATATTAAACGGTACTGTGAGTGGATGACTTTTCCTGTATTTCAAACACTGTTATTTATGTGATTACGATAATTCAT
The DNA here is from genome assembly GCF_025860055.1 of Xyrauchen texanus. Taxonomy (NCBI): domain Eukaryota; kingdom Metazoa; phylum Chordata; class Actinopteri; order Cypriniformes; family Catostomidae; genus Xyrauchen; species Xyrauchen texanus. The sequence continues at coordinate 11,842,500 of NC_068297.1, read as the reverse complement.
TTAACCTTGAAAAATGGGAATTAGGCAGGGTTACTTTTAACACCAATATTAGATATTTGCAACTACACATTTGTTGTTTTAAAGAAGTGAAGTCTTTGTTCCTTGAACATTTCTGTCTAGTTGTCAAATTCATTCAAAACAACTTTCACACCATCCATCCATCCATCGTCAACCGCTTATCCTGTGTACAGGGTCGCGGGGGGCTGGAGCCTATCCCAGCTAACATTGGGCGAAAGGCAGGGGACACCCTGGACAGGTCGCCAGTCCATCGCAGGGCCAACTTTCACACAATTAACGTTAATAATTTATATACGCTTGTAATAGAATGTCTATATTGAAATGTGGACCATGTTGTTTGGTGCCTGGATGCCTTGAATTAACAGAAATTAAAGTGTTTAGATTACTGAAAGAGCAACCAAAAATGGGTACATGAACCACTGCAGTGAAGTGAGATGGCTGGATACATGCAGTACTAACAACTGAAAGGTATGTAGCAGCATCTTATTTCTGGAAAGTGAACAACAACATTTGTGTGCAAAGTTACAGTAAGTTTGATAGCTAGAGTTTAGCTGGCTAGTTAAGTCAGAGTATTTCTTTACAAGCTCTGAAAATAATTACAGACAGTTTTTAATGAATGAAGCTGCACAAATCTTGTGTAATTTGCTGCTCATTATAAAAGACTTGTGCTGCTTCATTTACATGTAGTCATTTAGCAGATGCTTTTCCAGTATCCATTTTGTACAGTATACAAAAGCCAACAATATCTGCAGTATTGCATTGCCACGTCATGGGAGTTAGAAAAACCCTTACCTTGTCTTAAGTCACACACAGCATACAGCTTTGTTGATTTTAATAACTGATTATTCATTGATTGTATTATTCCCAATCTCTCCGCTGAGGGATTAATGATCAGCATCTACATGGCGATACACTTCCATTGACTTTCTCATGTAGTAACAACAACACTTCTGGATAAGTCACTTCTGGCTATACGCTTGATGTTCTTAGAGAAAATGTATTTACTCAGAGATCTGGTAATGACACCTCATTGTTTATTTTCAGTTCTTGCACATATCTCGTTTGTCTGTTTTAGCTAGACGCTAAATGATCACGCTTGTCGTTTTATTTTGACAGTTTATAAAAAATGCTGCTACCGGAAATGCTTCAGGACCAAACATGTGCAGTAGTGTTCTAATTCTTTCGTTATTGTAGCATCCTTGAAATGGTCTATAGGTAGGTTAATGATTGAATAAATAAATAAATTAATTAATTGCATGCACCATGCACCTGTCCTTGGTACTACAGGATTTGTTGTCATTGGCGTGAACCTCTACAGATGAACCAACCTGTGCATGAGCGATAGAGGCTTATTATAATAAAACAAATATAGACACTGCATTGTAGTTCAACTGTTAAAGGACTTTCCCGGTTCAGTTCAACTTAAGATAAGTTGACTGCATTTGTGTCATGTTGATTACCACAAAAAATTATTTCAACATGTTCTTCCTTTTCTTGCAATGGAATGAGATCAATTTTGAAAGATTTTAAAGAGAAATGTGAAGCTTATAATTTTATAAAAGCACATTCATTCTTCAACTTGGATATTATTTTACACAGAAAAGGTTAGTATGTTAAGTATTAGTATTGTTTACACCTTGTGGCTATACTTTCAAAGCACTGAGTATTTTAACATTTCCGAATTGGACCCTGTAGAGCCGTGGGGGGCGGGTCCGGTCTGGAATGATGCATGCCCGGTCCCCAATCAGCCTGATGGGGCGCATGAGGGATAAAGGTGGATGGTGACGAGAGAGAGAATTACGGGCAGCTGCCCTGTTTGTGTGTCTTTTTATTTAATTAAATATTATTTACTGTATATTGTAAGTCGGTTCTGTCCCCTCCTTTCCTTTATCCCCCTTACAGCCCCATTCACTTCCATTGTAAGTGCCTAACTGCAAACCAGATTTTTGCTTTTTCTAAAGAACTATTTTCTTTGGTAATCAGCTTTATGTCACAAATGCTGTCGATTGAGCTTTACTTGTATTGAACCCGGATATTCCTTTAAATCTAATAATGGCATTTCTATGATTGCTCTGTGTGTTTTTGTGTATGATTTAGGTCAATACATAATCACTCTGACCGAGTGAGTCAGAGTGCTTCATCAAACAATGTTTCTGCTGTCCTCTGATGCAACCCAGGTTCAAAGAGCATCTCTCTTTTCTTAAGGGAATAAAAATTAACAATTCTTCACGCCAATAGAGAGAGGAATGGGAGAGTTATTGCAGTAAAATAACTACAGATCAGAGCAGGACTCTTTCATCATTCATTTAGGAGAAATTCTATTCTAGTTGCTCATAGACTGTCCATTTTACATTCAGTAGCTGTCTGAAGTCAGTGGCATTTAAAATTTATAAGTATGACCTTCAATGATGTATGTTCACAATCACAATACATCCCAAGAAATAATCACAACATTTTACTTAATGTCAACCTCGATGATTATAGTTCATATTACTCCTCTTTTCAAAACCTACTGCCCTGCATTTCTGCCTACTGCCTTCAAAGGCAGTTGCCTTCTAAGAAAACATTATGACTGTCATGTAACCTTATAAGCGAACAATTCTGAATGCTCTACAGAGACAGCAGCTTTGTTTGTCAAACAAGTAGTGCTCTGACTTGAGTCAAAATGTATTTCAATAGAGTTTAATGTTAGCATTTTGGTAATGGCGCTATACTTTAATAAGCATTAAAATACATAGCACACCAGTTTTATCCAATATTGGATAAATAAAATATATATTTTTATTACACTGAACAATTTTTATAAATACTTTATTTTCAGTCTTGCATGAAATATGGGTAAATTATAACCAAAATGTTCAGAGCTTGTCGCAGTGCAAGTGTAAGTGCCAATGGCAGGAAGTAAATCTGGGCCTTCCTGTTTGTGTTAAAGTTACCACATCCGCCCGCCTCAAGGGCAACTCCTATTGTATTGAGAGGGACTAAATGATCTATGGTCTAATTAATCACAAGTGTTCTTTATGGTGCATAGATCTGTGCCTACTGTGCAAATGGCTTTGATGACACTATGGTGACAGGTGGTGATCTCGTCTAGGTGTGGTTAAGTCTCTGATTGTGGAGATGGTCTGGTTCAGTTTTGAGAGACACGTTTGTTGATGTGGACTTGCTATGACACTGAAAGACATTTATGACAACAGGGTTTGCCAAGCTAATACCCTCTAGTTGAAACACATTCAATTTCCAGTTTGGTTCTACCTTAATTAGTCCCAAAGAAACAGAACTATGGAGAGCGCAAATGAGATACAATTATGATGTTTTACATTCAGATATTTAACAGTTCAGTTTTCTTCTTTATTTTCTCATCACTAATGGCCATGTCTCTTTTGTTCCTCCTTTTTCAATCACATTGTTGCTCTGTTCGCATCCCTTCTCTCCACCCCCCACCCCCTGTTTCTCTCTTTTTCTTTAACTCTTTCCCTGTAGTGAATAATCATTAGGATTGTAGTTCGTGAAACGGACTAGCACCTTTATCTAAGCATTAGAGCATCCCCTTCAATCTATCCAGTCTTTTTCCTTCTAAAAAGGGCATATACCATATATAAAATCTTTATGTTCAATTTTACAGAATTAAACATGCAGTGAAACATGTAATACTGTTAAAGGAAAAAACAACATAAAAGTGGTATATGTGACTTGTGCACTAAATTCAAAGTTTCCTGAAGTCAGTAGCTAACTCATTTAGTATGCACTGAAAATGTATTGCTTTGGTGAAAAAACAAAGTTAATTTAAATACAGAAATATAAGCCATTACAGCCCCATGTCTTTATTTAGGAGTTTAGTTCAACATTTTATTTTTACAGCAACCGTTTAGCCTATATCTCACAATAATACCACATAACACAAACTTATCACAGTAAGTCATTGGCTCCTCTATATAACCTTTTTTTTACATTAATTTTCTGCTTTGGTCTATGTTTTCACATTAAATTACAGGTAAGCCATCTGCACATTTGTGTAAACATGATTTGTACTATTGTAGGGACCTGTAAGTTTATAATCTCTAATATCCTCTGAACACAGAAGACAAACAGTCACATGACAACAGCAGATGCAATATAGCCTTTTGTTAGTGTATAGACATTTATGTTATGAGTGAGTCATTGAATCATTGAGAAATGTATTCAACTGACTTGTTAAAATATTGAGTCATTCACCATTTAAAAAATGGAAGTGGATGAGAATGATTTGTTTACCTAAGAGTTGAGTTGTGCTTGATTCTTTGGCATCTTTTGGAACTATTTTTGCTGATGGAGATAAAAAATGTGGAAAGAGTCCTGATTTTTTTTTACTTAAGTAAAATTACTGCTCATGAAGAAATAATTCACTTGAGTACAGGTAGAAGTACTGAGAAATAGTTTGCTGAAAAACTAACCAAGTAATGACATTATTATTCTATTATATATAGAATACAAGCTTCCATTTTAGAACACAAAGACTTTTTTGTTCTTGAAAGAAATTGATGCTTCCTTTCAAAAAGGATGATCAAAATTCTACATTACCAAAATCATCAAACAAGTGGTATTTATCAAATTTTTTCTTTACCCGTGATTGCAAACATATACTCTGTCACCCATTCAAAAGCAATGTAAAGGGCTAATTTTGTATTCAAGAAAATGTTCTTATTATTAGAACAATTGAAAATGGTTGTGCTACCATACGGAAACAGGTTGACAGGACCGTGACATCACCAGAGGGCACACAATGGCAACTCGAGCACTGCGGTAACCCACCACTGCCCACACAAAGCATGTACATGAAACACAAGGCAGACAGGGGACAATGGCCATGTCGCTCTTTTCAGATCTGAATGAATCAAGAAGATTGTCAATAAGAAGAGATGTTTGGAAACCTTTCTAGTAATTATTACAGTGAAAATGTGAACAATGTTCCACAGGGGTATTATATATAATGCTGATATATAAACCAAAGCTCATGTTTTATTAATGCCTACTTTAGCTATTTCATAGCATTTAGTTGTTATTTCAGTGTAGTTACAGTTTTCAATGTCGAAATAATTTAGATAAGTATTTCTGTACACAGTGCCGCTGCTCCCTAAACACAGAGTACACAGCCTGCATAGGGCACTAAGCTCATAAATGCTATCTGCTCGCACTCCAGTTTTCACGTTTACGCAATCACACGTTCGGCAGAGCAAAAGGAATTTACACTTAATGTGGATGTTTACATGGATTTATACAGTTCATCAGCCCAAATTAGTTGTGATAGTTTCCAGTACCCAGTGAGGGTGCGGGATTAATGAGTAAATACTGCTCATGAAATGCAGGACAAAGCACACTGATATATTGCTGCACTGATTTAAAAATGAACACTTAATATCTGATGTCACAAGAGCCCATTTTTTTACAGAATCACCATGAAAATGACCATCAGAAATGTCACAGAAAATCCTGCATTATCATTTTCACTCTGCAAAGTGAAGAAATGTTTTCACTTAGTTAGAAGAGCTTGATGCTGAAGCAGTGATGGACTCGGCTTGAGTGACAGTCTGTGGCATCGGACGCAGCTGTGTGAACTTCCGCTTTCGTAAAAGTCCTATTCAATACTCTCTCAATAAATTATGTATTAATTAAAATTAAACCCAGTAATGTAATGATAGGAACGCTGTCCATTGTAACGAAGAAAAAGTAAAAAAATGTTCATTCTAAATTTACTTGAGCGTGAGTAAAACGTAACCACTATTATTATATGAACGTACTCAAAGTAATTTTTCCCCCAAAAGTTACTGAAGTAAATTAAATGGAGTAATGGTTGCACATTACTATCCAGCTCTGCTCTAGCAGAGGTCTCTAACGGGTAAGGACAGATTCAGGCAGATAAACAGCAGCACAGAACAGGGCAGGGCAGGGAAGAACAGTACAGCATTTTGAATAAGAGAGTGAATCATTACGGAATATAACGCTGGAGTACAATACCAAATTGATGCAGATTGATAGAAGTGGTGAGCCCGTCTGTGTGTGCGATGTTTCGAGGAACCGGATGGTGGGAAAAAAATGATGTTCAGTGAAAAGTCAAAAGAAGATTGCAGTGTATATATTTGTAACTATTATCGGATGTTAATAAAACATAGGAACTCATTGCGTGGGCATTTTTTGCCTCCATATTTTGAGTTTTGTGGATATTTTTGTCAATGTCTGTGGCATTTTTGCCCAGAGTACCCGTTAAGTTCTGACTTTCTACAGTATTTAAAAGTTTTAGACAGATAGTAGGAAGTAAACAAAATATCCCAACATATGTCAAACTACATTGTGTTAATGTTTGACACAGTTAAAACATTGCCTACCTTAAAAACGAGTGAAGTTTGATCAGTGGTTAAATGTGTTCAGACGGTTCTCTAGTTCTTGAATGAACAGCTCCTTTTCAGAGAAAATTTTAATCTGTATAAAATCACAGTTCTAGTATAGTGACAGGACAGAAAGTTTTGGAGAAGCTAGAGAAGAGAGGACGCCACCGGCAGTTTATGCAAGCTGCTGTGCTCATGATGCTGTGCCCTATGGGCTTCCGTCGTGCCACGTTTTAGTTTCTAAACAGATTTAGCACTTATAACTTTCTTCTTCCCAAAAATCCAGAAATAATATCTTTTTTTTTTTTTTGTACTTTGTAATTGTGGTGAAAAATAACTGCAGCGAAGCTGAATACTTAATTTTTAAACAACTCAAGTGAAAGTAAAATAACTATTATTTATACTTATATACAAATTGTAAGTACTGTAAGTAATGAGAGTAGCTGTAATTCATTACTTTCCACCTCTGACACTAACTGACCAATGTTTGTCTGAAATGTAAATTATTCAACATTGTTCAGTTGTTTGTTGTATAAAGCAGTATCACATTCACAATCGAGTTGTTGGTCTGAAGTTCAGCATGGCTATGATTACCTGTGGTCTTGTGGTATGGCTGAATCTCAATAGTGCTTTTGCTCATGTATTGCTTAAATATCCCAATATATGTTGATTACATTAATGTCCTGATATTTCAGCAATACGCTTGTAGTTTTGAAGATTCCAGTGGTTTAATCCATGTCTTCACAAGCGATCTAATTGACTCCTTTTTCACTGTACATCTTGCCATTGCAGTTTCTAGGTACAGTCATAATTTAAAGCTCGATTACACTTAAGGCCAAAGCATACTTTGATTTTGAGGCAAACACTCATCCGCATACAGTCGAATGCCTGTCAAAGTTTACTCCATTTGATATATATGCACAGCTCCATGCGAGCTACAACTGCTATAAGATGCTGGACAATTTCTCTTCAGGAGTTTGGACCCATAAATATGTCTTTATATTCCTTCAAACTGGAGTTTTACAAATGCAGGTATCTCCTGACCTCCTCACACATGCGCTCTTGACGTGCAAATCAACTGTTGTTGTTTTTACCTTAATAATGAAATAATGTACATTTTTGGGTGAACAATTAATTTTAGTTCATTTAACAGCATTTATGGCATGATATTGATTACTTTTGCTTTTACATTTTGAATTGTAAATTATATTGTGACAGCTTACCTCAAATAGTGTGTCATCATACACATGTTGTCACAAAATATCAACATGTTCATTTAACAGATCCCCCCCTCCCCCCTAGGCAATAATAGTGGAAATGTTCAATATAAATAGCTTTAATTTCCAAAAATAAATAAATAAATAAATAAAACTAACCCTCAGAAATCTAAAAAGATTTGCAGTGTAACTAACTCAGTCCCCCTATGAAATATACATTTATACTTTAATATGTACTGTAAAATACACACTCACTGAGCACTTTATTAGGAACACCTGTTCACCTCATTCATGCGATTATTTAATCAGCCAAATGTGTGGCAGCAGAGCAATGAATAAAATCATGCAGATAGGGGTCAGGAGCTAGAGTTAATATTCACATCTACCATCAGAATGGGGAAAATGTTTGATCTCAGTTATTTGGACCGTGGTGCCAGACGGGCTGGTTTGAGTATTTCTGTAACTGCTGATCTCCTGGGATTTTCACACACAACAGCCTCTAGAATTGACTATAGTGCCAAAAACAAAATAACATCCAGTTAGTGGCAGTTCTGTGGACGTAAATGGCTTGTTGAAGAGAGAGGTCAACGGTGAATGGCCAGACTGGTTTGACTTCACAGAAAGTCTACGGTTACTCAGATAACCACTCTGTGCAAAAGAGCAGAATAGTATGTCAGAATTCACAGCATGTCGAACCTTGAGGCTGATGGGCTAAAACAGCAGAAGACCACATAAGGCACTTTATTAGGACCATAATGTAACCTACCTAATAAAATGCTCGGCGAGTGTATAGGCCTATAATCAATAGATATGTGCATAGGAACATGTATGTTAATGTATGTAGCTAAAGAACAATTACTTTATTTTCATGGTGCTAGTAAGTGCTTTCAATGTAATTTTGTCATATCCAAAATATAGGCCCATTCCCAAGAAGAGATAAAACTGCTTTTTTATATATCACTACAGATTATTCTTTCAACAGGTCTACGCAGTTTGTGAATGTGTTTTAATGCTTTCTGAATGGCCTTTATACAGTATATGACTGCTCTGCCACATGTCGGTGCGTCACTGACACTCTAGCCAATCACTCTCACGCACCGGGAGAAGCCTTTCTCTCGTGCGCTCCGGGAGATTCCAGTGGCCTGGCAATAAGTGACCGGGGTGATACGGGGAACCGACGCGCTTAAATCCGGACGGCAACGAACGATTGAGGACAAGCCGTCTCTGCAGTCAGTGCATTTCTGGAGGGGCACCGTGGGCTTTTAGTGGATCTAACAAATACCACAGGACTGACAAGAACAAGTTATATCCGCGCTGCATCTTTACATTTCAATGAACTCTATCCAGTAAGGTAAGCAATATTGTGTAAAGAAAGTCATTTAATTAATAACGTCAATAAATTAAACAAGCTACACGATAAAGGTGCTGTTTTGTGCAGTTTACAACTTAATATTTTTATGACCTTGTTAAATCTTAAATCTGTTGTTATGATTTGTTTCTGCCTTAAAGTCAATTACTTACATGCGATTTGGCTTTTTTCTTAAATCACAAATATATATCTCTCTCTTTGAGCTTAAATGATGTGGTTCTGCGCATCTGCCGTTGTTTCAAAAACGTTTAAAGCTTTTCAGCTTTGTCTTTTGCCGTACTGTTATGATCGGTGACCAGGGCGCGCGCAACTTTGTGTCGATGAACGGTCGCGCGGGGAGACGTTTGAGTGATGTATTATAAAACTCGGTTGTCAGACGCGCGCACCCACAGATGTTTTATTTGTTTCTGGAAATGCGAAGGCATGTTGAACGGGTCACCTAAAATAGTCGCGCCCGCGCTCTCTGAAACAGCCCTTAAATGCCGTGTGTGGAAGTTCGCACGTGCCTTTGCGCACTGGGTCGTGAGCGTTCAGAAGATGAAAATGTTAGAAATAAAGTGCGGGGGTGCAGTAAAGGAATGCACTGACATTAATGAGATGTCAATCAATGCATTCTCTCAATAGAAGGCAGCCAGCCTGCCTTGATAATTATGATCATTTGCACCCTCAACAAGCAGTTGTGTACTATTTTGCAAAGTATGGATTGGTTTTCCATTGATGTTTATGCACTACATAATTGTTTTTGTCTATGCATTTTATCTTACTACTTTATAGGAACACAATTTACCTATATGTATTTGCAACAGATGTCTGGCATTTGTTAAACTCTCATGTTCTGTTGAAATTCAAATAGTTTCATGTGTTCCAGAGTATGAGTAAAATTAATACCAGTAATTGTGAAATTGACCTTACATAATTCCTTTTAAATTATTTAAAATCAGTTCCTAAGCAGTAGCTATATACAGCTCTGGAAAATAAATAAGAGACCACTGCAAAATGATCAGTTTCTATGGATTCACTATTCATAGGTATGTGTTTGAGTCAAATGAACATTTTTGTTTTATTCCAAAAACTCCTGTCACCATTTCTCTCAAATTCCAAATAAAATTATTGTCATTTATTTGCAGAACATTACAACTGGTCAAAATAACAATAAAGATGCAGTGTTTTCAGACTTCAAATAATGTAAAAGTTAATATTCATTTTTAAACAAAGCAATACTAATGTTTTAACTTAGGAAGGATTAAGAACTGAGTATTTGGTGGAATAACCCTGATTTCCAATCACAGCTTTCATGCATCTTAGCATGCTCTCTACCAGTCTTTCACATTGCTTATGGGTGAATTTACCACTACTGGCACAAAAATTCAAGCAGCTTGGCTTTGTTTGATGGCTTGTGGCCATCCACCTTCCTCTTGATCACATTCCAGAGGTTTTCAATGGGGTTCAGGTCTGGAGATTTGGCATGCCATGACAGGGTCTTGATCCGGTGGTCCTCCATCCACACCTTGATTGACCTGGCTGTGTGGCATGGAGCATTGTCCTGCTGGAAAACCAACCCTCAGAGTTGGGGAACATTGTCAGAGCAGAAGGAAGCAAGTTTTCTTCCAGGATAACCTTGTATGTGGCTTGATTCATAAGTCCTTCACAAAGACGGATCTGCGTGATTGCAGCCTTACTGAAACACCCCCAGATCATCACCAATCCTCCACCTGGTCATCTAATGGTTAGACGGAGATCTGGAGAGGCCTTCAAGCCACTTTGTCTCGCACCCACTGTGAAATTTGGTTGAAGATCGGGATGATCTGGGGGTGCTTCAGCAAGCTGGAATCGGGCAGATTCATCTTTGTTAAGGACAAAAACAACAGAGAGCACTGCAACAGTATGTACACAACCAGAATATCCAATCATGTGAAAATTCATTGATTTGAGTTTATTTTTTTGTTTTTTTGTTTGGCATCTCTGGGTCATAAGTAATGTAACATTTTAAATGGAGGATGTTTAAAGGAAGTTATCAAGTTAAAGTTTTGTTTATAATCACTTCACAGTAGATAAAGAAGTCATGTAGTTTTAACCTGATACTTCCATATTAACAGTTTTTAAAAGGTAATCACTTTTGACATTGTCTTACAGAAAGACCTCTGGTTTAATAATGCAAAGGCCAATAAGTAGTTCCATTTGCACAAAATGTCTTATACATTTTGATTCGGATAGTGCTTTTAACACACACGTGTCCGGGCATGCCACATGCTTGTGTCAAATAGTGATAGTGTCTCATGTTTAATTTATTACGGCTTATCTGCCCTGTTTTGTCCCTAATAGTGCACAAAGCGCCAGCAAAGAACACAGTGTCCATTCCCGTCTTTGGAAAAAGTGTTTCAGGTTGTGTATGTGTATTTCTGCGAAAGAGAAAGAGATATCAAGAAGATCAGATTAAAGGAAGGAGAGAAGAGAGATGCCGTGGAGTGTGCTATGCCCTTATATGAAAAGATTTAAAACACCCTCTAAGAAGTGTAGCGGTCCCTGAAAATTTTGGCCGACCTTTCATTCTTACAGAGTCTATTTCTCCTCATATCTTTTCTTCTCTCTGATTTATTTTACTCTCTCTGTCTCTCTCCTCAGTCTCCTCCATGTCTGTCATTTTCTGTCTCGCACACATATGTTGCAGATCACATCGTTACAGCCTTGTGAGTCACTGTGGTAGATTTGTCTAACACATTCAAAAATAATGTAATGCCACGTATTGATAGAAAACCTGTGTTCTTAAATATCAGTTCATCAAATTGGATATGTGCACATTTTATTTTAGATATTTTTTGTGTACAAATGTGATGATGGCAAATATTCTCCAGTGCATTCGAGAACATTTGTTTGAATAACTTTGTCCCTCTTTGCCAAAAGCACACACATCATAATGAATATAATAAACATAGTTCAGAATAAATAGATGCACGATTACTCTGAAAAGTTAGCACTAAAAGATGGTACTGTATACTTTTATAATCAATCTATCCTTTTTTATCTGTCTGTCTGCCTGTTTGTCTGTCTGCCTATATTGAAATAGATTTGCAACACAATTAGAAATAACAAACACGTGCACAAAATTCACACCTGTCTTTCTTCCTGTCAGTCACACCTCATTAACTTGTTATCATTAGGCAAGCATAATTTTAAAATAATTTAGCAATGTGTGTATGCTTCACTAGGCTGTTAAAGCTATTATAAGATAATCTTCTAAAGGATATTGCACTTTGTCAGTGTTGGGGATTCTGAATTTGTTTTTAGAGGGTCAAAAAACAAGTCAAGTCAGTAGAACTAAAAGCCCCAAAAACTGTTAATTCTTCAATTCGATCAAAATATTGCTGATTACTTTAACATGTTAATTGAATGGCAATGTTAGTCGAAGTCCATTATCTTTGCTGAAAGAGTAGTGCTGGTAAGAAGTTAATTAATGGATTAAGTGAATCAAGATGTGACAAGGCCAGCCAGGGTCATATTGATGTGCAATAAATCAAAAGTGAACGCATTTCATTGGTATTCTATGGTGGCAGTGCCTACTTGTCCCTTCTTGGCTCCTTTAGATTTCTCAGACCCCCCAATGTCAAACGACTGAGTGTGGGGTCTGAAGTGAGAACTGTGACGTGTAGGACAGGCTGCTCTACTTGGAATGTGATTAGATGTCTGTGATTCAAAGGGTATGGAAATAATAATATTTATGAAACCTTGTTTAGTGCAGTGTTTCGTTTGTTTGGAATTCAGAATGAAGAAATAAACACTTTCAATCTATCTGTCTGGATGTTGCCTATGGCTGTTAATAGGTGTCTTGAAACTGTATCTAACCCTGAAGGTATACAGTCCTAGATGGAATCTTAGGTGTGTTTGTTTGTCACTCACGTTTGTTCATGACTGGTGTGTTTTCATGTTGAAATCCCAGAATATCCAAACCATCTGGACTATATGGTTTGGAGAAACATACCTCACTGTCCCTGACTTGGTGTAGCGGGAAATGAGAAATTAATGTAGATGATGTACCCTGTAGAACTGTCTTGGTGTCAGCTAGTTGGCGATTTTTCCTGTTACATCACTTTTGGAAGCTGAATGCATTTTAATTTAGGTGTTTATGTTCTTGTTTTTTATTCTTAGTAAGGGATCATTGCCCTGATCATGTACATGGAAATGAGTACATTAGTCACAAGCTTAATAAGTGATTCCACAGTATATGGCAACAACTTAAGTTCACTCTTTTAAACAGCCCTTAAAGCTTCTGACACCCGTCACTGACGAGAAATCTGTACATCAGATACAGTTGATGTATCTGTTAATTTAAGTTAGCTGAGGTCAAGTTGTTTGTAACTGCTCAAGTACTTGGTAGACATTGACTAAATAGAGGTACGAGAAAGGAAATCCAAGTATTGGGATGTTTACCTCACCATATCAGCTTTCTAACACCAAGACTCAATAATTGCCAATGCTCAACACAATTTAGAGCTCTACGATAAAGTAAAGCTAAAGCAGGAAGTTCAGCAATTGGTGCGCAACAGACCAATGTCCAATTAAGAGAAACAAGAAAGAATTGAGTAAAAGATTGCAATATATCACAGTTTTGAATTGCAATACACTAAACATAAGGAATCACATTACTATTGTGTTGCAACCCTGGTATCTATATTATGTTGTATTGCCAAGTCCCTGCTCATTCCTACCCCTATGACTAAATGCTGTGTGCAATGGGAAACATTTTATGCAGCAAGAGGGTTCGTAATTAATATGCTTCTAAGGCTGTATCTTCTGCCTGTGTCTCAAAATATTACTGAACTGACCTGTTGAAAATTGAGTTCACATCTCAAGGAAGCTGCGTTCACACTTTTCCTCTCTGTTGTTCTCCAGACTTTCTTTTAATGAGTTTGGATTTACACATTGTATGGGTGATCAGTTATTCAGTTATGGCACATTAAACAAGTGCCTCAATGAAGAACTCAGACAGTAACTCTTAAGCAATCCCCATTAAAACTAATCTCTCCAGATTGCTAGTTTATAATTCCTTTTATTATGCCTAAATATTCCTCTGAGTACCTGGATGATGTCTGGATTATATCTGTCAAAGAGCATTATGCCTCTTGTTCTCCCTTCTAAGCTGATTTACACTTGTATATGATTTTGATATTCACCATATATAATATATTTTTTACACCATAAAAAAGGATAAATTTACAATTTATTTCAATTACAATGTATTTTTATTTGCTGTACATATAGCAACAAATGCCAGTAGAATATTATAGTGGCGTCAAAATTAGACCAGCGTCTTTTTAAATCTCTACAGGTTTTCTAACATAACTGGCCATACTGACAAAGAAACAAATCAATCAGAGTTGTCAATCAAGCTGATTCTGTAGACACAATAATTGACCCCCATGAGAGATTGTTGTTTGAAGGAGCTTCCTTTAGTCTTCTCACAGTGAATGTGGAAACAGTAGGTTGACTTTTCCAAAATCAGTTGGTGTTTACGGAAATGCAAAACAATAACTCCAGTGGCCAAAGCGGTGTATTGTTGGGCATATGGGGAGTCAAAAGTACCGACAATTTGGTACCAAGTCTATACTAAAATAAAAAAGATGTAATGATACAAGTGTTTCTGCGGTGCCGGTAGTAGTGAGCAATGACACAATTCGATCGCCACGTTCTATCTGACAGACAGACGGCTGCTTTCAAATGCTCACAGGCTTATGAGCTTGTGCCGTTTCTCCTTTTACAGGGGAAAGGAAAATGAATCAAAATAAAATAGTGATATATCCTTTAGTTTGATTATTAAACCATGTGATTGTTAAACCACTGATTTAATTAAATAAAGTCTGCATGTGCTGCATGCTTTAACACACATGTGAATATCTGATGTCGCTTATGCACAGACAGATCAAAATGCCTCATTTTATGAGCTTTGCACACTGTGCTTGTTGTAGAAGATGACAGGAGATTGCACATTTACTGTGAAGTGTGCAGGGTCATCAGACTATATATTTATATAATGAAATCGCAGCATTTTGTGCTTTAATAATCACATTGGGCCATATAACAAAAATAAAAGCTTCAAGGGGGAATTGAAGGAATTGTAACAGAAATATATTACTGCTGTTTAGTACAATGTAGAATTTACTGTAAAAAAATATATATAATAGTAATAACAGTTAAGAAATATGACAAGCAAGTGTGCTGTTGTACTGAATAGAAGTTTTCATCAATATTTTCATTTATAATGTGATTTTTGGATTATGCTTCAGCTTTACTGAAGCACTTCATTTGATAATAATAATAATAATAATAATAATAATAATAATACAAAAAATGCAATGGTGTACTAAAATAATTTTTCTAGTTTTTTTGATTATACACCATTTTGATGATGAAATTTAATAAACTTTAAAACATGGAATGGAAAACACAGAGTTTGGGGAAATAAAACAGAATTTTGAAAAAACAAATAAAAATGATTTCATAGGGTCCTTCTAAAAAAAAACTTGAAGCAATGAAACTTCAAGGAAACATGCAATTGTTTTAATTGATTATTTACATGGACACATTTAACTTTGTTTAATAGGCTAGTAGGTGTTAATAGGTGTGTTCAATAGCAAATTACCCTTTATATATATATTATTATTCTTTTTTATTTTTTTTGTGGTATCTAAATTGCTATTGAGAATTGTGAAATTTTACTGGTATTGGTACCAACTATTTAAATTTTGGTATTGTGAAAATGCTAGTTGGGCTTATGGTCATGTGTGAGCTCCATTTTCCAAAAAACAAGTTGTGAAACATCACACATGTCTCTGAAAGCTCCAGGCTCTGTGTGATCGAGCAGCAGTTTGATTCTTCATTTTTCCAATCAGAGGACATTAGGGCACTTTCTGCGTGTCAATTATTTTGTGCGTTCACAGGGCAGCCCACGTACATTAAGCAGGAAGCTGAGAGTGTGGTAGTTGAAGCGGATCATTCAAGTTAATGTCATATTTAACATCATAAGCAGTTGTTAGTTTGTCATGCAAGAACGCTTTTTTGCTGCATTGCTTTTGACAACTTTAACAATGATTTGCTGCTGCTCTCCTCCTCTGTCTTCAAATGCATTGGTCTCAATGGAACATTAACTTTGTAGGGTGGTATTTTGGATAGAGTGGGTGTGCCTAATTAAGTGGCCAAGTCTATCAGAAGTAACACTAATAAAATTATATAAAGTGGAGGCATGTTGAGTTTATTGAATGAAAACAATTTTCTCTCTGAAGTTGACAAGTGCCCTCAGTTGGCAATAAAACTCTGTAGTAAGCCACAGAAGAACTAATTCCCATCAAGGCAAAGTTACGTCATAAATTGCATCCTAATTTAGCCTATGGCAATTGTTTAACAAATTTGCTGTGCTCCTGTTTTTATTTCGGAAAGCTTTTAATTTGTCACAATAAGGCATTGCAATACATGAAATTAAAATTTCTGGTCGCAAGTTTAAGGACATTCATCTTGTGTTCTGTGTTTTATACATGCTAAATGTGAGTGGTGGTGGCGTAGTGAGCTAAAGCACATAACGTAATCAGAAGGTCACTGGTTCAATCCCCACAGCCACCACCATTGTGTCCTTGAGCAAGGCACTTAACTCCAGGTTGCTCCAGGGGGATTGTCCCTATAATAAGTGCACTGTAAGTCGCTTTGGATAAAAGCATCTGCCAAATGCATAAATGTAAATGTAAATATTCTCATAATCTGAAATGTGCATTTTAGTAGTGTGTCTGAAGCCTGATTTCGCCAGAGTGTGGTGCTAGCCATCATAGAACGACTCGTGCATGTGAACTGCTCTGAGCTACACTATTTCTGGAGCTTTCGTGCCAACTGGACTCTCCTCGATATGCACGCCCCAGAGGTGGGATAGCACAAAGTGGATCACTTACTGGGTTTCCATCGATAATGCAGTGAAGGCCACGAAACGTATGCAACCCATTTGAATTCTACAAAGATTTTCAGTTTAAAGTGCTATGGAGGACATCAACCTCCCAAACAGTAGACAGCCCTGACATGCTAAACAGCACCAAGGGGGAAAAGAGAAAACTGTGCAATGAATCAAAATAAAGGTTTTTCAAAATGACACATCATCACCCTTGATAAAATGTATCACGATTTTAAAGTAGTAACTTTACCTGTGGTATTTTGTTAATGTTTCATATTAAATCATTATTATGTAGGTGAAATCTTTAAGACTATTTTTTATTTTTATTACAACTGTGGCAGTAGTTAAAGTTTTTAAATGTGTTTAGCTTACTACTTTTTTAATAACAATGAGTTGAGATGGTGGGCTGTTAACATTTATCTACTGACACGATCGTGCAAACCCCCTTTGTTTTTTTAGAACAATTTAATGAAGCATACAACTGAGAAACATTGGAAAAATTGGTTTGTGCCACTAGCCTAGTAGGACTCCTTACTTACTTCATGTCTGGAAAAGCTTTGGCTTGAGTCATACAGTAGCCTCCAAAACACAAACAAAACCAAACAAGACAAAGTCCATGCATGTATTATCCAGATACATATGCTGTAATTAATTCAGAACCCTCAACAACTCAGACATTATTCACTGTCTTGATAGTTATTTTCCACTTCTCCTCCAATAACACTTCAGTGAGATACACTTTCTCTAAATAGACAAATCTTTCACTGCCAAGCTAGAATATACTTTAGACACATGTCATATTATATAAGTAACTCTTGTCTTGTTAGGCTGTACGGTGCACTCCTTGCATTAAATAGAGACCGCCCAGCCAACGCTGAAATTAAGAGGATATTGACAGATTTGCTGCTAATATATGATTTACTCTCCAAAATTTTTTTGTGTTAAATGCTTGAGGATTGAGAAGTCATGCTTTGTA
The DNA here is from genome assembly GCF_025860055.1 of Xyrauchen texanus. NCBI lineage: Eukaryota > Metazoa > Chordata > Actinopteri > Cypriniformes > Catostomidae > Xyrauchen > Xyrauchen texanus. The sequence continues at coordinate 11,824,634 of NC_068297.1, read as the reverse complement.
TAGCAACCTGTCAAGGAATAGTGATTTCCCACAACCTCTCTTTGCAGGGATCTGAGGTGCAAGAACATTCTAGAAAGCATGAAAATCCTTACAACGATGGCCTCCACGGGGTACCCTTGGCAAAAAAAAAAACTCAGTGAATAAAGGAATGAGCAGTGACAAGGTGTCTTTTCTCTGAACTGGACTGGTTTTATGGCGGTCTAACCTCTCTCAATGGATGTTAAATTAGCATGTATAACAAGGTCACTTCCTTCTTCTGAAAGGGTTACACTGACTATTTTCTCTCTGTTTTTCACATTCTATTCATCATAATAATTTGACACACACTGAAAAAAAGAATATGAGTAGGATTTACTTAAATATATATATATACAGTGCTGTGAAAAAGTATTTGCCCCTTGATGATTTCTTTTATTTTTGTGTATTTTTCATACAAAATTGTTTTAGAGCTTCAAACGAGATATAACATAAAACAAAGGCAACCTGAGTAAACACAAAATACATTTTTTAAATATATGTTTTTTATTGAAGCAAAAAAGTTACCCAACACCTATATCATCCATGTGAAAAACTAACTGCCCCCTTAAACGTTAAATAGCTGGTTGTGCCACCTTTAGCAGCAACAACTGCAACCAAACACTTCCGATAACTGGAGATCAGTCTTTCACGATGCTTTGGTGGAATTTTTGTCCACTCTTCTTTGCAGAACTGCTTTAGTTCAGCCACATTGGAGGGTTTTCGAGCATGAACTGCCTGTTTAAGGTCCTGCCACAACATCCCAAGCAGGTTTAATTCAGGACTTTTATTAGGCCGCTCCAAAATTTGCTGTCTAAAATATAAATGACAACAGATTAAACTATTTAAAAAGCACATTTCATGTTGGGTTTCCATGTTTTATGGGGACTTTCCATAGACATAATGGTTTTTATACTGTACAAACTTTATATTCTATACCCTAACCCTACCCCTAAACCTAATGCTCACAGAAAACTTTCTGCATTTTTACATTTTCAAAAAATATAATTTAGTATGATTTATAAGCTGTTTTCCTCATGGGGACCGACAAAATGTCCCCACAACAACAAAACTTTCGGGTTTTACTATCCTTATGGGGACATTTGGTCCCCACAAAGTGATAAACACACACACACACACACACACACACACACACACACACACACACACACACACACACACACACACACACACACACACACACACACACACACACACGACACACACACACACACACACACTAGATTTCACAAAGGATAAAGTTATCACAGGGGCTACAGTTTGGCTACAGCAACTAAGGTTTTGAGTAAAAAGTACACAAATGTATACCTTTTTTTCTTTGCAACAGTTGTAATGTTCAATATAGAGATTCAGTAGCCAGTATTTCAGGGTGCCTATTCAGGAGCTGACTTTGGGGGGAAAAAATGACTCTGAAAATTTAAGTAAAAGTGACAACTAATGCTTTGCCTACTCACGCATACAGGAAACTTAATGCAACCCCATGGAGGCACATATACTTAGGAAATACATGCTCATTAATGTCACTCTATGGATGATCCTATACTGTACTTGTGAAATACACAGAGCATGCTCATAGCCCATAATTATGAAAAACTTACTGTAAAGTGATCAGCCACTCCCTCTCACGCATATGCCAAAAACTGGATCAACGCACATTGACTTAAATTTGAAAATTCCCATTCAAATGTGAAACTCACATGAACGCAAAATAGCGTTCTCGAACGTTTTTGCGTATCACATGGCTTGTAGTAAAATATGTTAAAATTTAAGTAAGGCTTGCTTAATTTTAACTGACAGTTGACACAGCTCATAATTATTTGTTCAATTATGTGTTTTGCATTACTTTGAGTCCGTCATGTTATTTATATTTTTGTGGTGCACACATTAATGCATTTAAGTAAACTAAAAAGGTCAGGTTGAGAAAAAGCTGTTTATCTTAATGCGTTGTTGTTGTTGTTGAGCCAGCAAATAATTTTTTTCAGTGCACAGAAATGTGAAGTTAAGGGAATTTTCTTGTTCTATGAAGATGAAACAAGGAGACGTTAGGTTGAAATTGTTGCTGCTGAAATCTATCTGTGCTTACCAAAATCAAATCACTGCCCCCAGTGGCAACAGTTGGAAGCATTGTTGAACATATGGACACATGTTAGCACCATTTTCAGAGTGAAATGTCCACAGAGTGCTGCCAAAAGTGAAATTTAAAAAGAGAATTGTTTTTAGTTAATGTAATGAATCACGTTCACCTTTGTTTAATTGAACACAATTACTTTGTGGTTCCTACAGGACCAGAACCGTGCTATAATTAGTGCTATATGGAAATGTAATCACATTTGAATTGATGCAAATATGTCTGATGGGAGATGGTGCATGTTTGTAATTTGCCAGAACAGGGCTGATTTCTGTGTACATTAACTTTCAGAGGCAACATGTCGATTTCCTTTGTGATTGTGTTTTACCAAGAAAGTACAGATTGTGATTAGTTATAAAAGTATATTTGATATGTACCATTTTTTCTCTAACTAATAATACAGCAAGTGAACCATAAAAAAACAACAACAAAAGACACAAACAAAGATATTTTTCTGTCAGCAATCTCTTAATGTTGTATACATTTCTGTCAGATTAATGACATGTTAAAATTGGTAGCTGTGCCATTTCCTTCCATGACAAATACCGTCGTCTGTACACGGAAACTGTAGCCCATGTTGCCACCAGCTGTGTGGCGTTGTTTTTCTTTTCTCTTCTTTTCTATTTGATAAGCACATTGTGACGAGGAGGAGGGCATGACCTGGCTGTGATGGAGCACGGCCAGTGCTGAATCAGCTGATCAGTGGGAGAGCGAGATAAAGGGCAGCCGGAGACACCTATTCGAGAGAGGCCACGCGGCCACGTTGCATATGGGTCTGTGTTTGTTTACGTATGTTTTAAGTTGAGTTTCTCATTAAAACTTTATGTTTACTGTTCAGCCGGTTCCCGCCTCCTCCTTGCCCATCCATGAACTGTTACAGTGGTGTTGAAACCTGGGAGGGAGGAGGGATGTGCTGTTGCAGAGTCCTCGCCGCTGCCATCTGCCAGGAGAGCAGCCACGCCCATCTGCCTGGGGACAGAGTGGTCGCTGCCGGCCGCCGAGAGCTGGAGGAACCGTCTGCTGAGAAGGGGAGGAGTGGTTCCGTCTGCCAGGGGCCGGAGAACTCGCTGCTGTCTGCCGGGGAGAACAGTACTGTACAGTACCTGTGGAATTAATCCTTCAGTGACGTTGCTACTGTTGCAGTTTTATAAGTGCAATTAATTTAGTGCTCTGTTTTCTATTAAAGCGTTGTCATAACAGACAGACTAAGAGAGATAAAGAATAAGAATTAACATTATTTTTGCATTAACCAAATAAGTAGAGAGGAGCTTCCTCTGCATCAGGAATGTGTTCCTTCAAATAATAATTTGTTTATTTCTTTATTGTGTGAAATGGGTGCAGTATATGTATTCTCTCTTTCTCTCTCTCTCTCTTACACACACACACACACACACACACACACACACACACACACACACACACACACACACACTTTTTTTTCTTTCTCCGTCCTCTCATCTTTCAGTGGTTAGTCTGGGGCTGCTGATAAGTAGAATTTTGAAACCAGAGGTCACCTGAGAAGCACCAATGACTGAAGGATACATGGGGAATGTCTTTAGGCTTAGTTCAGAATACCATACTACTGTTATGCTGCTCTTACTATTTCTGTATAGTATTTTCTGTGCAATAATATGCAATAAATAAGTTTATTTATGGATTCTATGAAGTACCTGGATGACCTACTACATTTGACAAAATGTGTAGAATGAGGCAAAATAACATTTGTATTAGCCTTTCAATATTTAATGAAATTAAATATGCACATAATGAGGTCATGTGAAAATAAAACTATGTTTTAACAATGCATTGTACTGCCTTTTTAATTGTTCATTGTTGCATACTGCATACTCTGTTTCACATACTGGTCACATAGTAGGCATTATTCAGTGTATTTAGCATAGTCTGCCGTAAGAATCAGACTAGTATTCCATTCCGAAAATAGGCTTAACCACCTCTCTTTATATAATACATTTATTTTTATTTTCAATTCTTTTGTTCTTTCTTTCCCTTTAATCCCCTTCTGTGATCATAATGATACTTTTCTGATTCGTATGCAGCAGCCGCAAGACAGAAGAAGGAATAATATTCAATCCTCTTCATTAACCTTTAATTATTAATAATTCTTATTGTTATTTTTATTTAATTTATTATCGAAGACAGGTGTGGTTAGTCAAAATTGGAACAGTAATGACCCAGTGAAATAATTTGATGGACACAGTTATCTTTCATCTGTTGATGTTTTACCATTGAATCAAGAAGTTTGTTCATGACATATTGAAGGGCTCAGTTCGTTTTGTAGTCATGTTTCAGCCATGAGTAGTCAGTTGCAGGTGGTATTAGGGGAAGGATATTCTCATTTGAGAGATCATTTGATTAGACACAAATCTGTGTAGTGCAAGATTTTTGGTGTTTTTAAATGCATGAATCTGCAAAAGATTAACTTTCATGTTATGGACATGGATGGCTTGAAATGCAAATTGATGGCTTTAAAGCTAATAGACTTGGACAAAAAGCCACAAAACTCAAATTTTGATTACATGGGGGGTCTTTAAGCCTTGTTCATTCTGTTTGTGGCTAGAAGAGCAATTAACCTTTTCACCTTGTCACTTCCTTCTTGTATCTGTGCTTGGTGAGTCTCAAGAAGAATGTTGACCTTGGGACTTCCATGGCTGATTAATAACTTAGGAGAGGCCATGATTTTAGCAAATGTAATTAATGCATCATAAATAATATTTAATGACATTGAGAAAGAGATCAAGCATGAGTCAGATCCTTCAATTAGGAAAGATTCCAAAGCCCTGGCATTGCTGTTTCTCTGGAACCCCTGTGAATGCTCACTATTACATCATAATGATGGGATGTCTGCTCTGTTTATAAATCACATTTTGCATTCCACTTACAATAGATGCATAAAAACATCAGAATATTTTCTGGGAAGGTAAAGTTCTAGGCTTAGGGATTCACAATCATCTGAATGTGAAAAGTCCTGGTTGCCTAGACACAGATTAATATTTTCCCTTTATTATTCAGTCAAATACAATTTTGAGAATTGTGAGCTCCTTTTTATTCAAGATGAGATTTAATCTGTGTCCAAGAAACTGATTTGAACTGACCCTGTGTCACAGCTGAGGTCTTTTAAGTTTTTGGTTTAAACCAGCACAAACATCATGCTTCTTATGCATATGACTTCATTGTTTCATTATAACAATCTTTTATTATAAGTACAGGTGACTAGTTTCAACTCCGCAGAGATGTCCACCTGTTTTATTAAGCTAGTTAGGGATAGTCTATAACTAGCTAGTAAACACACATTATGCAACATGAGAATCAATGTCTGACCCTGTCTTAAGGCCACAATATGCTTCCATTGAAGTTCTTCTTTGTTCTTCGTTCAGGAGTAAAAAAAATCTAAACAGTCGAGCAATGGTATACTGATTTCGATCATTCAGGCATCCGCCAGGTCGCCACACTGTTGTGGGAGGGCATTTAGAGGTACTAATGTGACAAATGTGTGACTAATGTGACAATATGTGTTATCAATGACTTTGTGCCTCATTTAATGGGTAGAATGAACACGATATCAGTAGAAGAAACTGTTTTAACCACTCTACGATGATTTAAAGTAATATGCAGTAGAAAATGTTTTATTTGTTATGTTTGCATTCTGAATTCATGGAGCTATTGAGCTGACAACACGCTATACACAGCTGTAATATGCACCGATTACACCGTTATTCTAATTTATGATGACATTACTGCAAAGTGGGTGTTTAAATGAGTGTTTATGGGAAAAAACAGACAAAAGAATGACGATAAGAGAGTGTGGAGCGGAGGGGGGCAGGGCCGGGTCGGAATATCGCGCGCCCGGTCCCCAATCACGCTGATGAGGCGTGCAAGGGATAAAGGCGGCCGGTGACGATGGTTCGAGAGAGAGAGAATTACAGGCATGTCCGTCGTGTGTGTGTTTGTTTAATATTTGTGTATTTTGAGTTCAGTTTGCATTAAATTATGATTTATGTTGACAAACCGTTTCTCGCCTCCTCCTTGCCCATCCTTAACTGTGTTACAGAGAGGCTTATCTTACTTTGGGCAGATGCGTGAATGGCATTTGCTGAAAAGCGCACATGGGCACTTGAGTGTATTTGAATAGATTTGATTCACTTTGTAGACTAATTAAACAAAAAAATGGAATGACATGTTTTGTGGAGTTTTAGAATTTCAACTTTTTATATTGGAAGATAATTCTTAAACTGGAGTAGAATTCTTGATTTATTCTGGTCTGGCTGTGGTCATGAACGTATTGTAAAGGCTGTAAGTGCAATGAAAAGTGAATTGCTTGTCGGCCCATTTTGCCCAAAAAAAACTCACTATCAAGGCCGGATTTACAACCGGGCCGATTGGGCCGGTGCCCGGGGGCCTCCAAGACCCCACTAACTGTGTGGCCTCATCCTTTTTTTGTAATTTTTTTATTAGTATTAAATGAAATTAAAATTCATGAGTGCGTGTGTAATTGTGCGTATGTGTGTTAACAATAATTTATTTACACGCAAAAAAGTATCATGATCAGTTTTTCGGCTGTGTCGGATGTATAGAATCAATTCCATGCCACATATATTTGCAAAAATATAAAGTATTGCAAAATAAAATAAAGTTTTGCAAAAGAAAAAAAGTATTGAGCAAACAACAAAAAAAAAATGTAAAACAAAAATGAAGTATCACAAACGTAAAATAAAGTATCGAGAGAAAAAAAATAAAGTTTTGCAAACAAAAATAAAGAATTGCAAAATATAAATAAAATATAGCAAAAACCAATATATAATTAATTGCAAAAATCAATGACTGTTGTAAAAGAAACTAAATAACTTTGATCCTTTTTTATCTCTGCATCTGATTTTTAGGCAGCAATGATTTTGCCACACATCATTTTCTTTGCAATGCCTAATAATTATTTTGCAATGCTCCTTTCAATCTGCATTTCCATCACGTGTGAGCTCGTGATACCGTTTTGCCTTTGCGCTTCACTTTTCTCTGCGTTTCACTATATGGCACTGTTTTGACGTGGGGGTGGAGTCAGGGGATTGGGGCGTGTACAACGGGCTCGGTGATGCCTCCCTGGACGTTACGTCATTAGCTTGAGACACGGCTCAAACATCATGGCTGAGCACAGGCATGCAGGTGGATCTCAGGTATATAAAGTTGATTGTTTAAGGAAACTCATTTTAAAATATTCAATGGGGTATACCAGTCAAGTGAATTTTTAAGACAACGGTTTAATTTTGAAGAAAATGCCTGTACTTTTTGTCAAATTGACAGAGACAACTGATCATCTTTTTTTTTTGGGAAAATATGTCTTATTGGTTGGAATCTAAGATTCACTCACTGCCCACTTTTGCTAGGAAACATGTTATGTTTGGAATGCTGTTGGACGAGAAAAGAAATGAATTTCTTATTAATGTAATGTTGATACTGGGCACATTTTTCATTCATAAGTCCAAATGTATGAAGACGAAACCTTATTTTTCTGTATTTAAAAGATAATTGATTTGTAATTTCTTTCCAGCGTTGGAATGTATGAAAAGTAAAAAGACCCAGAAATTGGCTGGAATAATAAGAGACCTTGAGCTCTTAAAAGAGGAATAAAGAGACCCCTCTGTATTTGTATTTTATACATTGAATTTATTTATTTTATTTTAACTGATATGTGCCTTGCTTAATACTCATTTACCTGTACTTAACAATGCCATTGTAGATGTACATTCTGTTTTTTGTTCTGTTCTTGGTGTTCAATAAAAAAAGTTGATTGTTTCCTTTTATTAGCATTAAATGTGCTTTAACAGCGTTTGCTTCAGATAAAGAAGTTAGAGATCAGTTAAAGCGGTGGATTTATTAGCCATTCTCGCTAACATAGCCAGCATCTGCAGTTTTTTCTCTCTCAATTGATTGGACTAATGATTGATTCTTATGTTTACATTATAGATTATAATTGTCTGTACCATAGTATGTTGTCTTCTAAAAAAAAATGTAAACTCCATATTTAAAAATATATAAATAGATGTTACATTATCACTGTTAAAGGAGACAATAAATAGATTACAAATAAAAAAATGTGGCCAAGTAGTATAAATATACATCGTTTCTATTTTGTGTTAAAAATGTTCGTGGCCCCTTTAAGAAATCTCTCTCTTCTCGCGATACTATTCACTGGTTTTGGATGCGCACGCGACCAGAGAAGCTATTTTCAGTGTACAGAGGAGCTCCATGTGGTTGCTCGTGCATCGGTCTGGTTTACTGGTTTAAACTATCGTCTTTCTGGATGTATTTGGATGTGCGGGATGTGTGACGAGTGAACCTCGTGGTAATTGGTGAAGGATTGGCCACTGCCGTATTCCAGTCTGTTTTGACATATTCAAATATGTGGTACCATATTTTGATTTGGTATTGAGTAATATAGTTAAATCTGATCTATAGCAGTGGATTTCACAGTATTTCAGTGTGAATTGAGTTAGGCATTTTGTGGATTTGCCATTTATCCACTGGTTAAAATCTAAATGTCATTTTCAAATTTACTGTAAAGTGTATCCGCAATTTGTTTTTTTGTTTAACTAGTGAAATCAAATATTTTTTTTTGTTGTGAAATCTCTATACAAGTTAAACTTTTTTTTTTCCTTCAATTAGACTTTTATGTGTCTAATTGTGCTCCCATCGACCGCTGTCACTTATTTACAACAGCAGTCAGAATAAAAACCCCAATAAAAAAACATAATTTGCTTCCGGTGTGTATTTTTTTCCCCATTACACCCGGTTACATTTTGGTACCAGAAGTGGGGTTTCTGACAGTTGGGAGCTTTTAGGTGTTTAGTGCGTTTTTCTTTCCTGGAATACGGTAGTGGTGGGTACGTGAGCTGCAGAGACCCAGAGTGGAGGCGGTCAACCGTTCCTGTGAGTGTCCAGTGTGACGACATTGGCTGAGGGTTCGTGACCAAGGGACCAGATCTTTGGAAGAGGAAGGGACATCGCCATCCGTTGACAAAGCTCATGAACGTGCTGTCTACTAGAAGACTGTTTTGTGTTTCCTGCTAGAAGAGGAACCTATACAGACGTTCTTGATCACATGTCCTTTGAACTGAAAGAGAGGAAAAAAAAGACATTAAAAAGACATTTCAATTTAATTCACCATGTCACAGTCTGATGATGAATATCCAGTAATACAGGGTTCTGCTAGCGAACAGGGTGTAAGTCATGACATGGGTGATGTGCAAGGACAAATTCAAGAGCTCAGCAGAAAGCATGCTGAAGCTATGGCAGCTATTGCTAACCTAAATAGAGAGCCAACTAGGTCTTACATATATGTGCCAAGGGAGCGCCACATTCAGTCTTTCAGTGGCGAGTTTAGCAAAGATGGTAGAAATGTAGATGAATTCGTTGAAGAAGTGGAAAGGGTGTTGCTTGTAAGAAACCCGTCTTCAGAAGACCAAACTGACTTTGTTCTTTCCCTATTGAAAGGTGCTGCTCTGGAAGAGGTTAGGTTAAGAGGGGGGGAGCAACCTCAGCGGGCAGGAGACATCTTCGCCTACCTTAGGGAGGCCTTTAGGGAAAAGCGCAGTCTTGCGCAGTTATTGCAGACTTTCTATACCCGCAAACAGTTAGAAGGTGAAGACCTTTGTGCATACTCTCATGCCTTGTCGCAAACATTGAACTCTGTTTTGAAGCAGTCTCCTGATGCGGTTGCAAACGTAAATGTCGCTTTACGAGACCAGTTCATTGAGGGAGTAAGAGATGCCATACTTCGAAGAGAACTCCGTAAGTTGGTTAGGGACAAGCCACAGTCAACTTTGATCGAAGTAAGAGATGAAGCTTTAATGTGGTCGCTTGAGGATCCCAAACTGCGGGCCAGCAAAGTAGTTCTTAATCGTAGTGTAAGCTCCGAAGTTACAGAAGCCCAGTGTGCGGCTATGGTGATGCCTACAGCGAGCTCTGTTATGCTTGACGAAGTTTTAAAATTAGTGGCGGAACAAGGCAAAGCCATTGGGGAGTTAACTCAAGCTGTTCAGAAACCGACGTCACATTGCGCTAAGCCTGAATCTGTGAATTGTACTAAATCTAAGATGCTGCCTAGGTTTACTGATGACGGCCAGCCTATATGCTTTAAGTGTAATGGGGTGGGGCACATAGCCAAAAACTGTGTGAGAAGAAATAAGCAAAGAATCAATGACGATGCGTCATCATCCATGCCACAGGGAAATGCACACCCTCGGTCGCTGTGAGCCAGGCGATGCGAGGGCAACCTGTTGGCTCAACTCCCAAGGACTCAGATCGTGATCGACTGCTCAAACATGCGGTGGGGAGATGTCCTGTAATTGACTTGAAAACCGGGGGAGTAGGTGTTTCGTGTTTACTTGACACAGGGAGCCAAGTCAGTACCATTACAGAACATTTCTTCAAAGAGCACTTAGCAGGTGAAGCAGGTGATATGCTTTCCACATCCGGTTGGCTAAAAATTACTGCCGCAAATGGTTTAGACATCCCATACCTTGGCTATCTTGAGCTACCAGTTGAAACTATGGGTATCACACTGCCAGAGTGTGGCTTTCTAGTAGTCCGGGATGCACAAAGTTCTTCAGCCGTGCCAGCTCTCATTGGCATGAATATCATAGGCAGATGTAGACAGTTAGTTCATGCGGAGTTCGATATCACCTTAGGAGGGGAGTTTCAGTCTGACTGGAGAGAGGCTTTCCAGCAGATGCAAAGTGCCAGTCCACTTGAGAAACGGTTTGTTGGACGGGTAGCTGGTAAAGAGATGGTGCACATACCTGCTTCATCGATTGCAACTTTAATGGTCAGGGGAATTAAGAGTTTGTTACCCGTGGATTCAAAACTGTTGTTGGAACCTGGAAATTCACCTTTACCTGGGGGCTTGATCGTGGTACCTTCCCTTGTGTCTACTGTAAAACCAGCGTTTCCCGTACAAGTTGTAAATCTCTCCACAGAGGATGTATGGTTGCAGCCCAATACCCGGCTGGGTACTCTCTGTCCTGTTGAATCCTTAAGTCCAACTGAGGGTTGTGAAGTGAAGTTCCAGAGAATCTCGGATGGAGTGGAAGAGATAACTGTAAACGCAGAAGAGAGACAGGTATCGGCAAATACCTTAACAGACTTTCTTAGCAAGCTACAGTTAGGTGGTACCGCTGAGCAACAGGTGGAGCTTAAATCTTTGCTACTGAGGTATGTGGATGTGTTTGCGATGGACGATGAAGAACTAGGATTCTCTGACAAAGTGCAGCACAAGATCCATCTGGTAGATGATGTTCCTATTGCTCAGCCCTATTGGCGCATTCCACCAACCCAGTATGGTGAGGTCAGGGAGCATATCACCAAGCTTCTTAAGAAGGGGGTTATCAAACCCATCGATAGTGCTTATGCATCGCCCATAGTACTCGTGAGGAAGACAGATGGTAGTCTGAGACTATGTGTCGACTACAGACAGTTGAACTCCAAAACGAAACGAGATGCCTTTCCTTTGCCCCGCATTGACGAGAGTTTTGATGCTTTACAAGGTGCAAAGTTCTTCTCAACTATTGATTTGGCTAGTGGGTATCATCAGGTGGCGGTGCGTGAGAAAGACCAGCCAAAGACAGCATTCACTACCCCGTTTGGTATATTTGAATACTCTCGTATGCCTTTCGGGGTCTGTAATGGACCATCTACGTTCCAGCGTCTTATGACATCCACAATGGGAGACTTGATCTTCCAAATCCTTTTAGTCTATCTGGATGATATCCTTGTATATTCATCTAATTTCCAGGAACATCTCCAGAGACTGGAGGTCGTTTTCAGTAGATTGAAGGAAACGGGGCTCAAGGTTAAGCTTGAAAAATGCCATTTTCTCCAAGAAGAAGTAAAATTCTTGGGTCATCAAATATCTGCTCAAGGCATTGGTACTGACCCTGGTAAAATTGAAGCTGTGAGACAATGGAAACTACCTGATACAGTAAAGGAGTTGAGATCATTCATAGGTTTCTGTAGTTATTACAGAAAGTTCATTGAAGGATTTTCCAAAATTGCCGGCCCTCTTCATGATTTAGTGAGCTTGTGCCTGAAACAGCACAGAATTGTGAGAAAGCCTGAGTTTTGCTCATTGTGGTCAGCAGGGTTTCAGACAGCCTTTGATCTTTTGAAAGAGAAGCTTACATCCGCTCCGATATTGGGCTATGCAGATTTTTCTCTTCCATTTATAGTGGAGACGGATGCTAGTAGTGAAGGACTAGGTGCAGTCCTATACCAGCAACAGGGTGACTGTAAGAGAGTGATTGCCTATGCTAGTAGAAGGCTGCGAAATGCAGAGAAGAACGACCGGAACTATAGTAGTATGAAGCTTGAACTACTAGCTCTCAAATGGGCTGTTTCCGAAAAATTCCGGGGGTATTTGTTAGGCTCAAAATTTGTAATTATCACTGATAACAATCCATTATGTTATCTGAAAACAGCTAAACTAGGTGCTATTGAGCAAAGGTGGGTGGCTCAATTAGCTGTTTTCGATTTTGAGGTTAAGTACTGGCCCGGACGGCATAATGCTGCTGCTGATGCCCTCTCTAGGCAGCCATTAGCAGGGGAGCCTACCAGTTCTGAGGATGCTGAATTTGATGATTGTGTTGCCATTTGTAATGTGATTAACAAGTGTACACCTTTGGATGTGGAATTGTTGACAGCTGGTGATCAGTGCTGTAAAGTGAGTCAGATCCGTGCTTCAGAGTGTGGAGCCAGAGTGGAAGGGACTGATTTTCAGCAAGGTACATTTACCCTTCCGGGCTATACCAAAGCTCAGTTAAAGGATTTCCAGCTAAACGATTCAATTATCTGCTCTTTCAGGGAGTTTTGGAATCATAAGCGAAAGCCATCCGGTCAGCAACGATACCATCTATCTAAGCCTGTATTGTCATTGTTAAAGCAGTGGAAACATATTAGAGAGTCAGATGGGTTGCTCTATCGTGTCGTGGAGGATCTTCGTCTCGGTGAGTGCCAGCAGCTGCTCCTGCCGGCCTGTTTAAAAGATCAAGTCCTTGCAATGTCCATGATAAGATGGGACATCAGGGTATTGAACGTACACTCAACCTGTTAAGGCAAAGATGCTTCTGGGTTGGCATGTACGAAGATGTGGAGAGGTGCGTCAAAAAGTGTCAACGGTGTATTCTAACCAAGCTGCCGCAGCCGAGAATCCGTCCTCCTATGAAACCGTTCTTAGCTTCAAGGCCTTTGGAAGTGGTGGCGGTGGATTATACAGTGCTCGAACCTGCCACAGATGGTCGTGAGAATGTGTTGATCGTAACCGATGTGTTTACCAAATTTACACAGGCATTCCCCACCCGAGACCAGTGAGCTGATACCACAGCCAAGATTCTACTGAAAGAGTGGTTCATGAAGTATGGAGTACCAGAGAGGTTACATTCAGATCAGGGAAGGAACTTTGAGAGTGAGGTGATAGCTGAATTGTGTTGACTGTATGGAGTGAGGAAAACACACACGACTCCTTACCGTCCCCAAGGTAATGCACAGTGCGAGCGACTTAACAGGACGCTCCATGAGTTGCTAAGAACATTACCTCCTGAGAAGAAAAGGCGATGGCCAGAACACCTCCCTGAGTTAATCTATGCGTACAATGTAACCCCACATTCAACAACCGGGTACTCACCCTATTTCTTGCTGTTTGGTGTGGAACCACGTCTTCCCGTCGATGCTCTTTTGGGACAGGAACAAGATGGGGATAGGAAACAGGATTGGTTAGCAATTCACCAAAATCGACTCAGAGAAGCTCACGAGAGAAAGCGAGAGAATATGCGGAGCACAAGGCTGCTGAGAGACTCGCTCCGTTAAACGACAAGATCTACTGTCCTACCGTTGGTGTTGGTCAGACAGTGTATTTGCGTCACCGGCATGTTGGCAGAAACAAAATACAGGATGCTTGGGCTCCTACAGTGTATCGGGTCATAGATGTACTGGGCACCACATATACGGTTGAGCCTCTGGAGGGTGGTCCCAGTAAGAGAGTCCACAGAGTCGACTTGTGCCCTTGTGTAAATTCTGTTGTGAAACCAGTGGTAACAGAGAGTAGTGTGTCGGCATCACCGTCTCAGAATCTGTTTGAGCAGGCGGAAGTTGGAAATGCTGACACAGATTTCGTTGTGTTGGAAGAGGTTACATTACCTCATCTCGAAGCGACAAGGTATGTGAGTGTTGGAGTATCTGGGTCTGAAAAAACCTTAGATGTTGCGCCTGTTAACGTTCTGGATCGTGTGGAACAGCCAGCTGAATTGGATCAGTCGGTGGAGCAAGAACAGGATCCTGTCACTATCATAGACAGACCTGTGTCTAGGAGGCCTGTTCCCGCGCCCAGAAGAACAAGCCGGGCCAATGCGGGTGTGCATTCAAAACCATTTAATGAGCCAAGATCGGCCTATAATTCTGTCTCACTCAGTCCTGAAGTTTTTTCCCAAGTGTTGACAAGCCTTGGTAGTGTGTTTTTCAGAGAAGCTGTGAAAGAAGTTAAAAATATGTATTGATATCATTGAGGACAATGACTTCTTAGCAGGGGAGAATGTGGCCAAGTAGTATAAATATACATCGTTTCTATTTTGTGTTAAAAATGTTCGTGGCCCCTTTAAGAAATCTCTCTCTTCTCGCGATATTATTCACTGGTTTTGGATGCGCATGCGACCAGAGAAGCTATTTTCAGTGTACAGAGGAGCTCCATGTGGTTGCTCGTGCATCGGTCTGGTTTACTGGTTTAAACTATCGTCTTTCTGGATGTATTTGGATGTGCGGGATGTGTGACGAGTGAACCTCGTGGTAATTGGTGAAGGATTGGCCACTGCCGTATTCCAGTCTGTTTTGACATATTCAAATATGTGGTACCATATTTTGATTTGGTATTGAGTAATATAGTTAAATCTGATCTATAGCAGTGGTTTTCACAGTATTTCAGTGTGAATTGAGTTAGGCATTTTGTGGATTTGCCATTTATCCACTGGTTAAAATTTAAATGTCATTTTCAAATTTACTGTGAAGTGTATCCGCAATTTGTTTTTTTGTTTAACTAGTGAAATCAAATATTTTTTTTTGTTGTGAAATCTCTATACAAGTTAAACTTTTTTTTTTCCTTCAATTAGACTTTTATGTGTCTAATTGTGCTCCCATCGACCGCTGTCACTTATTTACAACAGCAGTCAGAATAAAAACCCCAATAAAAAAACATAATTTGCTTCCGGTGTGTATTTTTTTCCCCATTACACCCGGTTACAAAAGGTTAAACGATCGTAACAAATAAGCATCCCAGGAAACGATCTACAAACAATAAAAGAACATCACTTATAATGTTAATTGTGCAAAAGCAAAACAAATTGAACAGATTGATTCTTAAGAGTATAGGTGCTGATAACCTGGTTATATCCTGCTCTACTTGAGGCAGAGAAACAGCAGGAGAAAGCTGTTGTTGTTGCTGCTGCTGACCCTGAGCTGCCTAAATATGACCGAAGCTTTGAGTCAGAACACTAATAAGATTCGTCACGACATCTGGATATTCTCTCTGCTAAATGTGACATAGCAAATCATTACATGAGATGACCTAGATACACGTACATTTACTGTGAGCATTGTAAGAACTTAAGTAGCTTGTGAACAGGTTAGTTGAGCAATGGAGGAGTCAGGAGACAGCGAAGCAGGTTTGAAACCAGCACTTTAATTTCTTTCACGAACATACGACGGTCACCGCCGTAGAAATGTAAACATAAACAGAACAGTATCACACTCGGTCTGTGGAGCTTTCTGGATCCTCTCCCTCTCGACACTTGGCGTCCCTTTAAATGTCTCTCTCCGTATCACTACAACAAGACACAGGTGTTAGAGATAATTACAAACCAGGTGACAAGCCTTACCGCTCTCTCAGACTGACACACGACCACGCCCCCCATGCCACACTGCTGTATAACGCAGGGTTAAGAATATAGGGGATGTGAACATTTTATATTTCAAAACTTTATTTTTAAAGACAGAACACATGCACGTTTGTTACGATCGTTTAACTTTTTATTTGTCATCTATTTATTGTCTCCTTTAACAGAGATAATGTTACATCTAAATATGGAGTTTACATTTTTTTTTAGAAGACAACATACTATGGTATAGACAATTATAATCTATACTGTAAACATAAGAATCAATCAATTGAGAGAGAAAAAACTGCAGATGCTGGCCATGTTAGCGAGTATGGCTAATAAATCCACCGCTTTAACTGATCTCTAACTTCTTTATCTGAAGCAAACGCTGTTAAAGCACATTTAATGCTAATTAAATAAAAGGAAACAGTCAACTTTACATGCCTGTGCTCAGCCATGATGTTTGAGCTGTGTCTCAAGCTAATGACGTAACTTCCAGGGAGGCATCACCGAGCCCGTTGTACACGCCCCAATCCCCTGACTCCACCCCCATGTCAAAACAGTGCCATAAAGTGAAACGCAGAGAAAAGTGAAGCGCAAAGGCAAAACGGTATCACGAGCTCGCACGTGATGGAAATGCAGATTAAAAGGAGCATTGCAAAATAATTAGAAGGCATTGCAAAGAAAATGATGTGTGGCAAAATCATTGCTGCCTAAAAATCTGTTGCAGAGATAAAAAAGGATCAAAGTTCTTTAGTTTCTTTTACAACAGTCATTGATTTTTGCAATTAATTATATATTGGTTTTTGCTATATTTTATTTATATTTTGCAATTCTTTATTTTTGTTTGCAAAACGTAATTTTTTTCTCTCGATATTTTATTTTACGTTTTTGATACTTCGTTTTTATTTAAAAAAAAAATTTTTTTTTTGCTCAATACTTTTTTCTTTTGCAAAACTTTATATTATTTTGCAAAACTTTATATTTTTGCAAATATATGTGGCATGGAATTGATCCCATACGGATGATGACGAGTCAGGTTACCGCGGAAACTGTTGATAGCGACAAAACAGGCGGTAGAAGATAGTGTGAAAAACAGAGAGTTGAGGACATCGAAAAATCAAACAAAATGGATAAAAAACGGTGGAGCAGCGGAGCCACAAAACGTAAAGCTAAAAAGGAGAAGGATAGCAGAGAGGTTTTAATTAGGAGTAATATTCCAGCCATCTCTACTTTTTTCAAAAGTCGGCTCGACGAAAATAAAGAGCCTGGCGGCGCCGGCGCCTGCGGTGATGCTGAGTTTAGCACAATATCCAGCTTTGCTATTTTAGATGAACCTGAGCATCAGCACCAGCACCAGCACCAGCACCAGCACGACAAGACAGAGAACCCCAGCCCGCCTGGAGTGACAGACACCTATTCAAATGCCTCCCCACCACCACAGTCTCCGACTCCGCCTGAGACCGAAACCGAAGCAGGTGCTGAAGGCGGCAGAGACCCGGCGGTGACGTGCATTACCAGTTTGACCGCCTCAAAATGTAGGCATATCTATTATTAAAAACCCTGATTATTAGATGCCCGGATCTAGGGAATTGGTTGATGAAACACTGATTAAAATTAAGATTTAAATGAATACAAAACGAAATTCACTTTAAAGAAAGGCTTTGTGCTTTCTGTTTGAGGTCTCTGTGAAAACGTTTTAAAGCATTCTTTTACTTTTAGTGCCGCTTTCAGAGCGGTCACGTCCGTAACGGAGAACTGTCACGTCCGTAACATTTTTTTTCCTCATAAATGCGAACACGAAAAATAAAATAAAATGAATATTTTATTCTGTGGAGACTGTCAATCCTTCTTCATCCGGTGCCGGTGGGTACTATTACTTTTGATTTGCGCAGTGTAATTCACTGAATTGATTGCTCTGCTACCAGCCTCTGTCACGTTACAACCTAGTATATCGTTGATCATCTGTTTCTCCGTAAAAAAAACAGACTGTACAGACATGACTATAGTTATTCTTAGTTATGTTATTAGCCTGTATTTTCATAGATTTTAATCTGCTTTTATTCCTATAAATTCTGTTGATTTTGTTCTGTGATAGTTTCCATTTTGTCTTTTGTTTTATAGATATTTATAGATCTCTTTTGCTGTCACAGTTAACATCACAAGAAATGGAGTTGGTGTTTTTGTTTTTAACTAAAGAAAAAGGAGGAAAGGAAAAAGAGGAGAGGAGGAGGAGGAGGAGGGGCCTCCAAGATTTTGTGCCCAGGGGCCTCTGCTTCCTAAATCCGTGCCTGCTCACTATCATATATTAACTAATTCATATCGTATCGATCACAAGTCTTTGTATATTACGCACAAGAAGACAAAAGTGCATGCTAATCAACAACTGTTCGTGTATAACAACAAGAATGTTAAAGCAACATTGACTCAACCAGTGGCGTGAGGTTGGTTGTTTGGGGCAGAATTATCAGTTTTTTCTACCAATGGCATAAAAGGGGGAGGACAGTATTTGTGAAAGCTGTTTATGGAAAGCAATTATTTTTGGTGTCTCTATAGTGAAGCAAAAGTTACACAATTAAGCTTTAATAGGAATGCCGTTATAGTGGACTTATTCATTCCAAATTGGTCTGCTGAATCCATAACTGCCTTTTTCAAGCTTATCCTTGGTCATAGTCGTAGCATGTGGTGTGCCATCATGAATACATAACTGCCTTTTTCAAGCTTATCCTTGGTCATAGTCTTAGCATGTGGTGTGCCATCATTCTAGAGTATTCCATGGTACCTGTTCGACTGAATCTGAGGAGTCCCATTGATCTTCCCAGTGAACTGCCTTTCTACAATTCTGCTGCTTCTTTGTGTGCACCATGCTAATAACTGAAGGTCTGTCTTTTCTCATCACCACTGTGTCTGTCTGAGATCCAGAACCAGATTCAAACCTGAAAGCACAATCTGGTGGGTTACCTTTCCTTACACAACCCTTTCACCCCCCCCCCCCCTTCTCGCTGAAAAGAACAAACATTGAGTGATTGAAGTGTTCAGAAATCATAACCTCAAATCAACACAGATAATGCTGGCACAGAGGGGGTCTAACACTCCACCATTCATTTCATAGACGTATTCAAACACCCCACATCTCCTTATAGAGACTTGTCATAAGCCTCCTGTCCAGCTAATTTAACATGCTGAGCCATGAGGTGCAGTTCTAAGAGAACTAGTAAGAAGCATTCACACTGAACACAGTTTATTCACTGTAGGTCACCAAGTCGATGTACAGTACTGTTGGTTGCTAATAGCTGTTCCTAGTGCAGTATCCAATTACATCAGGAGGTGGATCCCATGAGATCACTGTCTGCATTCCCTTTGGTAGTCACTGCATTGCGTTACTGGCTGCATATTTGCATACATTTGAACTCTTCTCATCTTTGTTGCATCTTCGACAGTCTCTATTACTTTTTATGTGAGCACCCCTTTATATTGTTTGTAACTGCATGCTGTATGGACTTTGTACAGCTGTCTAAACCTACAGTGCAAGGTTGCTTGGTATAAGTCATCACTGATAAGTTATTAAAAGATTTATAAATAGTGCAATTTTTATAAACAACTCCTGTATTTGGAATCATCGTGATTAGCGCTCCCTGTTGCACCATAGTAGGATCAGTCTAGTAAGTCCTCCTGCCCTACTCTGGACCTTCTTTAATTGCTTTTATATGGCTAGCATCTTTTTTATTTTATCCCATATTCTCCCAATTTTGAATGCCCAATACCCACTACTTAGTAGGTCCTTGTTGTGGCGTGGTTAATCACCTTAATCCAGGTGGCAGAAGGCAAGTCTCAGTTGCCTCTGCTTCTGAGACAGTCACTCTGTGCATTTTATCATGTGGCTCATTATGTATGACACCGCTGAGACTTCGCATGTGGAGGCTCATGCTACTCTCCGCGATCCACGCGCAACTTACCACATGCCCCTTAGAGAGCGAGAACCACTAATCCCGACCATGAGGAGGTTACCCCATATGACTATACCCTCCCTAGCAACCGGGCCAATTTGGTTGCTTAGGAGACCTGGCTGGAGTCACTCAGCACATCCTAGATTCGAACTCAAGACTCCAGAGGTGGTAGTCAGCGTCAATACTCGCCGAGCTACCCAGGCCCCTATATTATCTTGAAAAATATGGTTTTAAAGAATAATCTACCAATTATTAACGTTTCTGTAACAGCTAGGCATTTGATATTATTTTTGCACTTTCAGCTAAATAATTGAACTATGATAAAGATGGTGCTGCAGATGGCTGCTTCGGTGTGGAGCTCGCTAGCGTTTTTGTTACTTTTGTTTGTTTGTCATGTTTTTTGGCACTCTTTCCCCATCAGTTTCACCAGGGATGAACTCCTGAATATTTGGCAGAGCATACCTGATTATTTGTTGCCAGTGTTCTAACATCTTAGTTGGAGGCACAGCAGTGCTCTACAAGTGTTTCAAAAAACACATGCAAGGGAAGCGAGCCGGCGTGCTTGTGTAGCTTTGTCAACGCTGCTTTAGAACTCAGCTGCCGAGTATTTATCTGGCGAATGTCCGCTCCCTCACCAACAAAACGGACAATGCATCTGCTCACTCAAACAAATAATACTTTTCTATCTCTGCTGCTCTGTGTTTCATGGAAACCTGGCTGAATGAAGCCAACCTGGACAGTGCGTTTCATCTGCCGGGCTTCCAGCTGTTCAGAACGGATAGTGTTGCAGAATCATCGGGGAAAACGAGAAGCGGTGCTTTTAGATTTATGAATGTTGGTGAACAGATTTAATAGTGTTGAAGAAGATGTGCTATCCTAATTTAGAAGTGCACTTCATCAACTCTAAGCCTTTCTACTTGCCGCGGGAATTTTCCTCGTTCATTCTGGTGAGTGTTTACAGCAGAGGTGGGGGACTCGAGTTACATGACTTAATTTACGGACTTGTGACTTGCTTGACTAAATTAAGAAAATGACTTGACTTGACTTGACTTGACTTTGACTTGAGAACCAACGACTCAAGACTTGACTTGAACTGAATGACTTGACAATGACTTTAAATGTTTTTATTATTATTATTATTTTATAGAACTTATTATAAACAGTTATTAAATGTGTTTAAAAAAATATTGCGATATCAATTCATATGCAAAAATGTAAGTCCGCCAGCACCACTGATCTGCATCTGCGCAGTTAATGCTGCACTCACAATGCACCAAAAGGACAGATGATTGTCGAGTTCCCAAAATAATCTCCTTTGGGTATAAAGATTTCAAATTGGATCATGTGAATAAAAAATTATTTGCCAGATGCACAATATGCAAATATCAGATATAATATTGCCTTTTAATAAAGATTAGCTCCCCCTTGAAGTGCCAATATACAAACAATACATCACATACCCCACCAGAGAAAGAAATATACTGTACCACTGTTACACCACTGTAAAGGATGCATATTGCTTTGTCCAACGTGCAGCTTTAGGTCTCTCTGATCACTGTCTGGTTCAACTTCTCCTGACCTACAAGAAGAAACTAAAATCAGCCAAACCTGTATAAGGACTGTAAAGAGATGGACTAGTGAAGCAGAGCTGAAACTACAAGCCTGCTTTGACTGTACAGATTGGAGTGTTTTTGAAGCTGCAGCCACAGACCAGGACGAGCTCACAGATACTGTGACATCATATATCAGTTTCTGTGAGGATATGTGCATCCCTACTAGGTCAATGTTATCATTCAGTAACGATAAACCATGGTTTATAGCAAAGCTCTGTCATGGCAAAGAGGAAGCGTACAGAAGTGGGGATAAAATATTGTACAACCAAGCCAGGAACACACTAACTAAGGAAATCAGAGTGGCTCTGAAAAGCTGACAATCCTACATCTGTGTGGAAAGGCCTGAAAAGCACCACCAAGTGCAAGACACCTCCCGCTTGCTCTATAGAGAGTCAACTAATGGCTGATGAACTGAATGTGTTTTACTGCAGGTTTGAAAAGCCCAGTCTAACACTCCTGTCCCACCCTGATCTTCACTTCACACACACACCAACATCTTCTGGAACCCCCCACCTGCTTCTCAGTATGCACTTATGATCTGTGAGGAGTAGATCTTTCGGAAAAAGACTAGAAATGCTTCAGGCCCAGACAGTGTTTCACATGCCTGTCTGAAAGCCTGTGATGACCAACTGGCCCCCATCTTCACACAGATCTTCAATAGATCACAGGAGCAGTGTGAAGTTCCTTGCTGCTTCAAATGCTCCACCATTATTCCGGTCCCCCCAAAAAATAAAAATTAATGATTTAATGTCTACTGACCTGTCGCTCTCACGTCTGTGGTCATGAAGTCCTTTGAGAGACTGTTTTTTTCCTACCTAAAGGACATCACTGGACCCTGCTGTACCCCTTCAGTTTGCTACTGAGCAAGCAGGTCTGTGGATGATGCTGTCAATATGGGACTGCATTATATCCTGCAACACCTCAAAAGACCTGGGACTTATGCAAGGATTCTATTTGTGGACTGCAGTTCAGCCTTCAATACCATCATACCTGATCTTCTCTCAACCAAACTGACCCAGCTGTCCTTGCCCACCACAATTTGTCGATGGATCACCAGCTTTCTGACAGATAGGCAGCAGCTAGTGAGACTGGGGAAACTCACATCTGGGACCCTCACTATTAGCACAATGAGTCTGCATACAGAATGATCATCTGGCTCTCTGGTGCGGTCACAACAACCTTGAGCTGAACATGTTCAAAAGATTGGAGATGATAGTGGACTTCAGCAGAAATCCCCACGCACACACCCACCCCCCCCCCCCACCATCCTGAACAGGAATGTGGCAGCAGTGGAGTCATTCAGGTTCCTGGGGTCTACCATTTCTCAGGACCTGAAGTAGGACACCCACATAGACTCCATTGTGAAGAAGGCTCAGCAGAGGTTGTACTTCCTTCACCAGCTGAGGAAGGTCAACCTGCCACAGGAGCTGCTGACACA
This sequence comes from Xyrauchen texanus, assembly GCF_025860055.1. Classification (NCBI taxonomy): domain Eukaryota; kingdom Metazoa; phylum Chordata; class Actinopteri; order Cypriniformes; family Catostomidae; genus Xyrauchen; species Xyrauchen texanus. The sequence continues at coordinate 11,801,547 of NC_068297.1, read as the reverse complement.
GTTCTACTTGGCAGTCATTGAGTCTGTTCTGTGTATATCTATAACTGTCTGATTTGGTTCAACCACCAATTCAGACTGAAGGAATCTAAAACGGAACTGCTGAGAGGATTATTGGTTCCTCACTGCCCACCCTCCTTTACGGCTCCAGAGTGAGGAAATGTGCAGTTAGAATCACTCTGGACCCCACACACCCTGCCCACTCCCTCTTTGAACTTTTGCCCTCTGGCCGGGGCTACATAGCACTGAGCACCTAGACATCCAGCCACAAGAACAGTTTTTATCCTCAGTCCATTTTCCAAATGAACAATTAAACTGCCTCAGGACTCCTCCACAGTGCAATAATGTAAATACATATCTCATGTACATATGTAAATTCACATCATAAATTCAATAAATGTACATACCCATACCTTGCACATACTTTACTATTATTTGTGTCTATTGATACTCTTACCTTGTTTTATATTCTGTGTCCCACTGTAATGTTCTGTGTGCACTTGTTTCTCTTATCACCCAAAGCAATTCCTTGTGTACGGGAGAACACTTGGCAATAAAGCTCATTCTGATTCTAAACATTATTTCCTGGGTAATTAACCTCAGATCCAATGATTGATATGCAATGCTCAGCTCCAGAGTGCTGCAAACTAAGCTAGAATCTTGCTTTAGTGGCCAAAATGATACACAGAAAACCCGCCTGAGCTAATGTTCTGTAAAGTTTATTCTGATTACATCAAATCCTTTGTGACCATGCGCACCTCTCAGATCAGCCCCGGGAGGAACCGCAGCCTGATTCCTCTGTCTGGAAGAAGAATGAGTGCTCTGTTTCTGTTGTTGATGCTGGACACCATGTCCAAGGCATCTGCGACTTAGGTTTCAGTCTGCTTTAAGAATGTAACTTGTTCTCATTTGAGGCAAGAAGCTTAGGTCAGTCTTTCCATGTTCCTTTCATTCTCTCTTTAGCTTCCTTCCTCCCTCCTCTCCCTCTTATGATTTCCCCAGTTTGCTTTGAGTTTGATGTTATGTCTGGCAGAAGGCTGCTTAAATTCATTTTCCACCATCACAAGCTCACTGAGTGCTTATGTAGGAGCTAATGAGCCATTCATTTAGTGCTGTCTCCAGAAGACCACAACCACATCTCAAGCAAATTAGACTTTTGTAGCATGAGGGCACAGGGAATAACACAACACAGAGCTTTACTCTAGACCTCTATGAAAGGTTAAGTATGTAGGGTTTGCCTGAAAAATGTGGGACCAAACCCCCAATACTTGAGCCCAATTCTTTTTATGCAGCTATGATGCAATTTACAGGCAATTATTAAGCTATAAGTACTTTGAGGGCTTATTTCAAGAGTGTTTAGTTGTACTGTATACAAATGCTAGCTGAACAACAACATAAGCATCTTAGAGAAGCATGGCAAGCAGAATACTAAAGAAAAAAGTATCATGTTCAGGACGAACTTCACTAGAAAACCCATTAACACTAAAGGCCCATTCACAGCAAGAATTATAAATATAAGAATTACTATAAACAACAAAACCACTGACAGGTGAAGTGAATAATACATTGATTATATCATTACAATGACACCCGTCAATGGGTGGGATATATTAGGTAGCAAGTAAATAGTCAGTTATTGAATTTTATGTGTTGAAAGCAGGAAAAAGGGGCAAGCGTAAGGATCTTAGACTTTGACAGGGCCAAATTGTGATGGCTAGACGACTGAGTCAGAGCATCTCCAAAACGGCAGGTCTTGTGGAGTGTTCCCAGTGTGCAGTGGTTAGTACCTTCCAAAAGTTGTCCAAGGAAGGACAACCGGTGAACTGGCATGTCATGGGTGCTCAAGGCTCCTTGATGTGCATGGGGAGTGAAGGATAGCCCATCATGTCTGATCCCACAGAAGAGCTACTTTAGCACACATTGCTAAAAAACTTAATATTGGCCATGATAGAAGGGTGTAATACATGGAGAAATAGAAGAAGGTGGCCTGGTCTGATGAATAACATTTTCTTTTATATTATGTGGACGACCATGTGTGCGTGCCTCATCTACTAGGGGAAGAGATGGCAGCTGGATGCATTATGGGAAGAAGGCAGGCCGGCAGAGGCAGTGTGATGCTCTGGGCAATGGTCTGCTGGGAAAACTTGGGTCTTAGCCTTCATCTGGATGTTACCTTTACATACACCCCTTCATGGCAACAGTATTCCCTGATGGCAATGGCCTCTTTCAGCAGGACAATGTGCCCTGCCACACTGTAACAATTGTTCAGGAATGGTTTGAGGAACATGACAAGGAATTCAAGGTGTTGAATTGGCCTCCAAATCTCAATCCGTTTGAGTATCTATGGGATGTGTGATTCTTGGAGGCCCCACCTCGTAATTTACAGAACATAAAGGACCTGCTGCTAACGTCTTGGTGCCATATACCACAGGACACCTTCAGAGGTCTTGTGGAGTCCATGCCTTGACAGGTCAGAGCTGTTTTGGTGGCACGAGGGGGACCTACATGATGGTTGCAGGTCATCTACATCGATCAGCAACAACATTAAAACCACCTGCCCAATATCATGTAGGTCCCCACATTGTGGCTTGAGCCCTTTAAAATTGGATAGATTTCGATTGGCTGTCAATGTTTTTATCATTCAGCTGGAAAAATCGTTTTGAAAGTGAACCCAACGATATTGTTCCTGTGTGTCGCTTTCATTATAGTTGTGGTGCTGATATTCTCTTACAGTTAGAATGTTTTTTAAAACTTTATGGTTATAGTTATCATTCTTGTTGTGAGCAAAATTAATCAATGCTTTCAAACACATTACAGACAGAAACTCCCCGTTTCCATTGGCTGTTTAAAAATATATTCCCACCCTAAACTCTCACCATTGGTCGAGCCATAGTTGCTGTTTCAGACAGGGCGGGCTACTCAAACAAACAAACAAACAAACAAATGTATTAATGGTGCCTAAGGGTTACAAATCAACCTACGAATGGCTTACATGTACTGTAGTTGGTGCTGTACAATTAATTGTATTTTAACCGTGATCACAGTTTCTGCTTCTCAAGGTTAATTAAGCATAATCATCTGCTGTATTAGTGAGCTAGTAAGCAAAAAGATGCAGCCAGGTAAAGCCCTCAAGATTTACTCTAATTGCACAATTCCAAATATGTTTGGCCACTACAAGTTTCTAAACAAATGTGAAACCCTTTAATGAAAAGAAATATTGTCTAAAATTGGGGCGGCTGTGGCTCAGGAGTTAGAGCGGGTTGTCCACTAATCACAGGGTTGGTGGTTCGATTTGTTTGAATTTATCCCCAATTCCCACTTTCCCTTCTGTGATCAGATGCTAGTTTAATGTTCTAAAAGACCACACAGAGAAATATGTTCTCCAGTGTATCATCAGGGAACATGGTGCCTCACAATGGTAATAGACTTATAAAATAAGTTCTGAAATGAATTTCTCCATCCATCCATCCATCGTCAACCGCTTATCCTGTGTACAGGGTCGCGGGGGGCTGGAGCCTATCCCAGCTAACATTGGGCGAAAGGCGGGGGACACCCTGGACAGGTCGCCAGTCCATCGCAGGGCCACACATAGACAGACATACACTCACACTCACCTCCACATCCACATCCACACCTAGGGCAATTTTTTTGGAGACACCAATTAACCTAGCCTGCATGTCTTTTGATATGGGAGGAAGCCGGAGTACCCGGAGAGAACCCACGCAGACACGGGGAGAACATGCAAACTCCACACAGAAAGGCCGGGGCAACCAGTGTTTGAACCCACGACCTTCTTGCTGTGAGGCGACAGTGCTAACCGCTGCACCACCGTGCCGCCCATGAATTTCTCCATGTAAAGGTATTTCTGAGGAATTTTCTCTCTGTGTGAAGGACTGTACATAGTGTTGTACTGTGGATTTTTCAGTCCACCAGCCATTATACTATTTAATTTTAAACTCCTATCACATGAGTTACTTGTAGCTTTACATTTATTAGTGGCATTTTGAGGCTAGCATCTTAATTACTATTGTTCATACTTAGGGATAAGAATTTGATAAATGCAAAGTATTCAAATTCGGCGTATAACTCACCCCACAGTGTTTGTGCTACAGGCGTGCAAGATCGCTTAAATTGTGTAGCTTGCTGAGCAGAGGTGTGTTATTCTTTAAGAAATAAGACTAATGATTTATATCTTGTGGACTATAAAACAAGCAAAAAATCTCATACACTCAAGATACAATGAGGAACATGATACATATCTAGGGACCAGAATATAATTGAGAGTTGGGCTCTTTTGACTTGAGACAATAAGCAACTACCCAGAACACCCTAGCAACCACCCAGGACATCCTTACAACTGCATAGCAATGCCCTGGTAACCACCAACAGCTCTCTAGAATCGTTGTAGCAGGTCTTACAATGACAGGTACCATTTTCTTCAGAAATCAATAACAAATCTCTTTAAGTTTCTCAGAAGTTTACCTAGTTTAACCCTTAAACAAATTTGTCATCAACAAGCTAAATTGTGCTCCAGAAGTCAAAGAAATGAATCTTACTCTATAGTGTTTTTTTTAGTGTAATTTAAGTTTATGAAACATGCTTAATGGCACATTTTAAATCTTTTACCATGAAACTGTTTTTGCATGTACTGTATGTTTTCATAATGCCAAATTACATTTACATTGAGAGGGAACAGTCTTCAAAATCATAATTTATTCAGCTCTGCATTTTGAAAGTTTGCACTGGTGACCATATAATTGCTTAACACACACACACACGCACGCACGCACGCGCACACGCACACACACGCACACACACACACACACACACACACACACTTGTCTGTGTGCTGTGTAGTAGAATTGTGGGTAATCACATAAGACACAGGAAAGATCCCATGAGAAAATTCTGCTTCAGTTAACTCTTTAAGTGATTGAGTTAAGTGATTGATTGTTAATTAAAGAAGGCCATCACAAGGCACAAAGTCATTATCACGGTCATGTTGAAGGGCATTGCAGTTTACTTTTTGTTGTTAATCTGTGGTTCTCCCTACATTTTAAAGTCTTTAAATATCTTCTCATCACTTCTCAATGCTTTATTAGTCTTACATGCTCTTATGAACATCTTCATTGTCAGATAAAAGGTATTGATTTATCAGATGTTTGCTAGTTTTGGGATTTCATCCTGCAAAAAGGAACTTTTTGAAATCTGCTGTCTGTTGTGAGTCTTTGTTTCATTGGCATTTTTTGTGTCTTATATTTGTTTTCATACTGTTATTGTGTAGTTAAAGGATAAGATCATGTAGTCATTTTCCAAACCCATTTGACTTATATTCTTCTGTGTAACACAAAAGGCAAATTTTGAAGAAAACCCTGGCCACTTTTTTTCCATAACTACTTAAAATGTTGTCTCTGTCTCACAAAAAAAAAACGTTCCTGCTTCAGAAGACTTTTAAAACAGCACACAAGTCATATCAGCCAGTCATTATTGTACTTTTTTTTTCTTCAGTTTTGGAGCTTGACAGCCCCAGTCTCCACTCACTGTCTTTATATTGGAATGAGTGGCCAGGTTATTCCTTAAAAACCTGTTGTGTTCCATGGAAGAAAGTCATATTGGTAGATATTACTTTTCATTTCGAATTTTCAGTTTTGGGTAAACTATCCCAGATATGGCAATATTAGTTTTCAATGACATGCTACACAGCATGTGGCATCTTTCTTTGTTTTTGGTTGACATTCTCAAAGTTTCTAGAGCGGAAATAGATGATTTAAACAACTTGTCATTTCTATCCAGAAGCACAAGGCAATGAAATATTTTGATCATTGGTTCAGGTTATGCACAGTATTCAGGCATATGTAAGCACACACCTATATACATACATTCACAGAGTTAATGGTCCAATTAGGCATACAGGACACACATACACGCACGCGCACACGCACGCACGCACGCGCGCACACACACACACACACACACACATACGTTGGTGCAGCTATCCTTATAAGGACTCTCCATAGACATAATGATTTTTGTACTGTACGAACTACAGATTCTATCCCTTAACCCTAACCTTAAACCTAACCCTCACAAAAAACTTTCTGCATTTTTACATTTTAAACAAAACATAGTTTAGTATAGCGAATTATGAATTTTAATTATGGGGACATTAGAAATGTCCTCATAAACCACATGTATAGCATAATACCCTTGTAATTACCATATTGTAACCTAAAAAATATTCCTCGTAAACCACCCAATCCCTGTGAGATTCATCATTAAATATTGTCAGAATCAGTTTATGTCTAAGCCTTGACTTAAAGTTGATATAGTCTTGCAAATATCATATCATAGGCATGCTCTATTTCCTCTCTCTCTTATGCACATGATGACCATCCTCTGTCCGTGTATGGAACACTCTTAGGACTGTGGGTGTATACTGTGCATTCTCTCTATATGTTTGAAACTCTAAAGAATATCCAAACACTCCAAAAACATTTCATGGGTTTTGAACCATCACAGGAACACAGACAGATAAACATCTGTTATCTCTCCCTTTCTGTGTATCTCTTTCTATTCAATAGGTGAGATAACTTCGGTTTTTGGATGTTTGGATAATGTTTATATGTTATCATTTAAAAATGCTGCTGCATAACAGTGCTTTTAGCCCCTCTGTGGTGTCTTTAAAGGAATAGATCACCCAAAAATGAAAATGTTAACTTACTGGCTGGGTTTCTATTGAAATGTTTAGCATTTTTTAAGCATATTTTAAAAAACTTGACTTAAGAAAATACAAAATGTTGTGCATTTCCATCTACTACATAGTGCACATTATCACGAAGCAGCCACCTGGTCATGATGGAGCAGCTGAATGACCTGCCTGCTTCAGGGAGAGTTATATTTGCAAGATTGGAGCAAGTATCTCATTTTTATGAAATACATTCACGTGACACCGCAGACTAAGTGTAATATTTTATATAATGGGGCTTAAATAGCTGTGATGCCCATACTTCGCCAATCTCTGCCTACCTGGGAGCGCCCGCTCTCAAAACTCTTCTGGGCTGCATTTATCAAAAGCATCGCTAGCTTAAATTGATTAACTATTTGTGCCAATGGATTCTATGATCTACTTGGCTTATGATGTTTTTGGGAAATGCAGCCCTGGCAGATTGCGAGGACCCACTTTATCGACCAGCTGCGGGTTAAACACTTCCTTATGACAAGCGCTATGCTCAAAAAATGCATGGGCTGTGTTCAAGGTTGGACCATTTGTTGGGCCAGTCACATCACACACTCATAAGACATGCACGAATGGTCAAAACACATCATCGCTTTGCTGTTTCCATCACCTTAATAAGCATTTTAACTAATGCGAAACTTTAGAAAATCCACAGTGAATTTATAAAGATTATTTGCATATCAACCGTATCAATGCACAAAATGAATTCATACAAATTTATTTCATAGTAACCATGGTTGTTAAGCTTAAAAAAATAATACAAAAAATAAAGTCTTGTTTGCTATTTCCAATCTTCTGAAGCAATTGTGTGAGGAGCAGACACACATTTAAGTCATATTTAGTTGAAATAGTTCCTGTCCAGTGAGCAGTTAACTTGAGAAATGCTGTAACTGGATCAAGTTCAACTTAAGAACTGGATCAGACTTGGAATATTGCACACAATTCATACTGACTGCTTTTATTACTATAGTGGTATTGGCTGAGATCTTGATCAAATGGCTGGTGGTGAAACATTGATTTATCAGTATTTGGATCCAGAGATTGATTTATTTTATACAATTAATTTGAAACAGTAAGTGACTTAAAAAAGTGCTTAACATTTCCTGGTGATTGATGGAAAAGATTGGTTTTCCTGAAATTTCCCCCTTCATTCCTTCCTCTGTCCCTCTTAACCCCTGAGCTCTAACAGTATGGAGTCAACTAAATGCCCAATTCACTTAGTTTATTAAAACCCAGAATGAGTTAACCCTCATTTCCAATGATTGATTTGTAGCCATCAGAGTTTACCAGTAAGGTCATTGGTAAGATCTTTATGGAAGGGATATGATTAATTGAAAGTAAGGTTTCATAAATACAGACTTATTCAATTATGGTAAAAAGCATGTTTTTCACAAATGGATCTGCTTTTTATTTTATACCCTCAATATCATGAACAAAATCAACTTGGCAACCAGTGATGTAACAGTATGGATTTCTCAAATTCAGTGGTTGTAGATCATCATTGATTGGTTGAAATAAAGTATTCAGTTATCTGAGATAAGAGAAGCTGATTTAAAAGGAATGTTCCAGGGTCAATGCAAGTGAAGCATTTACATTTATTCATTTAGCAGAAGCTTTTATCCAAAGCGATTTTACAGATGAGCATCTGACATGCTGTCAGTTTCCACTGAAAATAATTTTAAATCGTCCTTCAGTTTGTAAGAACAAATATAAATCATGTATACAGTTTTGCCCTTACATTTGAAGTCTATGATGCACCTGGATAAACATTAAAATATAGCCTAGCCATTATTGTTTGACTTTATTGTCTGTTCAGATTTACTGGACAGAAATTCATCTTTGACACTGGTATCAAGACATAAAACATAAATTATCACCAGTGTCATAAAATCTCAAGCAAAGTTATACAATTCCTTTACTTTACAACTCAAATAAAATACATTTATGTACCCAATAATTGATTTGAGCACATCAACAAAAATAAAATTTGGACATTTCTCTTTTTTCTTTTTTCTTTAATGTTTTCTCCCATTTTCTCCCCAATTTTGCATTTTCTCCCAATTTTACATGCCCAATTCCCAATGTGCTGTAAGACCTTGTGGTGGCATAGTGACTCGCCTCAATCCGGGTGACAGAGGACAAATCTCAGTTGCCTTCAAATCTAAGATATTCAGTCCACACATCTGATCATTTGGCTTGTTGAGCATGTTACCACGGAGACCTATCGCACGTGGAGGCTCATGCTATTCTCCGTGGCATCCACGCACCCCACAGAGAGCGAAAACCACATTATAGCGACCTCTTGAATGCATTGCCGAATAGTCTTGTATTGTAAAGCAGAAGCCAACAAGACTAATTTCCCTTAAACCATTGTGCCCTTGAGGAAAGCACTTAACATCAGGTTGTTCCAGGAGGACCATGCTTGTAATAAGTAAGTGGCTTTAGATAACAGCATTGACTAAATGACTTCCTACTAATTTATTAAACTGAAAAATGTTCAATGCTGTTAAATTAAGGCCATTTACACAAACAAACACACACAAAACACTCCTAATACTCTATACTGACTCTATACTCTAATGTTCTATTTCCTCGAATATGTCTTTTGCATCAGTGATATGATGTCGTCATTGACTGCTGTTAGCAGATATTAATGTAGCATTGGCTCATATAACACATGCTACATGAATCATCAAAAACAGACTTGCAAAACCACTTATGCGTGAACTTTTGATTTATAGTTCAGATATGCTGGTGAGATGCTGGTTCTTGGAGACCAATTCAAGCCCAGTAAATGCAGTGCACCATTCAGAGTGTAATGATATTGGCTGTGCTGGGGTTTGAAGTGAAGGCATTAGTTTCAGTTTGCTGGCCTTGTACTGAGAACAGCTTGTGGGACCAGCACAGTGAGCAAGCAAACAGCCAGTTCCACATTTTTATGGGCTATTTATTTAGTGCTGTCAACGGTCTGTCATTCTGACAGCCATATTCATAGGAAAGAGAATAAATTCAATGGAAGCAATGCCTGAAAAGATGTAAAGATTGTCTTTGTGTAGATGTTAGTGTGAGTTATCTTGTGCAACTGCACAAATATAAAAACATAATTAATTTTGGACTTTTCAATGTTATGATAAGCACTTGAACTAATAACACTTTACATTTATTGAAAAGATGGCGCCGGTGTGTGTGGCTTGCCGTCTGCCCCCTCTCTATCTTCATTTCTTTTACTTTTTATTTTATTTATGTATAGTTATTCTTCGCTGGTTTATGATCGCGAAACTCTGCTTTATATACGCAACTCAGTTGCTAAGATTTCCACGCTTAATCTGAGTGGACCTCGGTTCTGCTGGCCTCCCCCCTCAGCAAACATCGCTGATTACCTGCTCTGGAGGGCTTTTGATATTTTTTTGAAGTGATCGTGCTTTTTGTATCACTGGCCCCAAACTGTGGAACAGCTTACCGGATTACCTCAGGACCGCCTCCTCACTTTATGTTTTTAAATTGTTGCTTAAAACTTTCTTATTTTCATTAGCTTGTGAAATTGCCCTATTACCTATGTTTTATTTCTGTAATAATGTATTGCATGTGATACCACTGTACAGCGCTTTGGTCAACCATGGTTGTTTTTAAATGTGCTATATAAATAAATGTGCTATATAAATAAATGTGATTTAATTTGATTTCCTGCAGGGAAATCAAATTTGTTTGTTTGTTATTTTGTTTTTGTTTTTTTGTTTTTTGCTATTTTTGATGCAAACAGAATACAGGAACCTTCAGTTCCCTTAAGCCAAAATTCTAAATTAGCTAGCAATAAATGTAGTTTCATTTATGCACACAAATGAAAACAAATAAACTAGTACTAAATATAAATAAATTGTATCATGTTTTATTTAATTAAAAAATATATTACATTTAATTTAAACATTTTAAAATAACTAAATTGAATAAAAAAGAAAAAGAAAAAAGAAATAACAACTGTTTTAAAAAAGGTTACCCAAACACTAATTAAATGTGCTGTTGATCGCTCGAACAAATAGACCTGTCACAAACTCCCGCCATTTGTTAAACCATTGTTGTTATGTCTGGTTGATTGGGATCCTCAAATAAACAGAATGGCCTAGGGATGTCTTACTTATAGCTGTCTCTGTACATTAAACTTGCATAGTAGAATTTATTTTTACTCTGAAAAAATGTGAACGCTTCACCTTTAAATAACATTAATACTACTAATAATAATACAGCTAAATCGCAGTTTACTATTGAAGATTAATTCACACTTAAAAAAGCACTTTTCAATAAAAAAAACATGAAAATGATTTGTCCAAACAAGCAAACTGCTGAAAGTAGGTGCACCTCATTGACTCTGTGTTTCCTTTCGTCTCTCATAAGAAGAAATCTCAGTCTGATTTATCTTGTCTGAAACAGACTGTGACAGTTCTATCATCTGTCTTATAGCTATGGTCCCTGCAGAAGCATAAACATAAACACAGCAATGGAGGAGAAGGGCTGTGCACAACTCTGCCTGCTGTGAGCAGGAGATAGAATAGCACACCATCGATGATTGTACATGTGCTGGAGGTGAATTCCCCATTCTCAATAGCTACTGCCTCTCTGTCAGAAAAATAGCGATCCACTGACAGATAGTGCCAGGGACAGAGAGCTGGGTTAATTTTGTCCATAGGAGAGCAGGGTTGATGGTGTTAAAAGCCGAACTGAAGTCAACAAATAGTATCCTTGCAGAAGTCCCTTGTCTGTCTAGATGTTGATGTATGTAATGCAGTCCCATATTGACTGCATCATCCATAGGCCTGTTTGCTCTATAAGCAATTTGAAGGGGATCCAGAAATGGTTCAGTGATGTCCTTCAGGTGGGCCAACTCCAGTCTCTCAAACAACTTCATGACCACAGACATCAGAGCAATGGGTCTGTAGTCATTAAGTCCTTTGATCTTGGGTTTGTTTGGGATGGGCATGATTGTGGAGCATTTGAAGCAGCAGGGAACTTCACACTGCTCCAGTGATCTGTTGATGATCTGTGTGAAGCTGGTCAGCTGGTCAGCACAAAAGTACTGTAAAAACTATTTACAGTATTTACTACAGGTTTAGCTGATTTTAGTTTCTGCCTATAGGTCGGAAGAAGATGAACCAGACAGTGATCAAAGAGTCCTAAAGCTGCACGTGGGACAGAACAATATGCATCCTTTATTGTTGTGTAGCAGGGATCCAGTTTATTTCTGTCTCTGGTGGGGTATGCAATGTGCTGTCTGTATTTAGGCAGTTCATGTGTGAGATGTCCAAGAATAATAATAATTGAGCCGGGTGTTGTTGCCCCGTGTCTGTGATCTGATCAGCCAGCTGTTGCAGCACTGCATTCACACACATATGGGTGTTTCTTCAGCTATAGGCAATTTTTACCCTGTGTATTTATAGAATTTAAACATAACAAATGTATAAAGAAATTGAAATATAGAAAATTAAATATAATTTTTTTTCACACTATGACTAGTTGATTTAATTTAGTTTTTTTATTATTACTTGTCTATGAGTCAAGTCAAGTCAAGTGGTTTTTATTGTCGTTTCAACCATATACAGTTAGTACAGTACACAGCGAAACGAGACAACGTTCCTTCAGGACCATGGTGCTACATAAAAATAACATAGGACAAACCCAGGACCACATGAGACTACACAACTAAATAAAATACCTATATAAAATACCTATATATCTATATAAAGTGCACGTGCAAACATGTACAAAACGTACGGGACAGTACAAGAAATTTCTGACAATGAACAATAGGCCAGTGCAGCGCCGACCAGTACACAGTAGTGCAAAAAGATGACAGTTTCTAAAAACGTAAACATAACATACTATGAGATAATGTTCTAGGCACATAGCAGTTATTGAGGTAGCAGACAGTTATAAAGTGACAGTAATTATAGTGCAACTCAGGACACGTGTGTGTGTGTGTGTGTCAAACCAGTCTCTGAGTATTGAGGAGTCTGATGGCTTGGGGGAAGAAGCTGTTACACAGTCTGGCCGTGAGGGCCCGAATGCTTCGGTACCTCTTGCCAGACGGCAGGAGTGTAAAGAGTTTGTGTGAGGGTTGTGTGGGGTCGTCCACAATGCTGGTTGCTTTGCGGATACAGTGTTTTTTGGTAATGTCTTTGATGGAGGGAAGAGAGACCCCGATGTTCTTCTCAGCTGTCCTCACTATCCTCTGCAGGGCTTTGCGGTCCAAAACAATGCAAGTCCCAAACCAGGCAGTGATGCAGCTGCTCAGGATGCTCTCAATAGTCCCTCTATAGAATGTAGTGAGGATGGGGGGTGGGAGATGTGCTTTCCTCAGCCTTCGAAGAAAGTAGAGATGCTGCTGGGCTTTCTTGGTGATAGAGCTGGTGTTGAGGGACCAGGTGAGGTTCTCCGCCAGGTGAACACCAAGGAATTTGGTGCTCTTGACGATCTCCACAGAGGAGCCATAGATGTTCAGCCGTCCAACCGTTGAACGGTTTGGACGATACGCAAACTGCAGTGGGTCTAGTGAGAGGCGCAGCTGGGTCTTAATGTGCCTCATGACGAGTCTCTCGAAGCACTTCATGATGATTGGTGTGCGTGCGACGGGAGGACACTGAAAACTTCTTAGGCATGGGGATGATGGTGGTGGCCTTGAAGCACGTTGGAACGACGGCGCTGCTCAGAGAGATGTTGAAGATGTCGGTAAGAACATCTGCTAGCTGGTCTGCACATCCTCTGAGCACTCTGCCAGGAATGTTGGCTGGTCCAGCAGCCTTCCGTGGGTTGACTATACGTAGAGTTTACCTCACATCCGCTGTGGTAAGACAGAGCACCTGGTCGTTGTGAGGAGGGGTGGTCTTCCTCGCCACCACGTAGTTCTGCACTACTACGTAGAAGTCGTTCAGCGCATCTGGAAGGGAGGCATCTTTGTCACAGGCAACTGATGTTGTCCTGTAGTTGGTGATGGCCTGGATGCCCTGCCACATGTGCCGCGTGTCACCGCTGTCCTGGAAGTGACTGTGGATTCTCTAGGCGTGTGCGCGCTTTGCCTCTCTGATTGCCCGGGACAGTTTGGCCCTAGCTGTTCTTAGGGCTGCCTTATCGCCTGCTCTGAAGGCGGAGTCTCGGGTCCTCAGCAGCGTGTGTGGTGATGGTCTTGGAGAAAGTGACATCATTAATGCACTTGATGATATAGCTGGTCACTGATGCTGTGATTCCTCCAAGTTGGTAGAATCGCCATATGTTGCAGCCTCCCTGAACATGTGCCAGTCAGTACACTCAAAACAGTCCTGAAGAGCAGAGATGGCTCCTGCTGGCCAGGATTTCACCTGCTTCTGAAGCGGTTTTGTGCGTCTGACGAGCGGTCTGTATGCTGGAATTAACATAACAGAGATGTGGTCTGAGTAGCCGAGGTGCTCCGACCGGTACGTGCCTGGGATGTTTGTGTAAACAAGATCAAGCGCGTTCGCCCCTCTCGTTGCAAAGTCCACATACTGATGGAATTTAGGGAGCACTGTCTTGAGATTCGCATGGTTGAAATCTCCGGCGACAATAAACAGTCCGTTGGGGTGAGCATTCTGCAGTTCGCTCATAGCCCCATATAGTTCACAGACCGCTTCCTTAGCGTTAGCGCTGGGAGGAATGTAAACTCCAGATATGCAAAAGTGGTGAAATCTAACAGTCACAAGGTCCAACAGCGATGAACAGTAACTAGAGACTAGCATAGAGTTCTTGCACCATTCTGTGTTGATGTAAACACACAAGCCACCACCACAAGTTTTTATACAGTATATTATACATAAATTGTGTATTTTGTCATTGTTTCACAACCACAATTTTCATGAAACATCAAATGCTAGATTTGGATGTTTTGTTTAATAAAATTCTGTGGTGGAAATTACACTTACAAAATTTTTTTTTAATAAAATGACTCCTTTGCCTTGCTAAGGCTAATTTCTTCCCACCATTTTATGAATCCTAAATACATTTTTAAAAGGTAAGAACAAAACTCAAGACAGTTTTAAAAAGTTGAGACCTGTAATTTCAATCTGATTTTTATATGTAGAATAATATGGCAAAACACATAATGACAATAACATTACATCACCAAACTTGGTCACAGTGTGATTATTATCCAAATAGTTGTACACAAGTGGACATTTATGTTGCCCTCATTGTTTTTCAGTTCACCAATGAAAGACATTTCTGCACTTATCTTGTTCATCACTGGAGTACATACACAAACAATAGCTGTCATGATGTGTAAGTGTTACGAATCCACTGAGCACAATTTGGAAATGCAATTGGCAACTTTTGCGAGAGGGACCAAATGAAATACACTAATGCAATGCCACAGAATAAAGCTCTTCATGTAAAATTAGGTCAATGCTTTAACTGTGTTAAAAATAATGGTGTTAAACATTACATTTATGTAATTTATTATAAATAAATTTACATCAACCTATTAATTACAAATTCTGTATGGCTATTCAATATACCTAAATATACCGCAAACCCTTAAAAGGGTTTATGTTTTCTTTGCTATTAATATGTTGATATTTCACATGTTTTCAAATGAAATTTTATGTGTGCTAGAATCACACTTTACATTGAAAACCTATAAATACTTATGAGATCACCCTGATCTTTTTGCCCATACAGGTCAAGTAAGTTAAATTCTCTCATTCACACAACATAAAATTATGTCTTAGAGGATGAATGATTTTATTTTTACTATTCTACTATTTCTGGCCCACATATAAAAGTGTCATGGTTTCATAGACCAGAACTGTTTTGTATTACTCCATTCCACCATGATTGTTGTGTAATTTTGTCACAAATGGCATAGTGAGCAAAGTCATATGAGTATCATCCAACTTCACTGGTGACGTGAGACCTGTTTCATTTGGCTAAAGTTCTGGGCTGTGAAGGGATTGGGGACATAAGCTTTTAGAACCAAAAAAGGCCAGAAAATGGTCCATATTAAACCCAAAAGTGACTGAACAAGGGATTAATCCTAGCAGACCTTGGTACACAGTTTTTGGCAAATCATAAGTATCTTAGGATTTTACAAGATTTAACAGTTATTTCTTAAAGTATGTGTGGAGCGGAGGGGGGGCGCGGCCGATCAGAATATCGCGCGCCCGGTCCCCAATCGGCCTGATGAGGCGCGCGAGGGATAAAGGCGGCCGGTGACGATGGTTCGAGAGAGAGAGAATTATGGGCATGTCCGTCGTGTGTGTTTGTTTATGTGTTTTGGTTTAAGTTTTCATTAAATTATCATTTATATTGACAAGCCGGTTCTCGCCTCCTCCTTGCCCATCCTTGAGCTATTTTACATTGGTGCCGAAACCCGGGAAGGAGGAGGGATGGCCGTCGCAGAGTCCTCGACACTGCCGTCCACCCTGGGGAGCGCCGCTGCCATCTTCCGGGTGACGGAGTAGCCCGACCGCCCGGATGCGGGGAACGGCCGTCGTCCGCGGGGCAAATGGGGACTGGATAACCTGACTGCCTGGAGCGAGGGAGCCGCTGCCGGGGGCGGAGGAGTGCCCTGCCGTCCCCCAAGACGCGGAGGGGTCGAGGGAGACCGCCGACCGCGAGGGGAGGAGGGAATAATCTCTCCGACCGCCCGGAGCGGTAGAGCCGCTGCCAGGGGCGGAGGAGTGTCCCCATTTGCCGCCAGAAAAGCGGAGGCGCGTTCTGCCCGCTGGGGGTCGAAGGTGTCACCGGTTTGCCCGGGGTTGGAGCGGCTGTCGTCCGCCTGAGTGTGGAGGAGTGTTCGGGGACCACGCGACGGTACATCGGAGAACCGGTGAGTGAGTTTTTCTCTCTCTCTCTCTCTCTCCCTTTCGCACCGTGTTGGCCTTTTCCTCGCCTATTTTGTTGTTTGTTTGTTTTTTCTTCCTCCTCTCCTCCCAGGGTGAGGAAGGCTGGGATGACCACGCGGACGCAAGATACACCCCGCCCCAGGGATAGGGGGTGTACGTCATGCTGGTGGCACCCGGCCTGAGATAACGCCGGAGGAGTGTGGAGCGGAGGGGGCGCAGCCGATCAGAATATCGCGCGCCCGGTCCCCAACCGGCCTGATGAGGCGCACGAGGGATAAAGGCGGCCGGTGACGATGGTTCGAGAGAGAGAGAATTATGGGCATGTCCGTCGTGTGTGTTTGTTTATGTGTTTTGGTTTAAGTTTTCATTAAATTATCATTTATATTGACAAGCCGGTTCTCGCCTCCTCCTTGCCCATCCTTGAGCTATTTTACAGTAAAATACTGCATTCAGAATGGTTTTGTGAAATCAGTTCAGGCTTGTTCTATTATTACACAACAAATTACTGTATTTTATATACTGAATGCAATCCATTTGACTGTTTCCCAGGGTGAAAATAAGCTACATTTTCATAACTTTCATAACCATTTGAATGTGTTATACAGTAGGTGATCTCTGAAGCATTGTAAATTGTGATCATTTTTGTCAATGTTATTAATCAAATTATTTTACATTGAGAATGTAAATGGGAATGCAAGGGCCTTAAGATGTGCATTCAAATGAATATGTCAATATATCATAGGAACAGTACATTCAAATCTAGCCAGGTTTAAAAGATAACCTACATCTTAATTCCAGAAACATACATTTTGACAGAAATAACATCTGCATCACATTAAAGATAAAGAAAAAATGATGTTTTAGACAAAGCCTTGTCCTCATTACTGTGGTTATGAAAGGATATTTGCCAAGTTTTGACAAGATTTGGAAATGTTTTGATACAAAATTCCATATCTGTGAAAAAAAATCTCCATGTGTTTATATCCAGTATATGCTGTTATGAGAACAGGTGGATTCTGTCCCTTTGGGTCTGTGTTTTTGAATGTATGTCTTTGTGGCAAATATTCGTTTGTTGGGCAGATAAAGGGGAAGGGGGAGCCGGTTTCCACATTACACGTGAGTCAGGTTTTTAATTCTCCACAAATAATAGTTACTTTTCAATTATACACAACAAAAGGTTGCTTTTCAGCATATAAAATCATGCTTTTCAGCTTCTTCAAAATACTGAGGAGCAGACATGCAGTATCTCATGTGCCCCTCTCTCCCTCTTTTGGTGGACTGGACCTTCATTTATCTCCCCCGACTCTCACTGTGTTCATAGAAAAAGCAATTAGTAACAGTTCGTCTCAGGTGGATGTCCTTACCGCTTTCTCTCTCTCCCCAGACGGGCACTCGACCACGCCCTCACCTTCACAGTCTTAGCTCTATCATTGACCTTTTACCTCACATACAACTTTAACCTCAAAATCTCCTCATCAACCACACAGAGTGACACACACATACTGCTTTTGATTTTTACTTGAAATGTCAGACACAATATAATACATCACTGTGCATAGAGAGCTGATTATGCCATTCCTTCATCTACATTTACATTTGAATTCTTAGTAAACATGTTCTTAACAGACTGACATGCAAAACATAATCTTTCATCTGATATTAGACCATTAAAACTGATGCTTTGTCTTGCAAAGTAAATAACAAGGACACACAGGACACTCTAACATAATGAGGTGAATTTCAAGTATACCCGTGTCACAGCTGCTCCTTAGTTTCGTTCGAAGCTGACTTAGATTGTGGTGTCATGCTCAGTTTGTTAGGTTCCATGTTGGACCAATTTTTTTGTCTGACATGAATAGAAATTGTGTGTCCCAACTAATTTGTCAAAACCCTGTGGTGTCCTGGGTTCATCTTCTGAAAAGGAGTGAGAGCATAATCTGTTCAGGTGGATGGATGAAATTCATTCTTTTGTCCCTTGATCAACCCATTTGTTCCGTCTTGCGC
This sequence comes from Xyrauchen texanus, assembly GCF_025860055.1. Taxonomy (NCBI): domain Eukaryota; kingdom Metazoa; phylum Chordata; class Actinopteri; order Cypriniformes; family Catostomidae; genus Xyrauchen; species Xyrauchen texanus. The sequence continues at coordinate 11,782,968 of NC_068297.1, read as the reverse complement.
ATTATTCACTTTATTCTGCTTTACTACATCTGAAGCTGAGCAAATTTTACAAGTGACAAAAGCAGTGGTCTAGAGACTCGATTAGGGATGCAAACGAGAACCGGTTCAGATTCTGAATCAGAACTGACTACTTAAAAAATTAATTTGTGTAAAAACTCTTGAATATTTGCATTCTTTTGCTTATACGGTCAGAACACTGTCCTAAAATGCTCTGATAGTTTCTTGCATCAAAATGATGTGCCACCGCTATTGAATCAACAGGATCACACACAGGACATCAACATGCTGCTTTTGAATGTTCACGTACCATGAAATTGACCATCCTTCTCCATATTGCCCTGTAGCTCAAGACTGGTTGCTTACTGAAGCTAAACAGGGCTGAGCCTGGTAGAACCTGGATGGAAGTCCTCCTGGGAAAACTAAGGTTGCTGCTGGAAGAGGTATTAGGGAGTTCAGCAAGGGATGCTCACCCTGTGGACTGTGTAGGTCCTAATGCCCCAGTGTAGTGATGGGAACTATACTGTAAAAAGGCACCATGCTTTGAATGAGATGTTAAACTGAGGTCCTGACTCTTTGTGGTCATTAAAAATTCCCCCATTGGCCCATATCAATCATGGCTTCCTAATAATCACCATCCATTAATTGGCTATATCTCTCCACCAATAGCTGGTGTGTGGTGAGTGTACTGGTGCACTATGGCTGCTGTTGCATCACTGGTGGTGGTTGAGGAGAGTCCCCTGTTCACTATTTAAAGCACTTTGAGTGTAGTGTCAGAAAAGCACTATATAAATGTAACGCTCATTCATTCATCCTACCAAATAATTGACAAGCACAAGTCCCTCATCATACTATTTTGCATCAATTCAATTGTGTTCTCTTTTATATGTGGCTTTATTGATAACACTTTGTTCAAGCAATCTCTGAGGCACATGTTCTTCTCTAATGGAAACCAGGAAATAATTGCGTTCACATAAACAACGGTGAGCGCGATTTGGAGGTTGCATTTTCACCCTTAAATTAAACTTTTCACAACTGACAGTTAGGTTTAGTGTTAGGGGGTTAGGGTTAATAAAATGTGCATTCCTGTTGGCTGAATTACATCATTTACAACTAAAAATACAACTAGCTTTAGGTGTCACCCTGTGGACATTTCACCCAGAAAGTAGTCAACAACACTTCCAGCTTTGGCCACTGGTGGCAGTATTTCGAATTTTAGATTTCACACTGCAATTTCACACTGCGATCAGTCTAATTTAATCTGCAGTGACACAATTAATTAAATTATGTTTAAAATTATGTCGTGAGCACCATATTCAAATAATGGAAGATGCAGGAATTTTTGGGAAGTCCGATTGAAAATGATAATTATTTGTACAATTACATTTGATGAGACTAGTGGCACAGAAATGACACACTTCTGCTTCAAGGAATCTGAATTGTCTAGTGGATTCCTCCCATATGCCTACTGGAGACAGTGGGAAAAAATTAGAAAGATCAGTATTTGCTTTCTTTTGTCAGAAGTCTATCTGAGAGCAAACACCATCTGGAGTATATCTGAGTGCAAACACCACCTGTACGCTTTATATCAAATAAATACAAATGGTTTAAGTCCCATTTAGAATGTATCGGTTTGTGTACAAAAATCAATATTCTTGCCATTTCCAAATCACATTTAGTGAGCTCTCGCTTGGGAATTACTATTCATTCTGGATTCTCATTTACCACGAATTGTGTGAAGTCAAAGGAAATTTGTTTTTATGAATATTCTTGAATTGTTTTTTGAAAGTTGAAATAGTTACTGACAGCTTGTTTAAGCCTAATAATATTAAGTGTAATATTGGAAAATTTTAAGAAGACAAAGTTGTTTGGTCTTAACAAGTTTAAGCTCAATCATGCAGGAAACATTTGACTGCAGTCAGTCCCCATAGAGTCCACCCTTGCTGTCTCTTTATACAGCATTCAGCAAATCATTATCATTAAGGCAAATCATAAGCAGTTCAATTTATAAGCATTTTTAAGACATCCGCATTAGTGTGACTCCACATGATAAAAGCATACTGGCCTTTTCCCACAGGGCTGTCAGTATGGATGGACTGTCTAATTTCCATTGGTCCTTTTTGATCTCTGTGGTGGGCTATTATTTGGCTCAGGCAGAGTTTTAAGCACGAGGGAGATACTCTTACATTTTGCATTTTAAGAGACTTGATAGTGTATATATTCATTCTCTCTCTGTGTTTTTCCTCATTCTCTTCTTTTAATAATGTATAACATTTTATTGTTATTGAATTCTCATTAACACCTCTATTATCCTATTCTTCAGGGCTGTTGTGCTTTATTGAATTCAGACCACATAGCTGAACCCCACGTCCTATTTGCTTAGTCGGAGTGTAACAAAGAAAGGAAATGGAAATAAATCTATATAATTGGAGCAGTGCATTATAAAATGGATATCATGTGAGCAATCACACTGCAGGCATTCTGAAAAATTGTGTGTTGCATGCTACGATGACAGATAAGTGTTTTAGCATTTGTGAATTCCATTCTTAATTAGTTTTCTTTAAAGAAGACTATTATGCCCCTTTTTACAAGATGTAATATAAGACTCTGGTGTCCCCAGAATGTATCTGTGAAGTTTCAGCTCAAAATACAACACGGATCATTTATTATCAAAACACTCTGTTTTCGTGTGTGTCTCTTTAAATGCAAATGAGCTACTGCCTTTTACTGAATTAGAAGCAGAAGCTGGATTAAATCTCATCTGTTACTGCGTGTTGTGTCTCATGAGTGCACGCCCTGAAGGAAATTGATCTTACTTGGCTGCAGTGGGTCCGGATCTGTCGTGATCACGATGTCACCATCGCTTTAGTTCAGCCATGAAATTACATTGACATTGCGGACACTATTTTCGTAAGCGAGCAAAGTGCAGTGCTACGCACAACAACCATGCATAACATCTTATCCAATTTTTGTGAGAGTGCTTATTCTAAACGTAATTTTTGTGAGAATGCTTATTCTAATCGCAGTTTCAGTGAGAGTGCTTTTTCTAATCACAATTTTGTTGCATTTGTTTGCGTTGTGCAAACGGTTTTGCCAAACCTATTTGCGTGCAGACTTAGCACATGCTTGCACGAAAATACCATGGCATAAGTATACAGTATATACCATGACTTATGGGCATAGAGCTGCACTTAACACTAGAATAGGGCCCTGCATTTAACAATGTCAACTCTGATTTTGGTTAAACCTTTCCCTGGACTGACAACATTCTCTGTTTTAAAGCATGGATACAGAAGTTTAAGGTGCCTGTTGGACATCTGTTAGAAGGCTAAAGTGTTGCAAAACTTGAGAGCTTGAAGATTTGAATTTGAGAACATATGCAATAAATATTTGTACAAGCAAGTCATACAGTTTTTACAAGTAAAAGTTTCATTTTGCTTCAATCCGTGAATTTTGTATCCAAAGACTATACCCAGGCTAATCATATATTGCATGGATGAGGGGAAAAACAACCATGCGACTACTCTCTCATTAATGTGTGCTGCACTCACTCAAACGTAAACACTTGCTCATGGAGCAGCCATTAGTACTAATTTAGCACTTGTTATACCAATGTAAACTCAATATAAATAACAATTGCATACAAATAAACAACAACATATGTGTAATAAATGTGTAAATACATACATATTTACAGTAAAGGGCACAATCATATATTGTGAAATATTTTAACTTCAGAATACGCTGTAAATATGAAAGCATTTAACAAATAAGCTTGTGCTGCATCTATGCAAGGGTTTCTTTTCTTTCTTTTTTTTTTTGCACTGTAGTTTTAATATTGTAGCACTTAAATTATATATATTTTTTATAATATAATCATTAATTCTATTTTCATTAGGTTCCAACCTTGTGAATATTTTGTTACAAAATGTTATGAAATTTCAAACAGTGACAACAGCTTTTATCATTATTGTACACAAGCTAAAATGTGATTAAAAGTTTAATGAGGCTGCCGTAGGCAGGGATCAAGCCCGGGTCTGCAATGCTCAAGTGTTAGGTGTTTTACCACTGAGCTAACTCCCCAAGGGCATCTTGGGATAGGTAGTGGGTGCAGCAGGCCTTGAGGGTGAGTCCTATGTTCCTTGTTCTGGGCACAAACGGAGCAAGCAGCGACGAAGGCCCGGACGTCGCTCTGCAGTTTAGGCCACCAGAACTTCCTCTGGACAAGCTTGCAAGTTCTAGTAGTTCCCGGGTGTCCAGAAGGGAGGGAGGCATGAGCTCACTGCAAAACCTCAGAATGCAGACATTTAGGGACAAAGAGGCGCCCTGCAATGCCATTACCTGGTCCTGGCTGCTGCAGTTGGGCTCTCTTGACAGCCGTCTCAATATCCCACTGGATGGGGGCCACCACCCTGGAAGTGGGGAGAATGGGTTCTGGACAGGACTCTCCCTCTGGTGGCTCAAACTGTCTGCATCTGGCTTGATAAAAAATAGGGACCAATGGGCTTGTCGAGAATTCAACCTCTTTGCCTCCTGGATGTAAGTGAGGTTCCTGTGGTCCGTCCATATGATGAAAGGGTATTTGGCCCCCTCCAGCCAATGCCTCCACTCTTCCAATGCCATTTTAATGGCCAGCAGCTCCCTGTTCCCAATATCATAATTCCTCTGAGTTGGGGTAAGCCGACTGAACTGAAGTTTCTAATGAATCTCCGATAAAATTTGGAGAAGCCTAGAAAGCGCTGTACCTGCTTCACTGAAGTTGGACAGGGCCAATCCAAGACTGCTCAATTCTTGCCAGGATCCATCTGGAGAGATCCTTTACAAAAAGGATCAATAGTCAATATGAAAATAAAATGTACAATATTGCGTGAAATCATATATATGAAATCTAATATATATATATATATATAATGATTACATATACTGTATATTAAATATGATTATGCCCCCTTTTCTTAATATCTTTTTTAGTTCAGTTGCATTACGCTAACGTGTTGACAAATGTATGGCGATTAAAAACAAAACTTTACTAATCAATGCCGATTCTTTTTCCAGCGTATCTGCAGAGGGTTGATATACCATGAACTTTGTTCCCTGTGTTTAAATTATGCTTGTTTAATCAAATCAGAGTAGGTTTTATTCGCAATTGTTGTTGTTATTACACCATGTTTTTGGGTCACGGGATAATGCCCACAATCCAACAAAGTATATCTGGAATTTATTCATCCTACTCAGCTGCATACCAAAAGAGCTTACTTTTATACTGACCGAGAAGTGCATCCTTCATCAAATGCAGTGCATAATCTAACAGTACACGATTTCGGACCCAGCTAGAGACTAGTTCTTTCTCTGAAGCACACATTTTAACAACCTGGCACCTTGTAAACACATCTACATTTCCTTGCTTGCTTATAAAAGCCTTTGCACTCTAATTTCTGTAAGTTACATATCAGTCAGGCAATCTGATTTGAGCAGATCACTTCACTCAACTTTTCCATTTTTGTGTGCAAGAGAGCGCAACAGTATGTTTTCCAGTAGTAAAAATCCAATTCATTTTCTCCATAGGCATACAGATTTTTAACAATATGTTATAAACCTTTAAATAGAGACCTACTCAGAGCTCCAAGATTGTTTTCGATGGTATATGCCTCTGTTAAAGCCATCAGTCTGTGTTATTTCTGGAGGTAGACCAATGTATTGGTTTTACAGATTAATCAGTACCGATAGTTGGTTTTTGGAACTATCGGAAAAAATATATGCCGATAGTTGCAGATATTTGATTTGAAATGTTTCCACTTTTTTATTTTTTTTATTCCTTATCAATAAACTTCATCTGGTGAAATATATATATACAAAACTCTTCATCTGGTGAATCGATAGGCTATAAAAAGCCTAATTTGGCAGATACTCACAGAGCATTGTAACAGAACGAAATCTCTGTAATTTCAAAATAATGGATCCCGGTGTATTTCGGACTTGTTTAAAGTAAAAAGTCTGGCGTTATGCACCAAATCTTTGTTTCTCTGGTTATTATTGGGACTTGGTTGAACAATAAAATGGCTTTTGGATTTTATTAATTTTGCAGCCTCAGTGTGTGTTCCCTTCATAGTAAGGAAAGAATAAGTTGTAAGTGGTATAGATCGATTTAAAAAACAAACAAACTATCAGCCGATTAATCTGTTATCTACAATTTCCACCATCTTAATTATCGGTACCAGCAAAATCCACTATTGTTCGACCTAGTCGCTCTAGTTATTTCAACTTAATTAAAAAAGAATAGTAAAAAAAGATGTTTATAAGTGTCATTTCGTTGAAAAACTACACTGTCCATGATCCCGGTGTCAGGATCAGAGTGTAGGTATGAAAGACTCAGGACCCAAACACAGAGTGAAAAAATAACAGGTTTATTTTATACAACAAAAAGGGTCAAAAACAAACCAAAACTCCAACAATGATGAAAAAACCACCACAAACTTCACTGTAGTTTGTAAAATGTAAAGTAATTAATCCAGGCTGTGACAGAGGGGAACAGATCCTACCAGACCGAAAACAGGAACAGTACCGACTAGAAAACAAGATGAACTGGCACTGGACAGCACACATAAGGGGACTAACATAGGGAGAGAAACCAAATGGGTTAACAGGGGACAGGTGAGGTAAATTAACTAATAATAAGCTAACAAGGAGGTGGAGTATGACGTAAGACAGAGAGACACGTGGCAATACACAACAAAACAAAGCCACATGCCCTCACAAGACAACAAAACACAGAATGGCACAAGCGAACATCGCCAAGACAATAAGGCAATATACGCCCATGCCAACTGACAAACAAGATGAGAGAATGCATAGCAACGGCAAACAAAGCAATGCCAAGCATTCTCACACTAAACGAAACCTGAGCGTACATTGCGAGGCAAACGTCACAGGATGCACGCAACAGGCAATAAAAACAAGACAGGACACCTGTGCAAGAGTTAGGCCACACACACGCCCAACACCTTAGACTGAAGTGACCGAACCTCAGCACAACATGAAGACAGCTTACGACCCGGGTGCGTGACGTGAGGCGCACCCGCGTTCGCGAGAGACAGACAAAATATTGACGCGAGTGCATGCTGCCAAGATGACATAAGAAAAGCCCCCAAGTCAATAACAGACAGACATGGAGCACGAGTGTCCAGATCCCGACACAGACCGAAATGAACCAGACAGGAAGTCTGGATCCAGACACTGTGCTCTCGACATGAAACAAGACAAACCAAAAACGCATGGTGGGGAATATAACCGAAATCTCAAAGACAGACAATGCAAAGACAGACAACACACAAGACAGACATGGGATGATGATGCCACTGTCCCGTCAGACAAAAACCCAGACTGACAGAGTAACAGGACCGTGACACCTGAGGGTAACAGAGTTATGCAGTGATCGCCCACTTCCATGACGCACTGCGAATGATGCAATTGTTGAAACTATTTAAATATTTGTATACTGTATATCTGAATATTTTGCAATAAACTTCAAATGTATTATTTCTGTACTTAAAAACAACAACTTTAAAATATAGCTTAAGTATAGTATCATGTTAAAAATAATAGTTTAACATTGTTATTCTATTTGCATTATTTGCAATGCTTCATGGGATTATATTTCATCCCCTAATGAAAGACGGTAAATACACAGTCCTTGTACCTTTGTCTGATTGTCAAACACCTTTTTGCCTCAAATCAAAGTTTGTAATTGTGTGATTTATATAGTAACTAGTTGGATTGGTTAATGTCTTCAAAGTCTTTAATGAAGGATTTTATGAAAACCTTATTGAAAAAATTGAAATGGGGAAAAAAACTTCAGGAACCTAAACAGCTTAAAAAACTGTATGGAAAATGTTGCACTCTATATGCATCAGACAGTCTTTGAATGGTCTGAAACTGGGATCACAGTGACTTCAAGAGTAACATTTCTGATCTTAGGGGCCTTTTGGAACAACACATATGGCTTATGTGTATTCAGGGCACTGTCACATGAAGGCAAATGTTTTAGTAATTTCTCAAGCTGCTCTGAGGCATTGGCCTTCCACTCATTCTATAACTTCAGTAGTTAGATGATTAAATGGAAAAGCACCCTGTAACATATTTATTTATAAGCTGTGGACAAAGCAATTTGTTTCAAATTTAGAATTTTTCAAGTGTTGGGGATGACAGCTAAACACTTTCATCGCTTCTTTTGTATGACTGTTCAGAGATCTATGTTGAATTATTCACATGTTGATGGCAATTTCTGAATACAGATTAGAATTCAGACTTTCATACTTCTTTGGCCCAAACATTCAGACTGACAACATGTGTTTGTTTTTGTGCCTGAAGGTTTGGGGAATTACTGTATGAACCTGGCTGATGTCCTGTCTCCATGCCGACTGGAGCCTCAGGAAAAGGCACACCCGAACCCTCCTGTCAGAAGGTGACCTCTCAAAACCAAGCCAAACTCTACAGGGTGAGAGAGCAGAATTAATGCCCTAATGCAGCACTGTTGAAGTTATTTTACTCCTTTCTTTATTTCCTTTAAGCCATGCACAACCTTCTCCTTCTATTATGAAACTGCAGCACATGTCAGTGCTTTTCAAATGATACTGAAATAAATGTATCAGGAAAGAATGTACCTACAAAAGTCCAAACAAGCTATGCCAGCTCTGACACTTGTATCGGTCCCGACATCCCGCTTTACTGTGATTATTATGAAAAGGGCATTAAAGGTCATATAGTTTTGATTGAAGGAAATGCCAGTAAGAGAGACATTTTGTAGAATAATTCAGTCTTGAAGTCCTTTTAATCTTGGTTTGATGCCTCTTTACCCTTGATTTTATGTGGAGAATGTATTCTTTTGTATTGTATTAGTATGTATTAGTTTGCATCTGGACTCTGTAATATATATAATTGTGCTGTAAACAATTTCTGTAGTTGGTGTACTTCCACCAGGCTTAAGGTGCGGTTACACATTTACTTTGAGCATGCAAAATGACTTCTGACACCACAACAATGCAAACCATGCAGCTTTGGAGTTAGCATTCTTTGTATTGAGCCAAGAGGACACTTTGTCAAACGTCTTTTCTTTCTACATTTTGTTGCTGGTCCAAATACTTTTCATATACTGTATATGGGCTTGTATCTTGTTTCTTTGAAACCAGGTACTGAGATGATCAGTTAAAGCAGATGGTCATGCTAATGAGTTCAAAATAACAACAGTGAATGGTTTCCCTTTGTCAGAAGGGTGTCTTTCTGTCTCTGCGTGGATGTGCTGGTTAGCAGCTTGACACTGAAATCTTTTGAGCTTAATTATGGTCCTGTCACACTGGGAGAATGAAAAATTTTGATCTCTCAGTATAATCATTGAACAAGAACATTACAATCGACAAATCATTAACACCATCTGAGCTGCATGACTTTACATAGAGCCACATATGTGTGTGGGATGTCAGGAAAAGATGAGATTGATGATTGTGTAGATGGATATGGATTACTTATTTCGACAGCAGTGTCCCTTTACAACTGAACTGAAATGAAATACCGAAGATGAATTCTATGTATAGGCTATTATCATTCCTTTGAGGTCAGTCAAGTTTAATAGAAAAGAGTTGGGATTTGTTTTGGTTGTCCATGTTTTAAGTAGAGCTGAGTCATGCAATATTTAGAATATAGAAATTATTTTGAATATCATGAATATAAGTCCTTTCACTACCTTATTTGAAAGTACTGTTGCAGTTCAATGGTACTGTACTGAGATCAGATTGTAATAACATGGTACTGTAATATGTACTATTGCACTGAATTATTAGTCATATGCCATGGTATTTCCGTAGAGGGTTCCCATGCTCATGGAAAACCTAGAAATATCAGGGAATTTTAAAATACTTTGTTCAGTCCTTTAAAAGTCATTGACATTTGAATCAGTTCTTTTTAATGAAAAGGTCAAAATGGTTCACAAAATAAAAAACATTTTTAACTATAGTTATCCTATGTAATGTATATCACAAATCACTTGAAAGGTCATGTGACAGGGCGGAGGGCGGGGCCGGGTCTTGATTATACACACCCGGTCCCTTATCAGGCTAATAATGCCTCCAAGAGGGATAAAGGCCGATTGTGGATGGTGGTGCGACGAGAGAGAGAGATCTTTTACGAACATGTCCGTCGTGTGTGTGTTTGTCTTTTGTTTAATTTAATAATTAAAATATAGTTTATATCACCAGGCCGGTTCTCGCCTCCTCCTTTCCATTGAACTGCTTTACAGGTCATGAAAGAATAATGAAATGTATTGGTCAAAAAGTGTAAGAACACTGCACATGGTATTTCAAGGTACATTTAAGCATACCATGGTATTACAATGGTACACGAGATACCATTTCCTTATAACATGTATAGTACAATAATATATGGCACTTTTCTGTATGTGTAGCTGCTGACGTTATTATGTAAATGTCTATAATATGTATATACATTATGTGTTTCTTTGTCTGTAATCTGCAAACGTGTGTCTGTCACAATCAAAGAAGTGATATTTAAAGCAGTGTGTTAAAGTCAAATCAGTAACCCTGCACTTTTCAGTCACTGAGAGTCAAAAACAGGTTCGCTCCCTGTCATTATTTTCAGGCTAACACTGAAGGTGGAGAATAAGGAAGAAATTAGATGTTGATTTATTTTTGCTGGGGTAATAATCAGACTAAAAGAATGTCCATTTTAATCTGCTGTCTGTTTTCCTGATCAGCTTTTATATGTTTGTGCAATGTGATTAGGGCGTAAAATAACAGTGCACATTTTCTGAATATTTCTAATCCTGTTCTTGTGACCCCCTGCAAAAAGCAATTTGATTATTTTGCTCATCTTGGTTAGATCTAAGCCCTTTTCGAGAGGCTGTGTTATGTACACATTTGATTTGGATGAATTGTTTTTTTTATTAATTTAATTGGCCAGGGCAGTCGGTGTACTCACAGGTAAATCAGAGGTCTGTCAAAATGCATTCAGTAATTTCACTCACACAGAAATGAAATACAAGGCACTGTTTTTGTTTTCTCCATGGTTATAAGTAGGGTTGGGTGATACATAAAATATTTACAAAATATTCAATTTACTTTTGTTTGTTTCTTCTACCTCTTTTTGAGCATCTGTCTTCATCTTAGTCTTATCTTTTATATTGTCCACTCTCTGCTGAAAATCTTTGCTTTAAACAGATAAGACTGACATGTATTGCGTTTTCTGTAAGATTAGATAGTCACCACAGAGCACAGTTTGAAGGCCATGTAACTTGGGTTCTCTTTTGCCTCCATACTTTAACAGCACAGGCGAAAAAGTCCCAGCATTGCTTCTCATATCTGAAATGAAGCTCTACCATCTTAGCGTGGACTTATTTGATATACACAGACCTCCCCTACACCTGTCTGGGTCCTCCAGGTTGTATATGTGTGTGTGTGTGTGTTTGTGTGATTCCATCCTCTATCAGGGATTAATTAACACACTGAAAGAGGAAGACTGGAAGGAGGGAGAGTGTCCAGCAGAGAGAGTTTGAAAGATGGATTGCAAAGAGCAATAGAGCAAAAAAGAAAGAGGGCGGTGAGCCGTTGATGGTGAACTGGTCTGGGTTTTAATTGGCCGCCAGTACGGGCTTCAGGGTATTGCACCTGCCTGTCACTAATGCACTTACCATAGAGTGAAGTCAAAGTGTGAATGCATGGGAATGTGACTGTGTGCGTATGTTTGAGCCTGCTGCTTGCCTGTAAGCATATAAACCGACACATGAAAGTGAACTTAAAGTGAAAGGGTACATTTAAAAAAATATTCTCGTTAATTTTTAAAGCTGCTTGTTTGATTTGCACATTTTTATGCTCTGCTCCTCAGATACAGAACAAATGTCTTGCACGTGGTTTATTATTCAGTAACTCCAAAACCTAGTGGGATGCCTCAGTGGCTACTGCCTACTTATGCAGGTAACTTCTAAAGCCCCATTTGCACTATCGTTTACTTTTTTGCTGCATCTCGCCAGTGTCCATACAGTTGGCCAATACTAGGTCTGGGCGATATAAGCAAAAAATGTATAATGCAGTATTCTTGAAATTTTTGGACAATAACGATGTATGTACATACAAACTTATGGAAAGTTTATTTTATTTATTCAATTTTTGGTTTAAAAGGATGTACAATGTAATGGTTGATCTGTCATGTCCATTTTAATACATTTTCTTTATAGCTATTATATTTGCTCTGCATCATTTTTCAGTACAGCAAAAATTAGGCATAAATGATTCTGGAAGAAACACATCCGCCCTGTATTTCATTTGAATTTAGACTTCCATTGGAAACTGGTAACATTTTGGCAACTATAGTAGAAATGCACTTATAACAACACTGTTATATCATAATTCACCCATAATGGGGGTGGCACATACATGTTAATCAGAAGGTTGCTGGTTCGATCACCACAGCCACCACCATTGTGTCCTTGAGCAAGGCACTTAACTCCAGGTTGCTCCGGGGGGATTGTCCCTGTAATAAGTGCACTGTAAGTCGCTTTGGATAAAAGCATCTGCCAAATGCATAAATGTAAATGTAAATAATTCCTGAGGTAAATTTTCTCGATGCGATCACTTCTCCATGTTTGCACCTGAACAGCCGGTAGGAAAGCTTGACAGTGTCAGCAACATAACTAATGCGAGTGGAGCTTCAGCGGGTGGCCAGTTCCACACTACTCACTTTTATTAACAAGCTGTTCCTCATTTTCTCAGAGGAACAATTCTCTTTTGTCTTGGACTGTAACACTATTGGGACCATATGTTCCATTAACCTGGTATTTTTTCATTATTTAACAAATTATAAAATATTGCTATACAATTCATTCCCTCTCTACCACTCTTGTTCAAGACTTTGAGGAAAATGGCATGTCTAGTCTTTTGTAAACCCAAACAATGTACACACCATGGATGTCACACCTCTTTGAATAAAATGTTCCTTCTCCTGCATTTGATTTGTTTGGGAGTCATCCCATTCTGTTTGTTCATCTTTGTCCATGTTTTTTTGTCTCTCTCTGTTGCTGTTGCTAATGCTGTTGTTAAAGGAAGCTTTTTCCATCTAAGATCCATTGCTAAATTAAAACAGTTTATCTCACAGAAGAACTTGGAAATAGTGCTTCATGCTCTTATTACATCCCGGCTGGATTAACGCCTTATATGTGGGTCTGTCTCAATCTTCTTTTTCACGTCTGCAAGTAGTCCAAAATGCAGCAGCTAGACTTCTAACGGGAACTAAGAAAAGAGAGCATATTACCCCTGTTCTCGCTTCCCTACATTGGCTTCCAGTTAGCTACAGAGTTAAATTCAAGGTTCTGCTGTATATTTATAAGGCCTTGCATGGTTTAGCCCCTCAGTACATTGTGATTTACTACACCAACATTCTGCTCCTAGGTCTCTTCGATCATTAAATCAGTTATTCCTCTCTGTTCCTCTTTCCCATTTGAAAACCAAAGGTGATCAGGCATTTGTTGTTGCGGCCCCCAGGTTGTGGAATGCACTCCCATTTGTTGTTAGATTCTTCTTCCTCATTGCCCATATTTAAATCTAGATTGAAGACACATTTTTTCTCATTGGCCTAAAATGTTGTTTGAGAATTATAGGAGTTTTATGTGTAGGTTTTACAATTTTTATTAGTTTGTTCTTTTGAACATTTTAGAAGTTCTATTTAATTCTGTTATTAATGTTTGTAAAAAATTGTTCAGCACTTTGGTTACAACATTGGTTGCAGGTAGAGCCCCTGGCACACGGAAATATACACCACGTGATATACAATTTATAGCAAAATCATTATCGGATGACACTATCTGCATTCCGCCCAGCCCTAGTCACTAGTATCCTTCTGCTAGTTGCACTAAATCAGGGGTATTCAATTAAAGGTGCGAGAGGTCCAGTCTTGACATTTCCGTCCTACCAAAGGTCCGGGCAATATGGAAAATGTTTCGTAGCCATTCTGACTAATGTCAATGTGTAAGAAATGCAATTTTTTTGGAAATAATTATAATACATTTTTAAGTTGCCAGCAACAGTACTTTGTAAAATAATAAAAACAGTCAAAAAAAGTCTTTCACTGGGCAAGAATGAGAACAATGGGGGCCCAAAGACAACCAAATTATTGGGCCATGGGAGATGTTAATTTAAAAGTTTTGCATGTCTTTTTTTGCCATCCATGCAAGAGATGATGATATCGCTGACTCTGATTCATTTTCACCAAATTTAAACTAAAATCTCTTTGTTTTTATTAATTGGCTCGAAAGATGTTGATTAATAAAGCTAATTTTAGATGTGAAATAAAGTTTATTATCTAATAAAATGTCTTGTCACAAACCCTGGATCGTGAAAGGGCTTCAGTGAAGAATGTTCGGTGCTAGAGAAAAATATTCAAATGTATAGCGCTGAAAGATCTACGCCCTGGAATGCTTGCAGTGTATGCTGCTCCATTATTTTATCATGCTGCTAACCTAAATTGTAGAAACATTGAGATATGGCAACTGTTGTCATGATGTCTCAAGTTCTGGGTCCAGACCCTGGATTGGTTCCATCCAGACCACGAGCTCTAAAGTTATTGTTGGTCTACACAGTTGGCCATAAGATGGCAAAATACATTGCATGAGTTGGCTCTTACAAAAACATACTCCTATAGATAAAAAAAACAAAACAAAAAACGCACACACTTTAGAAAAACTGAAACTGAAGTTCTAAAATTCTGAGTTGCCATTAAATTACAAGATATCATTATATCATAAGTAAACATAAACCAGGAATCAGGAAGTCTCATGAAAAGATGAACGATCAATCAATGTATGATTTAAACTAATTCAGAATTATGGATTTCCATGCATAATATTTTATCATTTCCATGAACAGTATGTTGTTTCAGACAAATTATATATAACATAGAATATTAACTTCTCCAACTTGCCTGTACTCGACTCCAGTATCTTACAAGAGACGGATGACATGTGCTCCACTGACTTCACTCCCATTGGTAGTTTCTGTTGAAAGTTTCTTCTCATTTGCATACATTTTAACTTCTCTCAACAGTCCATATCGTGTCGCAATGGTCGTTGTCACTTTTGTGGCCTAAAGTCGGCAGTTTTCTTTGAAAATGAATGAGATCAGGTTGCACTGTCACAGAGTCACTGGCGGTGTGAACTGCATCTGATTAATTGTCATGGAACCTCATAAGTGACTGATTTGGAACACAGCAAACCTTGCATGCCACACACATAGCACTCTTAGGTTTTGAAACAGAGCAATTATCTTTCTTCATGTTATATTAAGGATGTTGCATTCTTGCACTTGCTCTTCTTCCCAGCCATGTTAAACAGTTGTTTGGGGATGCACTTTGTGAATTCCCATTTCTCTGAGAAGCCAAAAACTAATTTGATTTTCTCTGGTTGGGTTCACTCATAAGCAGGACTTTATCACTGTCATACATGCATAACGCCACAGTTTTGCCCTGTTGTCCTAAGGCCAAATTCAGTACTGTCCTCATGCTGCTCAGCCAATTACAATGCAGAAACCTCATATGCGTGTCAGGAGGACTTTTATGCCCAAAGAAATTACAGCACGCACATACAAATTGTCACCCACTGCCACTATATCTCCATAAAAATGGGTAATTATGGAAAGAGGGGAATTATTTTGGTTTATCTATGTTGGTCACACTTGCTACACTTTTGGATTAATCAGGAAATGCACTGTTGAGCTTGTGCCAGGAATGCTTTCCTAACAGCGCGAGAATAATCACATTGAAATGCCGGCCTGCATGTAAATACCGTTGAAGACAGTGGGTTGAAAAATGGTGTTTACTTGACGCTGCTAAATGCTTCCAAACACTTGGACGCAAGTGTAATTCAGCCTGCAACTTACAGGACTGTAATTCAGCCATTTGCATAGATCATGGCTCATTAATCACTGTTTAATGTTGCTTAGCCAGATAACATGAAAAAGTACAAATCCAGTTTTATAAGAAAATGTGAGTGCTGCTTGCCTGTGCAAAACTCGCCTCCATGATGCCAGGGTGTTGCTATGCAATTTGGAAGGTGTTCTAGATGGTTGCATAGTGGCCCACCCTTGAGTCTCCCAAGTGATCATACAGGAAGTCAACATATTGCTACCAAATGTTCCAGGACCCTGACATCAATTTTATGCTGTTTAGTTACTAAAAGCAGCATCTTTAATCAGACATCTTTACATTAATTCAAATGTGTTTACCTTTTCCTGTGGTGCTAGTGCTAATGAATGTGCATTGTGTGACATGGGTTCAGCTCATATTGGAAACCAAGAAGTAATTGTATTAAAATAACCACGGATAGGCATGATTCAGATAACATTTTTACATCACTGATGGTTAGATTTAGGGTTAGTATTTGGATTTGGGCATATATAAATTAGTTCATAAAATATGTAATTCTGTTGACTGTATTGCATAATTTCAACCAAAACATCTCGCTTTACAACTCAATTTTGGTGCCAATCTGTGGACATTTCACCTGAAAACTGGAGCTCACATGTGCCAATACATTCAACAACACTTACAGCTTGTGGTTTCAATTTCAGGAAGCACAGGCCGACTTTAACTGAAGATCTACTTTTGCTAAATTCACTGAGTGATCAGTTTGACATCTCGATGATAGTCGAGCTGGATTTCATGATTTGTGGCAGGATACCATTTTTCTTAAGATAATAAATAGTTCTTGGAATAAATTATAACAGGGTATCAGCGGGTCATTGAAAATATTCAAAAGTGTTAAATTGTTTTGGTGAAAAATGAATGCCATTAAAAAGTATTAAAAAGTATTTTTATTTTAGGGATGCACCAATCCGATACCTGGATAGTTATCGGCTCCAATACTCAAGCATTTAGATGGACCAGCTATCGGTCAGACAAGCCCGATCCAAATCCGATAGAACCATAAAAACACAAAGTAGTTCATATGACTCATACATTTTATTCAAAGCCACTTGAAGATGTGCGATAGTTCTGTAAATCACAAAAGGCTGTGTTAAATAAGTAAATATATTGTATGTGCAGCGCCAGCGCGTTAGTGAATGGTGCTGCTCGGTTGACATAAACTCACACACTGGCTGGTGATGCACTTGCAGCTATTTTTGCCATCACAGCAGTGCTCAATATTAGAGCGCTACTCCAGAACAGCATCTCAGATGCAGATGCTCAAAAGTTTGGTTCACTTATAATATGCATTTAGAATGGCACCGGAGGTGTATTTTACTAAAATTGTAATAAGAAGCAAATTAAACTGTCAACTTGCTTACAAACAGACACATACAGGACTTCCTGGAGAGTTTAGAATGTCAAAATAAAAGTGTGAGGGTTAAAAGTGCACAGTTTAAATATATTACTGTTGTATTTAAAATTTTAATTAATAGTAAATAATAATTATATTAATAACAATGTATTATTATTATTATTGTCATCATTAGTATTTTTTTTACAATTTATAAGAATTCTTAAGTTGAATGGGTTCCAAAAAATAACTTAGTCCAAAAATAAGTCCAGATACAAGTTAAAACATAAAAAAAAAAAAATAAATAACAAAAAATAAAACACTGGTTTCTTTTCTCCTGAAGACTTCAAGACTGGAATTACTGTTAATTTTGCTGCTACATTATCCAGTTTACTAGTTAATAATAAAGTGTTTCTTAATAAACTATACATATTGAAATACTGTGTAGTTAGAGGTTTGTGTTTCTATGCAAATTAAAGAGTACTCGCAATTAGTTCCACACAATAATTTAAAGATATTCTAAACTCCTTATGCAAAAAAAACAACACTGGTATCGGACTCTAAGCCAATAGTAATAGTAATACTTTCTTTAGCAAACATCTCCATTTATAGCTTTAGATAGCAATTAAAATCAAATTGCAGAACTCTTCAGCCAAAAGTCTCAGAACGTTGCTTTGCAGGGGTTATATATGGAACATTTTGTAATGAAATGATTGACAAGAAAGAAAGGTCAGATCATCAAAGTTTTCAATGCCATTGCAAAGAGACATTGGGCAAACCTTGAACAACTCTTTTAAATACGCTGCATATCCGTGAATGAGTCACGTAAAAAATGGTGGGAAAGGATGTTGGATTATTCGTTTGAAATGAGAGAAAGACAGAGATAATGGTGTGTGCGTTTGTTGTAATTTAAGTTTCTTGAGGCATAGAATATATAATTTTCTGTGTTTTGCCTCTAGAGGTGAATTCCTCATCTCTACAGCTGCTTTCCCCTGCACCTGTTACCTTTTCATACACTTGGATGGATTTCAATGTCCCTGCTTCTCTCTATTCACACCCTCACTGTGCCTCAATCAGCTTTGTGCACACAATTTGAAAGGTGCTCTAGTGCAGATGAGAAATGACTGTGTGTTTGCGTGAGTATCTCATACAATTGTTAACAGGAGGCAGTTTTTGTGAATTTTGTTTTTTTTTTGGAATGTGTGTGATCTCAATGGATCTGTCACTCAAACCACAACAATTCCACTCTGCCCATTCTCGCTCAGTTAAGGTTTAAGCTTTTTTCTTCAATCTTTTGTTTGGCTTCACCCCATCCTCCATTTTCTGGAGTTTTTGTCTTGCTGTGTTTTGTCAGACAGCTGCAGTGTTTGGTAATTAAGTGGAAACACTTTGTCAGATTGTGGAATGCAATTTGACAGACCAAATCTCCCACTAGATGCTTTCAAATTGAACATCTCAGTTGTGAGATTTCTCAAAACACAGGAAACTGTGATTAATGTGACAATACTTTAGTAGAAGTCGCAGTTAAAGATGGCTCCAATGGAATCCTCAGTAACTCCATCAGAGTTTTCAACTGACTTTAGTTGGTTCATTTAATTTTAAAACTAAATGAACTGGTCATTTTGTAACATTCAGCTGTGAGGTAGGGGAACTGACAAGCATTGAAGAATGTATTTTGGATGCAGTGACTTTAATACTTGTACTTTAAGATGGACTATACTTTTTGTTCCGCAAGAACAGAATGTGCTGGCAAGCAGTTGTTCTACACAAACACGCACATATTACACTTGCATCCAGCACATAATATAAAGTACCTATTTTTAATAGGGGACATCGGTGTTGGTTCTGGATCCCTTGGTGCTCTATGTGAGGTAAGAAATTACCAAAGGACAAAATATAGCATGCAAGGTAATCAGGGACGGTGTAAAAAATATACTGCAAGGTCCGAAGAGCCACTGAATACATTTTGGCCATGATTTACTGAAGGTTTTGTGTATACAACTAACACAATTGATTGCATGCACAAAAAACGATATTGATATATATATATCGCGATAAAGAAAATCCACAATAAGCTTTTGAGGAATTTTCTATATTTACTGCGTGTCGCTAAAACACAAGCAGTTCGGCTTTCTCAGGCTGCGTTTCCACTGGGGTGGACGAAATCCGCTCAAAGGTGCTCACAGCACTAGGAGAGAGCTTGCTCCGCAAGGGTCAGACTGGATGAACTTGCTAATGTTAGCCGCCTTGCTAACAATTAGGTTACGTCGGACATCTGATTGATTCCATCCGCACTGCAAGATTTCATGACAATGGTATGAGTTAACGTCATTTCAAAGCACCTTTTACACCATAACGTTTTTCCCTTCAAATGTATCTTTAGTAATCAGCATGTTACGAGCCTAATAACAAATAAAAAAATAGATTTCTGTTCTAATTTTGTGAAAATTAATTAGATGTCTGGAATGGATAAGGAAAGACTAAAATTACTAGTTGGTAGATTAGTCTATCACTTTAATGAAAATATACAAATGTTTTTTACATTTAAAAAAAAAAAGTTTTCTAAATTTTCTCTCGGGACACCCCTGAACCCACATTCAGCATCATTCCACAGTCACAAGGGCTTCTTATACCCCCATACTTGGGTATCTGAATTATAAAGAAATATAAAAAATATTTAATTTTAATGTAAAATTATTCCAACAAATACTGGCCTGCTGTCACTATGCTTCAGAACAAACAGATGATCTTTTAACATTCATTTTCAATTGATAAACTGTAAAAGACGATAAAATTGGTAAAAGATCCCGTAAACCCCACTGCTTTGGCCGTTTTGTAGCGACTATTTTGACTGTTTATTTATATATTATTTTTCTTCTTCCATCAACTTTGAAATAAAAAAAAGAAAGTGCAAAGTGTAAATGTATATCGTGATAAATATCGATATCGAACTATATGAAAAGATTATCGTGATAACAATTTTGGCCATATCGCCCAGCCCTACACTGATGATGTTACTTTCAATGTAGGATCTGAACCTGGGTCTCCCACACTGCTGACGCAACACACTTCCCGTTGTGGCACAAGGGAAGGTAAATATGCCGGAGCCGATGCAAAAATATCTGATAGGTGATTGTGCTTGTCAGTGAGGCTGCATTATGTGAATGGTCTTAGGCTACTGGAAGTCTCAGGAAAAACATGCCGTCTTCCCATGTGATCATGTTGATATGTGCTGTTTTAATAAATCAACCACAATTCACACAACATGCAAGATTGCATAAGCAAATGAGGACCCGTTATTTGGGATCTTAATAAATCAGGGCCTTTTCTTTTTAGGAGAAAGCACTTTAATTTGTTACCGTTTTTTTGTGTTTGTTTCAAAAAATTCAAAAGATTTCAAAAACAAGTTTGCTTTAACAAGTATTCCATGTATTCATTTTATTAACACAATCTAGTTAAGTTACGCCGCACTGCTTGCTTCTAGTGTAGATTGAATGTGAAAGTACAATCTGCTCATTTTTTATAGAACATATTTCAAGACCCCCAGGCATGTTGAGGCCCAAGGCAATATTCTGCCTATATCGCCAAAAGGATGATTGCACACAGCATGGCACTTATCTGTATCTGTGATATTGCGTCCTCTTATTGCTTTTCAATAACCAGGATTATTCACAATTAATTTTAATTTCCAATCATTAATTTTTGTGAATCGATCTCGAATCATAGAGAAAATATTGCAATGCATCTGTGAATCGATTCTTCCCCACCCCTATTGTATAAAAAATACCTTGTGTCTTTTCTTTTTTTTAATGTGTAAATGCCTTGTGCTCTTTGTTGTGCAAACTCTTCATCACCACAAACTGACAGGTAAAGGATCTCTGTCCTTGTAATATAATATTAATAGCAGAAACTACAGTGTTCTTGACAACTGAGAAAGCAAAAGCTATAAAAGCAGTAAAATACTGTTTCAGGTCACTGCCTGCTGATTAAATGCCTTTAATCTATGCAAATATGACTGAGGTTCACAGAGAAAAAGACGATGCATGTCCTACAGCCATCTAAGAGAAACCTGGAATCATGAGTTTCTTTTCTTTCTCTTGATGTATACATGAGTGTAGAAGATTCGTTGTCAGAGAAATGAAGGAGTTAGGAGGCAGCGAACTGTCAACATGAGTATGTTTATTACTCTTCAGCGTTCATAAAACATAAACAAAAAGGCACTCAATGGCCAAGTACCAGTAAAGGTTTCTATCGAGCACACACAGGTTTTCTCTCTCTCTCTCTCTCTCTCTCTCTCTCTCTCTCTCTCTCTCTGACACCTCATGCGCTCTTATGTCTCCCTCCGCCATCACTACAACAAGATATAGGTGTTAGAGATAATGACAACCCAGGTGATGAGCCTTACCACTCTCTCTCTTCTGCAGACAGACACATGACCACACTCCATAACCACAATGAGTGTTATAGAGGACAGAGGCAAAGAGATGAAGGCACATATAAGGATCCATCGCTTTGAAAAACTTTTGATGTTCCTTTTCTTTTGTTGATAAAATGGAGCAGTGAGGTGGAAAAAGACACATTTCTTCGGCTATGGCTCAGTCTTACATTACTTAGAATGATCCTTTATGACACCTGCTTTATAGAATCACAGACATTATTTTTTAACTCAAAGAAGCGTAAAACATGGCTACAGCTCCCTTTTTATTCTTATTATTTAATTTTAAAGTGTGAGGTAAAAGGCCAATTTAGCTGTCTTTATATCTACGTGATTTTTAATCAAAACAAGCTTCTTTTACCATTACCATTACCATTTCACACAAATTGTGTTGTTGTGTTCTAACACAACAAGCACATCTATTTGCCATACACTTTGGGAATAGAAAACATCACACTCTCCTTAAGGGGGCCTTTAGCCTACTAATTTGATTTAGAAGCAAATAAATCTTACTGTGGTTGGCCATTGATTTTGTACAAAGAGGCCATTTTAATCAATAACTCTGCTCTGAATGACTCATTTTCTTACTTTGAGAGAATTTGTTCCTTAACGGTTCTCCCCAGCACAGCCAGAGTCATAAACTGATGCCTTGCCCGTGCTGCAATTACTCAATCTCATTACAGCGCTTGCATTTATTTGTGCTTGCTTGAGTGCAACCTGTGTCTGTAATGAGCATTCTAAAAACCTACAGTATTATATTGTATTCTCATTAAAACATTTTTTACAATTAATGGTGTTTTGATTTGTGCTGAGCTGTATATCTTAATTTCCAATATACTTTTATATGAATCACTCGAGACCTGCTAAATATTCTTTGATGGTGATTCAATATTGTTTCAGGTCTTTCCAAGATAGCAACTTATTTAACATGAATTATAAAATCATAATATATAGCATCATAAATGTGTCATAAGCTGTCTGAACTAACTTGTTGCCATGAGTTATTTATAATTAGCTGAACAACAGAAAGGAAAAGACCACAGTGGAAGCCAGACAATTATAACATTATGCTATTGAGAACGAAGATCATAGTGGCATCTAGCAAGGAGTAAAAATATCATGTTTCCCTCCAAATACCTCTGACCGATGTTAAATGTATCCCTACCATAATGACTACTCCACATCATTAATCCTGACCACAGGAAAATATGACATTTTTCTGCTTAGTGGCCAAATAAGGTCCAAGTAAGTCTGAGGATAGGGAGTCAAGCATAAAGAACATACATACAACAACAACAACAAAAAGATTGTGCCAGTTATCAGGGTATTTAAACTCTGAAAACTCTGAGTCTTGCATCTGGTCTGCAATGCAGCTTGTTCTGGCCAAGAAGCGGGCTCTTACACATGAAGAGAATTCAGTCATTCACATGCAAGGCGACAAACTATTATTATTATTATTATTATTATTATTAATATTTTTACAGTACATTTCATGTAGGGATGGGTTTGTCTAAAATATATAATACCACATTAATAGACCGACATGGCAAAATAAAAATGTTAAATAAAGGCGCCACAGTCTCAAATGGTTGTACAGAAAACATGGGAAAATATAAAATTTTAATAAAATGTCTACCTATCCAAAAATATGAAGTACCTGCACATTTCTCAAATGGAACTCAGAGAACAGCTTTACAGTTCTTTCAACTAAGTGTCATAAAACTCTGAATAACTTTTGAAGATTTAAAGCCGCTAACCTGGCAGACTTTGGTGAATCCAGTGATTAGTTCATGCTCAGCTCAGAAACTCTTATTGAAACATTTTTGTTTCGTGATGGACTGATAGAAAAACCTGTGTGCCCTTAAGTTGACCCTACTTACTCTTGGTTTTAAGATGTGTTTCAGGAGATCCGATCGGATCACAAAAACCACATATGGAGGTAGTCAATAACACACATTTGAGGTGTAAATGCTAATCTGTCCTGATGCCTCCAGTACAGCAGTTAAGCACTACTCCTTACATGTCAATCAACCGCTGCACTAAAACAAGAGTGTTAAACTTTGCCAGTTACAAGCAGCTTTAAAATGAAAAAAAAACAAAAAACTGTTTGATCGGAAATTTCAAAACAAAGCAGACGCGAGCTGCTTTTTACAGATATAATATAGTTAATCCACATAAGTAAAATGTTTTGTCTTGTCTGACTTTGTTGCACTTTTAAATCATGCAGAAACATGGTAACATGGTAATTTATGAATGTCCTCATGAAATCAACGAACCTCCCCTCCAAATTTGATCACAAGTGGTCACAGGAGCTGCATTTAGGTGACCAGGTGTAAACAATGATGCGTCTCGTCTGACCACATGTGATCAGACCCAAGACCCATCTTAATACTAGGTGTAAATGGGGTCGTTGTGTAAAGTCAGCCAATTAGATAAGAAATTACTAGATTGAAAAAGTGATTTGTAGTTAGTGTGCACTATCCATGAAACAGTCAGTGCCTTGTTTCCCAAAAGCCCCAAAAGTAGATCTTAGAATCCAACTTACTATTCATCTTAGTTTTGCAGCCCATTTCCCTAAATCATTGTAACTTAATCAGAAACTGAAAATGGTTGTAGATTTACAAGTGCTCTGGAGTAATCGTAGAGCACCAAGAGTCATCGAAGATGTCATCTACAGGACAATTGTGAAATTACACTAAATGCACTTAAAAAAATGACCCTTAACACTTGGGGGAGTAACGAACAGACCTCAACTCAATTGGCGAATGTTACTAATGCGCGTATTCTAGCCTCTCACTTTGCATTCCTCTCACAACACGGTGAACCTTGTTACGTTCAATAAGTCCTTGACCATTGGCAGGATCATTCACATGGGTTCAGTGACTAACCACAAACTATTAACATAATGTATGTCTTCACTGACTTTGGAAGCAATTGCACCTCAACACACAGAATTTGTGAAAACGAAACATTGCAAACAGACATCTAATGAACGAAGCAGTGATTGTCTAAATGTAATAGATCATTTTTCACAAAAAATATTACATAACTACATTGAATTAGCCTAAGTAGTTAATTAGAGTATTTAATCAAATAAATGTTAACATTTCCCAGCAAGGTAAATACAAGTATTATAATTATTTTTAAAGTTATGAAAAGATTTCAGCAATTTTCAAGTCACGTTTCAGCACTTCACAGATTTTTTTTCTTTTTTCGTAAATGTAAACTTATCTATTAGTTTATTCAGAGTTATGCATTATTCAAGGAAACATAAATGATATATGCAGGAGATGGGGGTTACACTGTGTAAGGAGGATAATTTACTGAGAGGACACTTAGTATAATATATAAGGGCCTTCTTTGGGGAGACCCCACTTGTAAACATCCATTTTAGTTATCTGAACACCCCTTTGCTTGATTCTAATGGCTGTTCTCTGCAGCTGTTATTTATAGCCATAATTACATATCTTGAGACTTATAAATGCATATTGTATGTTAGTCAGACATTCATCATCATTGTGAGACCTGTGTGGCTTTTATTTTCTGTTTTTTTTTAATCATTTGAGTTAATATGTCAGTGATGGCACTGTGTCTAGACAGATAAATTGTGGATATGCAGTATCTGAAATGGGAACTGTAATTGTTCTACATCGAAGGCATATGATGTAAACAAGACTACCCAAAGATATGTTTTGCCTCTGCAATTCAAACATGCCATTATACAGATTCATCATCATAATTACTCAACTTTCTGATGAAAATTAATGCCTTTCATTTACAGTGCTTCCTTTCGGAGGGAAACCCTTTAAAAATCCAGAAGATCTGAATTGATGATTCTGGCTTTAATTAGTATAGCCTGTTTTAGTGATCACATCAATTCTTTACAGGCTATGCTAATCTATGCCAGAATTAGCAATGCATGTGGGACGGACTAACAATCTACTGTCATTCCCGTTGTTTGTGATGTCATTAAGGATTTTTTTTCTATCCCTCTTGGTGCACGTTTTTCCAGTGTTGGGGTGTAAATACTGTAACTAAAAGTATTGCTACTATGTTAACTAGGCTACATTTTTAAGTAGAATAACAGTAGTTCAGCTGTTTTCAGAACAGTGTAACTTTTCCAGTAACACTAACACTTTTTATGTCACATTATATTGTGCATGCAGTTTTATAGCCGAGCGAGATGAGACAATGTAGTGACGTAAATGAACCTCTCCAAATAATGATTTACTGAATCATTTAAGTCAGTATAGTGAAATATTAAATGCTGCTTTTCGTCACTGTTTTTGGTTCGTTTATCTGAATTTGCATGTGTAACCTGTCATGCTCGACCCAATCTGAGCGGGATTCAAACGGCATCTCCGTAATGGGAAGCGGCCATGCTAACAAGGAGGCTAAAGGTTACAGCCTCTAGCGTCAGTCTCTAGTGCGCCTCTTGAGGTCAGGAGAGTGAGGTTTACATACTGCACAGCTATCTACCAGCTGGCTCCCTTTACAAATGTTTATAGTTTTATTAGTTGTATTTTTTGTAAATGAATCTGTTCTATTTAATGCTGCCTTTCTAATTTAGATATTTATTGTTTTTGTACCAGATAAATTAATTGAAAAATGATATCAACTTATAGTTATACAAAAAATTGTCCCTTTGAATAGCTTCAATGTACAGTATATTGGTTGCATGTGGGTAGCATGCCTGTAGTTCAATTACATGAGATTATGAGTAGCTTGTAGCTTGGAAAACTACATTTTCAAAGTAGCTTCCCCAACATGGCATGTTACACCTTGAGATATTTAGTCACGTTTCACACTACTCTTATTGAGAAGCTATATTCTATACTAAGGCCTTGACCTCATTCATTGTAGCTCGCCAGACCAAAACCCGGTTGTTGTGGGTTTAACGTTGGTGTTTTATTACCTTTCATCCCAGGACCCAGTTTAGCTACTTCAGAAGAATAATGACTTTGAATGTGTGTGAATAAATTAGTTTTGTTCCCTCTTAGGGCTGGGTGATATGCAAGATATATGTTCACGATATTTTTATATATAAAAAAAATCACAATATCTATTTACATCATCAACCCCCCGACTTAGTGAATATTCTTGCTTTAGTGGATTGCACTTAAAGTCTAAATGAAAAAGTAATGTAAATAAGGAAGTGGTCAAAAATAAATAAATAAATAAATAAATAATATATATATATATATATATATATATATATATATATATATATATATATATATATATATATATATATATAACGTTATGGTTACTGTCATATCCTCCATTCCCTGATGGAGGGAATGAGATGCTGTGTCGATGTATTGACACTAGGGGTAGCTCTTGAGAGCCCTGAACACCTCCCATTCTTTGAGAAAAGGCCAATGAGAAAATGCTCACTCCATTCGGGTTTTTTGCTGAGGAGTCAAGACAAGGTCCGGCCATTTCAGCATCTAGTACAGTGTTGTGACAGAGGCACACACTCAATGTAATGACACTAGGGGTCCCTGTAGAAAAACGCCACAACAGCTGAACCGTGTTACGTGAACTGCTGATGCAGGTGCCAGCAAGCTGCTGCGTGCGTAAGGAGCATCAGTCTGCACGTAACCTCCCCAATGCCCAAAACACGTCAAACAGTTCCCCACATCCCTGAGTGGGGGAAGCAACATAACTAGCATGGGAGCCAGCCGCGGCCTTTTCTCTCTATGTTTTTCTCTTCACAGAGTATTAGATTTGGCTGGGGCCATCTAACGCTATCATACGGTCAGGCAAGACAAGTTGCGAAGAGAGCCTACACCACCACGGCGATTTATATATGCTACTGTCGTGGTGTTGTCAGACCGGACCAACACATGCTTGCGCTGGATCAACGGCAATAGCCTCTGTATGGTCAGTAGTATAGCCAGCATCTCTAGGCAGTTCATGTGCCAACCCATTCATGATCCTGACCAGGAAACGGCAGCTGTGTGCTCATTGCCCAGTTGCCCAGACCAGTTTGGAGGCGTCTGTGGTGACCACAACATGTCTGGAATCTTGCTGTAGGGGAACTCCTGCAAGTAGAAATGCAAGGTCTGTCCAAGGGCTGAATAGAGGAATCAGAGTGGCGTGATAGCTACGCGATGTGTGCCACGGCGCCATGCCCATCTTGGGACTCGAGTCTGAAGCCATTGCTGAATCGGTCTCATATGCATCAACCCGAGCGGCATGACTGCCGCTGAGGAAGCCATAAGCCCCAGGAGCCTCTGAAAGTGTTTCAGTGGAACCACTGTTCTCCGCCTGAATGACTTCAACACCGACTGCATGTGCTCGCCTGTGAGGCATGCTATCACTGGAATTCTGTATCGGGCAGTGAAAGGTGCCCTCCACAACCTTGTCAGTTCGTCATGCACCTCTGGGAAGAAAGGGACTGGGGGGCGGGGGGGGGGGGGCATTGCCATGAGTGGCACCCCAAACCCAGGAACCAATCGTCAAGCCACGAGCACTCAGGGGAGTGTGGAGGGTTCCAGTCCAACCCGATGCTCGCGGCGGCCCAGGCAAGCATGGTGGTCAGCTCTGCGTCAGCCTCAGAATGTGCAGGCAGACCCGAAGGTGGCAGCCCAGTCAAGTAATCAGCGAAAATATACTCTTTAGCAGGAATATACACTCTTTCAGCACTGTTAAAGTGCCCAGGGGAAAAATCTGCACTCGTCGTGCGGAAGAAGAGAAAGCCGCTGGAAATGCACAGTATGTCCAACAGCATACACTTCTTAAGAGGTGAATGGAACAGCAGTAGTATTCAGCTCGCTGCTAGTACAACCGCTTGGCTGTATGGATCTGAATGGAGTGGGCATTCCAGATATTTTTTTACCCGTATGTCCGGGGGAGTGGCATGCAGCCAATTATCTTTGGCCTTTTGGGAGGTGTTCGGGGCTCTCAAGAGTGACCCCTAGTGTCACTACATCGACACAACGACGAGTGAGGGACAGAAGGGGAACCATCTTTCAATTTACCGTCATGCAAGTATCCATCTATGACAACAGGCAGAAAATTACTAATACAAATTAAGATCTAAAAACAAATATTAATGTAAACATAATATTTATAATGATGATTATAATCACTGAAATATAAATCATGGTTCGAGGTGAACATGTTTTTGTATTATTTTATAGGCTATACTATATATAAAGTATCCCTGCAGAGTTGCGCTCACAACAAACTACTCTGTGGAGATAAAGCTAACTGAACTCAAGGCACCTCCTGAGCTGAGATGGTCTGAGGTCATTTGCAAACATTCTCATAGATGATACTATTCTACAAAAACATTCCAGAAGACTGAAACAAAGAAAGAGTGAGAACCTTTTACATACGTCCACAAGAATGCACACCTCTAAAAAAAAAAAACAGCGCATCAGACATGCACATAGACTGCTTTTCTGTCATTTGTTCTAAAAAATATCATAAAGTGTGTTTCATTAAGCCTGTGTCTCTGTGTCTAACAGCATGACTTGTGTCATTCCGAATCTGAGACGTCTTACAGTTACCCACCATGCACATTGTATTCGCTACCTGCAATTTAACGTCTTCTGTCTGTGATTTGATACATTGGTAAAGAATATGTGGCTTTCAATACGTTATTTATGTTAAGTTATCATGGACCGCAAACACTTCATTAGGCAGCTATTCTTTATTTAATGCTATTCTATTCTATAGGCTATTGTATTGATATTGGAAGATCCATTCATAATGTTTCCCCCTTTTAATTGGTATAAAATTTCACACCGGTGTTGTCCTTTGTACCGAGTAAAAGCAGTGACACCGTACACTGTGGCAACCCTACCTGTCAGATCGCACACTGATGGTAAACTTGGACTCAATGTTATAGGAAAGAGAAAATATAAAATTGCACATATAACTCTAATAGGTTCAGAATTCAGGCCTGAGCATGGTCCATTCTGCTTTAACCCAGGGGTATAAAGGTCACCCGCTGGTCTACGACCTTTGAAAAGTCATTTAAGACAATGTCGCACCTTTGGCAAGTTCATTACCAGGTGTTTGAATTATTTCATACAACCTTCGGGATGTGTGTAGAATAGAGTAGGTCAATATCTCTGTGAGGTCTCTCCAAACTCATGTCATGCTCCGGTACCCTTGAACAAGTTTTCACATTGCTCACATTCTGTGATGCACTTCAAAAGGGCAAAATCAAAATGAAATGAATCTGTGCCATGGGTCAAATATGGTTTAATGTTTTGTTTTCTACTTAAGAGCAAAACAATGAATTATTCTTACATGTTTATTTGTTCATGCTTTTATTCATCTGCTCTAATCTGTCTTGGCCAGATGTTTCTTCACATTATCTATCCATGCGGTTCTGTGCACATGCTCAGAACATGTAAGTACCCCTGTGACACTCAGAAGAACAGCTCATCTGGGAAACAGTGTATTTGAGCAAGAAAGAGCAGCAGAAATTCCGCCTCCCTGCTCAAAGCATCCTGTATGTTCTCCACTCTAGGTTTTCAATATCTTGCTCACTCCCTGATCACTTTAAAGAGAAACCCTGCTTCAAAGTCTCTCAATTGCAAAATTTGTGGCCATTAGGGCTGAAATGATTAGTCAATGTTATCGACAACGTCGACAATAAAAAATTGTCTACAAAAATGTTTGTTGTTGAATAGTCTTTTGATCTCATTTAACGTAACATGAGATCACATTAAACTGTAATTATCGACGCGTGAGAGCAGCACTGCAGCTCATACCTGACTGAGGAGAGGAAGAATTACACAGCTTAGAGTCCAGATGCACTCTAAACTTTCCAAACAGCTTCAGGTCATGTAGATTGCAAAGTATGAGGGAATTATACAAAAATACCAAATAAGTACATACAGAAGCAATCTCGCTTTGGAATAAGCAGAGCCGGAGCTCTTTAAAGGAAACACCCTGGTGTTACATCTTTAATGCAGTTATATTTAATGCATTATAGCTTTATTAAAGTTCAAATTATATGGAAGCAGGTCATGTAAATAACTACAAACTCCGAAACCGCCATTTTTGCTGCTCGCTCCTCCTCCAGTGCCTCCGCCCACTCCATCTGAGTCTCAAATTCCTGATCCTCCTAGTGTTCCGCCCACTCCGACTCCTCCTCCTGAGACTCAAGTTTCTGATCCTCTAGCGGCTCTGCCTGTTCCAGCTCTAGCTCCACCCCCTGAGTCTCAATTCCCTGCTCCTCCTGCTGCTACGTCCGCTCCGCTTCCGGCTCCGCCTCCTGAGTCTCAACTCCTGCCAAGTTTATTACAGTTTTGCATTTTCAAATCAGCTTTTATTTTATATAGTTTTAAAATTTGCTGTAAATTTCATTTGAGTTTTAGTTGGTTTCATTAATGATTTTGTTAGTTTTAGTTTAGTTTTTATTTTGTAAACACATTTCTATTTTGTTTTTATATATTTTAGTTTTAGTAATTATAGTTTTGAGAGTTAACACAACACTTCCAGTGTTTAGACCAAACTTAAAGCAATTTGTGATTCTGCAAGATTCTGCAAAGTCACAAAGAAATAAACAAAAGCAAATCAAAAGTATAAAAGTTTATGTTAAGCAAATTTATGTTAAGCAGGAAATCTTTTTAAACTGTTGATGCTCACTGTACCGACGGCGGGCGCTCTGTCACTTTGTTTATATATGTTTACATTTACTGCATAAGATATGATATGTGCCTCCTATAATCTTGAAATCTGTGGTCATATGTTAAATATACATGTTATCCATTCAACAAGTAAGCCAGAAGCCGCCGCAGCGCAGAAATTATAAAAATAAGGACATGAAGAAAAAAACGTATCACATCAGAGACCACATGAACAGACTTCCTCATTCAGATCTATACATATATACTGTTTAAAGTGAAAAAATCATGTTTAGTCTGATGAAAGATGTCATGAATATTTAGATGATCATGAAAAGGGTTGGGAGGGTTACTTTTGAAATGTATTCCACTACAGGTTACAGAATACATGCATGTGTGTGTGTGTGTGTATATATATATATATATTTGTTGGTAATTTATCATTAAAGTCAGCATTTGGGTTCAAACTGCATTCATCTCTGTGTTCTTGTGTGACTAAAATATTAGCAGTGCACATAAATACCATAAAACTGTGGGATTATTTGTGATGATTATCATACCGTGAAAACCTTCTTACATCCCAACTATACAAATGCATTTTTCGTTGTGGTCTTTCTAATAATGTTTCACTTTTCCCTTTGTCTTTAATTCTGAATGCTAATAGTCTATTAACTCTTGTTTCAAAGAATTCTTTCTGACATGCAACTTTATGGGTTGTTGATGCATGGCATGCTTGTGATGAAGCGGTACAGGAGTGATCATGCAGCAAGAGAGAGAAAACAAATGCACTGACTTTCAAATGAAACATTCTACACTCCAGGCAAAATCACGCAACTCCGATCCCCACTTTACTTCCACTCTGCTCACATACTCTCAGTTCTCTAATTACCCATGTTTTGTCCTTTATGTTGTTGACTGATGACGTTAGTAGACGATCCCCTGTGTAACTGAGTCTAGACCAGTCTGATCTTTAATGTTGCACATCAGATATGAATAAAGTAGTTAATGTCAGGTCGGCCTGAAATGCCCACCTCTCCCCGGTAACAGACTGGCATTTGAGTGGCACAGTGAAAGGCCGTAGGTGTCAGCAGGCAGCTGGCACACACCCTGGCATCCAGGTCCATGAATGTTAATGTGGCTCTGTAAAGCCCACGGGTACCAGATTTCTCCACAGAGGGATCAAGCAAATTTACATATTCTGTCAGTCATTTATATTCCAATTTAAAGGGACAGAGACCTGAGCTGTCATGGGCTAGACAAAAGAGGAATAACTTGTGAGTTTACCTGGATTTTTATGTGGTTTGCCTTCAGGGAGTTTGCAGTAGGCTGCATAACTTCAGAAGTTCTTTTAAGGGATAGTTCATCCAAAAATGAAAATTCTGTCACCATTTGCTCATCCTCATGTCTTTCCAAACCTGATTTTCTTACATGGAACCAAAAACAAAAAATCTGGCAGATTCTTCCATGCTTCTCTATTATATTCCATATAATGAAAGTGGCTGTTGACTCTATCAATATCTATCAATATGTCAAGAAATTTTTTATTCAGTAAAGATTAATATGTTGGTCTAGTCCTCACATTCCTGGTTTTCTAGAATTTTAGATCCTGAGTCATATGCATTACTATGTATTGTTCTTAACAGCCCCAGTTAATATGTTTTTTTATTTGTGTAGATGATGACAGAATTTTCATTTTTGGTTGAACCATCACTTTAGCGATAGGAGCTGAGGCAAACTTAATTTGAAGTACATTTTGTCAGCTAACTAGCACTATGATCAGTTGTTATAGATAATAACACATTTTCCTTCCGTTTTATTCTCCGTATTGTGGTAATGATCATATATCAGTTTTCCTAGTTGATAAAAATAATTTCACTAAATTCTTTTCACTCTTCATAATGCTCTTAGTGTTTGAGTTTAAACACATGTCAACTCTTAGTCTCTCAGCAGCCAAGTCTCTCGGCAGTCCACTTTATTTTACTCAAACTGTTTACACATTCAGAACTAATTAAGGGTTTCATACAGGGATCCATTTATTTGCAATTTAAGGCCATTTCTTTTCCCCTCAATGTTTTCAGAATGCATACATGCAAATTTCTCTTCATGGCAAGCCTTTAGTGGATATGCTTCTGTTTAAATTGTTTAAAACTTCTTCAAAAGTTTTTATTTTTATGCTGAATTTTACTCCCATGTGAAGTCTGGATTTATGAGATTATTATGAGTAGATGAGATGCAGTAGTTTGAGGTGTTAGAAAAGGCTTTTTGGTGTGTGTCAAATTAAAATTGTGATGAGCTTGCGGTGTGAATTACACCCAAGGTTGCAAAAGTCCAGTGCAGAAGGAAGGGCAATAAGCAATAATGTAATCCCTTATCCTGCTATTTTTCATAACTGTTTATGATCAAGACAAATTTGTAATGATTGGCCATAAACAGTTTGACTGTGTTAAACAATTCAAAATAATCCTGTTTTTTGTTATGAGTTTCCTTCATAAAGATAATCTTTATTGTAGTTGGGCAGAATTTATAACCAAAGACTTTGTTCTATTTGCCAAATAAATGCTCTGCAAAGCCTGTAAGGGTCAATTACACCAAACATGTTCTTGCGCTAAAAATAAATATATAGATGCAGTGCTTTGAATGGAACAGGGTGTAGATGTCTCGAGATGCACAGATTGAAAGTTCTTTTTAACCTGAAAATTACATGGAATCTAAACAATATGGCACTCCTGTGTGAAATGCTAAAGAAACAGCAGGATGTGGAGAAACAATCAAAAAACACCCGCGTAGTGCATAGAAAAGCAATAAAAAGAATGCAAATGGATGCAAAAATGCGTTTGGAGTGAACGTCTACAAAGAAGAGCCTTTGCGAAAAATTCATTTTACTGACTTGTATTACTTTTCTTTGAAGAAAAAAGTTTTTCACTTTGACATTATTAAAGGCTGCCTTTGTTTTTGTTGATATCATCAATCTTGGTTAACTGATGACATCCAGTTCAACAAGACTGTCTTTCACTCTTTGTTTTAAAAGTTTAATTTCATTTATTTTCTTCATGAAACCCAATGCTCTTTACACAGTATTAAATCAATGATTGGCTTGTTTTGTATGTTGAGGTAATGTTTTTCATTTCTTCCTTTTTTACTCTGTACTCCATGAGATGCTGGACTATAATAAGCATAAAACGACTTATTTCCTCTCTCTTTCTCTCTTCTTACATATATTGCTTTCAGCCTGGATCAGTTCTATTAGGTACCTGAAGGCATTGTATGAAACTGAGGACTGCATTTTGTTTTAAAATGTCAAGAAATGCTTAAGCTTAAGCTCTTTAAAAGAACAATTCTCCCAAAAATTCACATTTTGTCATAATTTTCTTACCCTTATGATGTTCCAAATCTCTGTGACATCTTATTTTCTGTTGAATACAAAAAACTTCTCTAAGTGTAGTTGTTGTTGTCTTCTTACTGTTGGCATTGTTTTTTGTTTGTTTTTGTATTGCTGTGTTTTTTTTTTGTTTTTTTATTAATATAATTGTTTTTGTTTGTAAATCTGCTTGGTTGCATACATTGCTCAGAATGCCTTTTAAAATCTCTTGGGCTCTCAGCACATGTATCTGGACTTTAATTGAATGATTTTTCCTTCCTTGACTGTTAGAAATTTTTGATATCATGTGCAATGTTGACTGACTCTACAGTGCATCAGTACAGAAAAAGAGAGAGAGATCTTGCTCTAGCTCTGAATGCGTCCTTTAGCACTTTGAGGAATGGCTTGTAATTTCCTTAGGGCAGTGTCATTATAGTGGTCCTGACTGTCTGGTTTTGATAGACCCAGGAATAGCCCCTTACACGCTGAAGGAAGTCTCCCTTCAGCAAAAGCTCTGCGTTTTGATAGTCAGCATTTGTGAGGTCACAATTCCAATGTCCTCAGGATGTGTGTGTGTGTGTGTGTGTGTGTGTGTATGTGTGTATGTGTGTGTTCTCTAAACACACACAAAAGCAGCAAACTCTAAAGCAGCAAATGGAGCTTATTGTTTCCTTGAGCTAATTTTGGGGAATCTAAAAGAAAAGGTACACCATTTCTATTCACCCAAAAATGAAACTTTTTTCATTTACTCACCCTGATGTAATTTGTGTGACTTCTGTTGAATGCAAAAGGAGATATTTTAGAAGAATGTTTAGGCTGCTCTTTAACATAAAATGTCAGCATGTAGAAGGGGCTGCCAAATACCAAAATGGGCAATAGAATAGAACAGTATAGAATAGAATGTTTATTCCTGTAGCGGAAGTGCAACAGTTTGGTTCCAGAAGGAAAAATCATATTTAGTTTTTCCATAGACAAATAGATTTTTAACAATTACTTATAAACCTTAAAGACAGACCAACCATGAGCTCAGAGGTTGTCAATCGATTGAATAAGCTTGAATAAGTCAATCGATTGAATAAGTCTCCATAGCGCACATAAAACACCATGGCGGCGTACGCTTGCGTCGCATTTCATAACTCGCCCGCCGCATTCTGTTTAGAAGCAATATTTCTGGTAAACAACTGCACTCTATGATCCTATCTCTATGAAATATACATCAAGTCATTATTCGCTAAAAATGTTGACCTCCACCATAGCTCTAAAATCTCATTCTAGCTTGTGCATTTTTAAACTTGGCATGTAAAGATGCTTTGATCCAGGTGCTGTTATGTCCGTTTTGGTGCTTAAGACTCATCATCACCATATGCATTTACCCTTAGACTCTTAAGACCATGTGACTGATTAGAATCCAGTAAATCATTCCATTCCATTTGCTATTGCTGTCAATCTAGCAAAATGGCTTGCATAACACACAAGCACCAGAGTAATTTCATTTCATTAACCGAACCTGCCTTGAGCAGATGAAAGATATTCTGTCTATTTTTATAGAGTTTTGGATTCTAATTATTCGTGCAAGAGTTTCTGTTTCTAAACTAACTTTAAACCAGAGAGCTCATCGTACAGTATGTTTTTCTCTCAATTAAGGGCCAAATAAGGAGAAGAAAAATACAGCTGGTTAATGTCAGGGAAGAGAGAGCAGGAGAGCAAAAGGGAGGAGAGTGTGAAAATGAGTGAGAGAGAGAGAGAGAGAGAGAGAGAGAGAGAGAGAGAGAGTATAATGACAAAGACAGAGTGAAAGAGAGAGAGAGAGAGAGAGAGAGAGAGAGAGAGAGAGAGAGAGAGAGAGAGAGAG
Organism: Xyrauchen texanus; assembly: GCF_025860055.1. Classification (NCBI taxonomy): domain Eukaryota; kingdom Metazoa; phylum Chordata; class Actinopteri; order Cypriniformes; family Catostomidae; genus Xyrauchen; species Xyrauchen texanus. The sequence goes on along the minus strand of NC_068297.1, from coordinate 11,746,425 downwards.
AGAGTTAGTGATAGCCTGTTATATTGGACCACAGTGATTTTGTGTGTTTGGCTTTCCATAGTCATGCAGTCTGAAAAATACTTCACACCTGCAGTAAATATTGCACAGAATCCATCATCACTCCTTTGAGACAGAAAAAAAGAGCATTTCTGCTGCAGTCTCTCAGTCTGCATTTACACAACAAGGCTTAATGCACAGATGCAATATTTTGACCGCTTTCACTTATGACCGCCACGGTTCACCCTCAGGTTTTGAATGGCCTTGTTCTATTTAATATTTTCAATTGCCATGTTAAGCATGGCTTTAATGATTTCAACACAGCTTTAATTATTTCAACATCGGTAAGACGAGTGTGGCTGAAAACCTATTCGGATGGGATTAGTTACCTGTCTGTCACTCACTCGACGTTGTGTCAATGTAGTGACACTGGGGGTTCGATCTTGAGTGCCCCAATCACCGTTGCTTAAAATAGAAAAAGCCAATGAGAATTGGCGAGTGGAATTTGCATGCCACTCTCCGCCCAGATATACGTGTATAAAAGGAGATGGCATGTGTCATTCATTCAGATTTTTTCTTCAGAGCTGAATGCATGCTTGTGTTTGTCCTCTCACCTTATGCTTACGCTGCTGTACATACAGCGCATATCAGTGGTCACCTTCGCATGGTCGAGTGTTGTGCTTCCCCTGGGCACTTCGGCAGCTGAGTCTGCAGGTGCTAAAAGGGTATATTCATAAGAGTATATGCAAACGCCTGGCATCTTTTGAAAGATGTCCTTCCGTGTTTACGCTACTGGATGTGGCCATTATCTCTCCTCTCCGGACAGCCATGAAATCTTGAGTGCTTGGGGCACCAGCACTCCGAGGCAGCTTTCATGGAAGGGTCAAATTGTCATTGTGAGAACGTTCAAGGTATATGTTGAGCTTACCCATGTAGAGCGCACCGTAGTGGTGCATTTATGCACGCAGGGTGCAGCCATCTTGCGTGACTGACCAAGGCTTCCCTTCCAAGTAAGTTCTCCTCCTCTTTAATGATGAAGTCTTACAAGGCCGTGGGTCAGGCAGCTTCCGCCCTGCACACCTTGACCATCCTGCAGGTCCACCAGGCCAAGGTGCTGAAATATCTGCACGAGGGTAGGACAGACCCAGGGCTGATGCATGAACTGCGTACTGCAACCGACCTCGCTATATGTGTGATGAAGGTCACGGCGCATGCCCTGGGCCAGACGATGTCCACTCTTGTGGTCCACAAGTGGCACCTGTGGCTCAACCTTGTGGAGATGCGTGTTGCCAAGAAAGTCTGCTTTTTTGATGCGGCTATCTCCCAAGGGGGGCTTTTTGGCAACATCGTCGAGGATTTTCGCCGATCAGAAGGTGAGGAAGTAGACCGAGGTGACTAAGCACATCCCACCTTAAGGCCTCCGAAGTTCCCCTGCGGTGTCGGCCTCGGCTCCTGTACCATCAGAGTCTCTACGTCGGTCTCAGAGAAAGCTCCACCTGCCCATCAGCCTGCCCCCAAGAACCCCAGATGGGCTTTGAGACGGTCCTGATACAGGCAGCCCAGGGCTAAGGCAAGGGTTATCTCTCCAGCCCCACCATCACCCTTGGGCCATTGCGTGGTGAGTATTCCATCGCCGAGTGCCCTCTGGGACAATAAAAGAGCAGTTTCCTCATTCCCTGGGCCAGCGCACTCGCGAGTACCTCCCGTTCCCTTGTTTGCCGTCGAGTGAACAGGTAAGTATGCTGGTCTCTGGGGCCACTCGCCCGCCCCATTTGCCGGCCACCATTGTGGGCTTGTGGAGCAGTAAATTCCCCTTGGGCTGTCTTCCAGGTGGGGCATATGCTCAGCCTTGCTGCGAACCACTCTTCCCAGGCACGGTAACTCCAGTTTTTCCCTTGGCGCCGCTGTCGCAGATGCTAGAGGCCTGGTTACTGCTCTCCGGCCCCTTGTAGTGGCTCATCAGGACGATTCCCCTCGGCTACGCGATCCAGTTCGCCAGACGCCCGGCCAGGTTCAGTCACATCCTCTCCACTACAGTGCGGGGCAACGGGGCCTCCGTCCTCCGGGCGGAGGTTGCGAACCTTCTGGTGAAGGGAGCAATAGAGCCAAGTTGCATAAGGGCTTTTACAGCCCTTATTTTATCATGCCCAATAGAGGCGGAAGGTCGCGTCCAATCTTGGATCTGCGTGCATTGAACAAAGCCTTACACAAGCTTCCAATCAGGATTTTAACGCAGAAACGCATCTTTGCGTCAGTACGATATCAGGCTTGGTTCACGTTCATCAACCTAAAGGATGCGTACTTTCACGTATCGATCCTTCCTCAACACAGACCCTTTCTTTGGTTTGCTTTTCTAGGGATGAGGATACCAGTACAAGTTCGTCCCCTTCGGTCTGTCCCTGTCCCCTCACATCTTTACCAAGGTTGCAGAGGCTTCCCTGGCCCTGTTGAGGGAAAAAGGCCTACACATTCTCAATTATCTCGACGACTGGCTAATCCTATCTCAGTTGCTGCAGCACAGCAAGAACAGGACTACCCAAGTGCAAGCTTTGAAGTGCCTTGGCCTGGTGTTGGTTGCAGGAGGGGCCATGGCATGCAGGATCCGCTCCACCATGAGGGTAGTGAGAGCGGAGGAGAGAGGAAGCCGGCGGCTTACTCAACTCGTCATGCACATCTGGGAAGAAAGGAACCAGGTGATTTCCCGGGCCACGATGGTCAGAAGCGCCAGCACTCGAACGGGCAATGGCCACCCTTGTGGTCCAGAAACGCAATCTATCGACTGGACCTGGTCGAAATACGGTAGGTAGACAAAGCATGCTTTCTCGAACGCCCCTGTATCCCAGCTCCGTCCATTCGGCAGCACCATTGACGACTCCGCCCAGCAGTCCTCAGCGGTGAAGAAGCAGATGGAGGCATCCTAATAATAATAATAACCTCTACTTTAGTAAAGAAAACAATTATGACAGGTGTGTATTAAATGTGTGTGTTGTAATAAAAAGGAGTGGTGTCCACTGATTAAATGGAGGCTTTCTGCACAGTGAAGAGGTAAAACCCACATATTCACAAAGTTTGTGATGAATGAAAAAATAGATTTGTAGTTTAAAATTAAATTAAGCTGCTTTATTTTAGGGGTTTGGTGAAGGTGGGTCATTTTTGACACTCAGGACAAGGGGAGTATAGAGAATGTTAAGACTACACAAGGGTTAAATGGATTCTGATGCTACCCTGTTAAAGGAAAGTCATTCACTGCATTTACATGCCAACACACATTGTTAGGTTTTTAAACACAATTGGTGTAAGAATGTGCATGTGAATGCACTCACTGTTGAAACCTAAAAAACAAATTCTGTGATACTCTCCACATTGATTTGCATCATTACATGACTGACACAACCATCTCAGTTCCATTAGAGGCACTCTAGGCATCTGTCAGCATGTTATAATGTCTTCCATTAGGTTTGAATGGCCTCTGTTTAAATTATCGACCTTGTTTGTCAGCAAACATAAACCTGCTTCAGTGTTGCTGTAGGCTGATGATCAGAGGTCAGAGGCCGTGTTATGTCAAATAAATTTCATTAGACCTGTGATTGGATATCTCTGTCTCAGTGTATGTTTATTATTTTAGGGATTAGGGAGGGAAATGATGCATGCCCAGTTTGTAATTAAAAACTAGTTTATAAAAGGTCCCAGTTGCAAAAACCAGCTGGGACCAGCACCCATTTCCATGCTGGTTTAGGGGTTTTATGCTGGTCTAGCTGATGGACTAGAATATCCTAGCTTTTAACTAGCAAATCTTGGTTAGTTTGGTTAACCAGCTTGGTCTTATAAGTAAGCTTATGGTGGTCCAACTGGTTTTGAAACATGGCAGCTGTTTGTTGCTGGTAGCTTATTAAACCATTGGAGCCCAAAAAGCTTAGCCAAGTTTGTCTACAAGCTCTAACTACAGTAGGTTTATCAAAATGGTCCACCAGGTTGACCTCGGCTGCATTGGCATGTAGTAGGGCTGCATGATATAACAAATGTATCGAAAAATTGCGATATGCATATTTTTTTATTTGGCTTGCATTAACGGAATGATTTTAATACAGTAATGTTCATGGCAATGCAAATAGCAGAGAATAGACAGGGCACGAGTTTGTCATTTAGTGAGTGTGCGTGCAGTGTGCATATACACCGGTCAAGTGAGTGCTACAGGGCTCAAATTTTCCCATTCATTTTCACCATTGTCATTTTAGCTTTAACAGATTGTTCGATAACATGAGAGAAGACATATTTAAGTAAGTTGTGCCATACATTTCAACATGTTTATTCATATTTTTTCCATGCTATAAGTTAGAAAGAGATTGTGCTAATGCAGTCTGTCACACGCATCATTAAAAAAGCATGGATGTATTAGATTTAAAAGATTGTAAGAGATTAAAATAGTTTTTCCAAAAACAACATCTGACTCAAGTGATGGGGTATGTCACATTTGTGGATATGTATCTGTATCCAGCTCTGTCCTGTGAGATAGCAGTGATACCAGATGCCAGTTTTCAAACTAAGAGTTGGTTTGTTTATTGGCCGCTGTGGATCTGTGCGGATGTATCAAAGTATGTGTTTCAATAATAGAAGTTTTAAATTAATATTCTAGGTTCAGTGCTAGTCAAACTCAATCGACAGCATTTGTGCCATAACGTTGATTACCACAAATATTCATTTTGACTCATCCCTATATTTCTTAAAAAATAAAAAGCAAAAATCTATTTTACAGTGTGGTACTTTAAATGGGAGTGAATGGGGCCAATTTTTGGAGGGTTCAGAGACAGAAATGTGAAGCGTATAATTTAATAAAATCATTTAGCTAAATTATTCTGTTAAAACTCATGTATTATTTGATCTGTAAAGTTGTTTAAATTGTAATTTTTACAGTCGTTTTTGGGTTTGTTGACATTACATCGTCACGGCAACAAAGTTGTAAAATTGGCTATAACTTTAGACATATAAGGTTAGTAAGTAATTTTATCACAATAAAATCATGTTACCACAAATTGTTTATGTTTTGTGGCTTTTCTTATGAAAAATGTTCAAAATGTTCAAAAATGGACCTCAATGGATGTTTGCATTTTTTAAAGAAAAGGCAAGTCAAAATAAAATTTTCTGGTAATCAATATTATGCCACAAATGCTGTCGATTACGCTTAACTTGACCCCGGAATATTCCTTTAAGTCTTAAGGTCAGCATGAACTGAGGGCAGCTACGAAACATGAATTTCTAGTGCAAACACATCTGAACATAATTTTTTACACCTACATTCAATAAACACATTTTTAAATGAATACGAACATAAACTAGTGTACAAATAATAATAACAAAATATTTTACAACATAGATTCTTTTAGGATATCCCATAATATGATGCAATTAACCACACTGTATTTTCATATGCTTTCTACAAAAATTTACAAATAAATGAAGATTAATTTTTATATCTGCTAAATAGCTAATGTGTATAGCTGTGTATATTTTACACAGTCTATATCCAATTTGGAATAAAAGACAACTATACTTGTGATCCCTGGGGGTTCCAATGTTCTGCGCACTCTGATGATATCATCATAACATTATCGTATCTCATCTCACATTTTCCATCAACAAATCGCATTTGTCCTTCATATCGTGCAGCCCTAGCTGGTAGTCTAGCTGTTTAAACAACTAAACCGGTTGTACTGGCTAATGGCTATAAATCGGTTTGACTAGGTAAGAACCACCAAAAGCTGGTTTTAGCTGGGTATTCCATGCTTTGGCAAAGACAAGCCAATTTACTACTGTACACAGATGGTTGGTTTAAAGCTTGGCATTGACTAGTGTCAGTATTATATCAAGACAGATGTGTACTTAAGACAAAGATTCCTCTTTTACTGATGATAACTTTTGGCTGAATCTGTTGAAAAATATATTTTAAAGTATTTCACCCCCAATAACTCATGTACTGTAGGCTATAAATAATGTCAATATTTAATAAAAGGATTTTGACTGAAAAAGGAAACCTCATATTCTATTATTTATTCACTTCATTCACTGTCTGATAAGGAAATTCTTTCAAGCAATGTGTGTAGAGGAGATTAGAAGACGGTAGCATATTTTTAAATTTTCTCTCTATTTTTACTATGAAGCACACTCTCTCTCTCTCTCTCTCTCTCTCTCTCTCTCTCTCTCTCTCTCTCTCTTCGGGCTCACAGGACACAGCTGATTCTGTTTCTTATTAATGAACAGATGATGGAAAGGAAAAGACCGCGCATGAAAGAAGAGTCAGGCAATTCATGATGTTAGGTTTAATGAAAACGCACTGTTTCTGTAATTGAAAAAGCAAATTGTTAAAGAAGATGTACATTTGAGTTCAGGTTTCCCATTTTATTTAGTCTCTGATGGAGATACTGTATATGTGAATGGTGTTAGGAATTCAGGATGAAATTATATCGCAGTGAGCTATCATCATATTTCAACCTGTCTCAAATCCTTTGCTCTGAGAATATGGGAGTAGAGAGACTAAAAAGAAAGAAAATTAAAATATTTCAATAAAGGAGGTCTATAATACCAATAATATCTCACTCGAAGTTGTTTGGCTGGTGATGTTATGACAACGCTGATTGTCTGATGGCACCACAAGAATGCACACATTGACGTGAAGAGCTGTGATGTCAAAGGCAGCTAACGGGGGAAAATAGAAATTAATTTCAAACATTTCATAATCTACTCAATCTCATGTCATTCAGAACCTGAATGTTTAGAGCTAAAAGCAATGCAAATTCTTGCACAAACACGTGTAACGCTGTCATGTATTACCCTGTCGAGTTTCACCTTGCTCCTTAGTTTTCACTTTTGTCCATTATTTAACTCCATAGTCTCCTTGTTAGCGTTCGTGTTCACTGTCATTGTTCTCACCTGTGTCTTGTTTGTAATCATCCTGCCTTGTGTGTATATAACCCTGCCCGTTCCTCCATTACCTTGTCGTTTGTTGAATGTTTGTGAATGTAGTTAGCCTGGTCTGTGTTCCCTGCCCTAGTTCTCTGTTCATGTTTATTTCCCCATTGAGGGTTTTCCTTTGTGTTTTGTTTGTATTTTGTTAATAATAAAGAAGCCTGCATTTAGATCCTCTCTCCTCGCTGCCTCATTCGTAACAGAACAAACGACCAACAAACATTGATCCAGCGGTTCTAAAAGCGAACTGTCAGCTGCTTAGCCTCATGCAGGGAAACCATCCGGTGGAAGACCACATCCGCGATTTTGTCACGATTGCGGGTGCCACCGACTTCCCTGATTCCTCCCTGGTCGTATTCTTCCGGGCTAACCTGAACAGTGCGCTCAAGGAGCGGTTGCCACCGGCAACGCGCGGCTGGGGGCTCCGCACGTTCGTGGAGGAGACCCTACTGGCCTGCAGTTCCTCTTTCACCGTGGACATCGTCAAGGAGAACCCCGTAGCTCCTCCCATAGTGGTAACCCTCCATTCGCCCGTGGTTCGTCCCTTCGCGTCTGCCAGCGAGCCAACCTTCGTGCCTGACGTGATCAAAGAGCCAATGCTGCCAGCTTTGTCCGCCCGGAGGAGGAGGAGAAGAAAGGCTTCCGCTCCCTAGTTCACGCCTTCTACGGTCTGCGAGCCAGAGCCCACGCATGTCACTGTGAGAAAGCCAGAGCCCACGCATGCCACAGTGAGCGAGCCTGAGTCCTCGACCGTCCCCGAGCCAGCGCCTGTAGCCTCCGATGTCAGTGAGCCAGCGCCTGTAGCCTCCGATGTCATTGAGCCAGCGCCTGTAGCCTCCGATGTCAGTGAGCCAGCGCCTGTAGCCTCCGATGTCAGTGAGCCAGTGCCTGTAGCCTCTGACAGCAGTGAACCTACGCCTGTAGCCTCTGACAGCAGTGAACCTACGTCTGTAGCCTCCGATGTCCCTGAGCCAGCGCCAGCAGCCATGACCATCCAAGAGCCAACGCTTCCCGAGCTTCATAGAGCTCCGCCTCCCGAGCTTCCCAGAGCTCCGCCTCCCAAGCTTCCTAGAGCTCCGCCTCCCGAGCTTCCCGAGCTTCCCAGAGCTCCGCCTCCCGAGCTTCCCAGAGCTCCGCCTCCCGAGCTTCCCGAGCTTCCCAGAGCTCCACCTCCCGAGCTTCCCAGGGCTCCGCCTCCCGAGCCTCCGCCTCTCAAGCCTCCCAGGGCTCCGCCTCTCAAGCCTCTCGAGCCTCCCAGGGCTCCGCCCCTCAAGTCTCCCGAGCCACCCAGGGCTCCTCCTCCCAAGCCTCCTAGGGCTCCGCCTCCCAGGGCTCCATCTCTCAAGTCTCTCGAGTCTGCCAGGGCTCCTCCTCCCGAGATTCCCAGGGCTCCACCTCTCGAGCCTCCCTCGGCTCTGCCTCCTGAGCCTCCCACGGCTTCGCCCCCTGAGGCCTCTGAGCCGACAGAGCCTCCTACGGCTCCGCCTCTAGAGCCTCCTATGGCGCCACCTCCATCGGCTCCGCCTCTAGAGCCTGCTACGGTGCCACCTCCATCGGCTCCGCCTCCAGAGCCTTCCAGGTCTCCGCCTCTAGAGCCTCCTACGGTACCACCTCCATCGGCTCCGCCTCCAGAGCCTTCCAGGTCTCCGCCTCTAGAGCCTCCTACGGTACCACCTCCATCGGCTCCGCCTCCAGAGCCTTCCAGGTCTCCACCTCCAGAGCGTCCCAGGCCTCCGCCGCTAGAGCCTCCTATGGCGCCTCCTCCCCGGTCCCCCAGACCTGTCCTTGCCCTGTGGCCAGCTCCCAGGCCTCCTGAACCTGTCCCTGTCCTTTGGCCGCCTCCCAGACCCCCTGAACCTGTCCCTGTCCTGTGGCCAGCTCCCAGGCCACCTGACCCAGTCCCCGTCTTGTGCTCCCCTTGGACTGTCTGTCTGCCCCTTGTGCCCCCGTGGACTGCTCGCCTGCCCTCTGTGCCCCCTTGGACTGCCTATCTGCCCCTTGTCCCCCCCCTGGATTGTCTGGTGTCCCCTTGTGCTCTCCGTGGTCTGCCAGTCCCCCCCTCATTCCTTGGACGATTCTGTTTTTTTTTTTGTTTGTTTGTTTGTTTTTAGGATCGTCTGGGATCCGATCCTTTGAGGCGGGGCTATGTCATGTATTACCCTGTCGTGTTTCACCTTGCTCCTTAGTTTTCACTTTTGTCCATTATTTAACTCCATAGTCTCCTTGTTAGCGTTCGTGTTCACTGTCATTGTTCTCACCTGTGTCTTGTTTGTAATCATCCTGCCTTGTGTGTATATAACCCTGCCCGTTCCTCCATTACCTTGTCGTTTGTTGAATGTTTGTGAATGTAGTTAGCCTGGTCTGTGTTCCCTGCCCTAGTTCTCTGTTCATGTTTATTTCCCCATTGAGGGTTTTCCTTTGTGTTTTGTTTATAATAAAGAAAGCTGCATTTGGATCCTCAACCTTCGTCTGCCTTCGTTGTCTGCAATTCGTGACAAACGCTCTGAACGAGTTTACTCATGAATGCACAATTGATGTCAAGTTTTGCACTGAAAAATTACAATCGTATGCCTTCAGAATTCTTGTAATATGATGCAGGAGTGGTGTGAACTACTTTGTATTAAAAGGAAAGGAGGAGGCGAGAACCGGCTTGACAATATAAATAATAGTTTAATATAAAACTCAACCAAAAAGACAAGACGTAACGGCGATCGTGCCAAATTAACAAAACATTTTTAAAAAGAGAGGGAAAGGCCAACACGGAGTGGCAGTGGGAGAGAGAGAGGAGAGAGAGAAAAAACACTTCCTCACTTGTTCTCCGATACGCCGTAGCTTGGTTCTCGGTCACTCCTCCACCCTCTAATGAATGACAGCTAGATATCACTAGCTAGCTAGTCAGACCCCTTGATTTAAATTATTTATTTATTTAAAAGGGGGTTGTAAGTAACACATAAATACATCCTTAAGATTTAATGTATGGTTTAAAACATTTAAGCTCCCTAAGATTTTTCCAATCAGTGGATCTTTTTTTGAAATATGTAGCTGAAGGTTTGAATAGAGATGTATGCAGTCATGTATAAATGTTTTAATGAGGATCTTCAGGAATAGATAACACTTGAGGCCTTAGGGCCAGCAGTGGGGTTATGGATATTTTAAAGTTTTTAAGTTTTTAAAGTGCAAAACTTCAACAATGGATTTTAAAACAGAGACGGAAGAGTCAAGTAATGGACTTCTGCAGTTAACTTTCACAATTAACTGTGTGTGTTCGTACAGTATAAAAATCATTATGACTATGGAGAGTCCTCATAAGGATAGCCGCACCAACGTGTGTGTGTGTGTGTGCATGCGTGCGTGTGTGTGTGTGTGGGTGTGTCCACACTTTGTAACTACATCAAAAAAACTTTTTACACAGCTCATGACTTGAGGCGAGCTCTTTGCCTGTCAGTGTGCATATGCATATTTTTAATGTATTTTTATAGTCTTTAACTACAAGTCCATCCATCGTCTTTTGATGATGGCTTGTTCCTGCAGGGCAGTAATGATTAATCATTGCTAAAATATGATAAACACTATAAGAAGTCCATCTGGATGTCAAATACTGTAGATGCTGTGCTTAATATTACCCTTGTAAATCTTGTGTCAAGCAATTACTAAATACACATCACAGTATGTATTCATTATGATGGGCCTCTCTCTATAACTGATACACACAGAATGGGCATGTTGAGAAGAGATGAACATAAAAAAAGATGTTGTTTATCGGGTCCTAAGCGGAACTTCAAAAATGTTGTATATGTCAATGTGTTCTGTCTTGTCTGAAAATGACCTCGGAAAAGCTCATATATTCTCTTGAGACACATTACGCCAACAAGTGCTGGCTTGTATTTGTGAACTTGAAATGTACTTGATATAACAAAGAGCAGTCATTTGATATTTAGTTTAGTTTTGATATTTAATTTTTTAAAGATATTTGACTGATTTGAAATTCAATTGGTTTTCAATATATGTTGGTTTGTCTCAAAAACAGTCTATCCTGTTTGATTAAATTGCAGAAATTGGTTTGTTGGAAATGCTCAACGTCCATCCTGTTAGGCTGCATCTTGTTAGGCAGTAACAATCAGAATCAGAAAGAGCTTTATTGCCAAGTATGCTTCCACATACAAGGAATTTTTCTTGGTGACAGAAGCTTCCAGTGAACAAACAATACAACAACAAGACAGAGATAATAATAATAATAATAAAAAGAATAAAAGAATAAAAATATAAAAGTGAATAGAAACTAAGTATATATATAGAAATACACAATTAGACAAAAATATACAAATAGTATGTACAAACACAAATTTGTTTTATACAGGGTGAGGGAATGTAATGCAGAATAGGTAGGATATGTTAAATAATATAATTGACTAGGCTGTGTATTGCACGTAATTATTGTGTATTTTTAACTGTTCATGAGATGTATAGCCTGAGGGGAAGAACTGTTCTTGTGTCTGACGGTTCTGGTGCTCAGTGCTCTGTAGCGTCGGCCAGAAGGCAACAGTTTAAAAATGTATTAGTGGGGTCCAGAGTGATTTTTCCCAGTCCTTTTCCTCAATCTGGAAGTGTATAGCTCTTGAAGGAGGGCAAGGGGGAAACAATAATCCACTCAGCACTCCGAACTGTCCTTTGTCATCTTCTGATGTCCGATTTTATAGCTGAACCAAACCAGACAGTTATTGAAGTGCAGAGGACATACTGCTGAGTAGAACTGGATTAGCAGCACCTGTGGCAGGTTGAACTTCCTCAACTGGTGAAGGAAGTACAACCTCTACTGAGTCTTTTTCACAGTGCAGTCATTGTGGGTCTCCCACTTCAGGTCATGTGAGATGGTAGTGCCCAGGATCCTGAATGACTCCACTACTTCCACAGTGCAGTTTACAATGGTGAGTGGGGTCAATGTTGGGGTGTTTCTCCTAAAGTCCACAATCACTGTTGAGCTCTAGGTTGCTATGACTGCACCAGTGACCCGACCATTTAACCTTCCTTCTGTATGCAGACTCATCGTCATCTTGGATGAACAATAAAGTTACAATTACAAATATTAGATGCCTGAGCTTGACCAGAGTATATTTCTAAAAGTTTACCCTTTAGTAGAATTGTTACCTTCACATTACTTTCTGAACTTTGTAACAAATAAAGATTAAATGCTGGAGTTTACCCTTTAGTAGAAGTACTTCCCTAAATTACAACTCCAGCATTTAATCTTTATTTGTTACAGAGTTCAGAAAATAATGCATAATGGGAATAACCCAAGTATAGTATGTTACCTTTGCCACTTAAACAGTACAAGTCTGCAATTTATTTCATTCACATTGAGCACATCTACAATTCTGTGTTTGTCCACATCCTTTCCTCCTGTGAAATACTGGGTGGGATTCTCCAGGTTAAAGAGCCCATCCATCTGTAGAGCTCATCCATCAAAAAGTCCTTAGAGTGACCTTTTTATTTTAGGTTGCTGTGTAAGGCATGTTATTATCCAGTTAGCATTCCCCTTGGCCACTGGTGTCAAGTTGATTTTGTTTTGATACGGATTGATGGCTGCAATGTGCACTTCATTTCCCATAAGGCCCAGTGCTGAAGAGCTGTATTAGACTGGGTGCAAAGGCCAAGCATCAGAAACTTACTTAAACTGACATCGAATCCATGATTTAACCTCTATCCTAACAACAGTTTCACATTTAGAGACAACAAAAGTACTTGGTCAACACAATATCTAAAATGCAGGATTATGGATTTTGACAGATTGGTAAAGAGAAAAAGAAACCTTTAGGGCTGAGTTGGAATTAGTATTTAAATGGCACGGACACAGTTTAGTCATCTGCTCTATTTCGGCTGTGATCAGTGAGAACCAGAGATAATTAAGTCAATTAGGCATTTCCGACACATATTTATAGATACAATCTTCCACAGACAGAGAGAGATAGAGAAGAAAGATGAGAAAGAGAGAGGGACAGATAAAAGAAATATAAGAAAGCGTGTTAATGAGTGTGTGCACGCCTACTCAAGTGTGTGCAAGAAGGTGTTTTAGATCGGGGATGAAACGGGACATACGTACATTTTAAAATATATTAAAGTGTGAATATATGAATTGGATGATTTTGGATATGTTATAGAATAGAATAGACTATTCAATAGAATATGAATTGACTGGTATGCAATAAAACAATAACATTCTCTCCATAGCCAAAATAATGTTTAATAATAATATCACAATTGCTTTGTAGCAAATGTATAATCACAACTCCACAAAATACTATCAAGAAAATAAAATTGAAAGTCAAAATCTAAACCAGGAGCTTGTGAAAGTTCAGATTAGATAGTATATTAGAATGTCATTGTTCATAGTACAACATTTTGGGGGAAATTTGCTTAATTGTCATGGAAAATGTCATAATATCAGCAATGTTCTGTTGTACATGTAGATGAAACGCATCAAATCACAGCAATTATATATCTCATAATACTTGTGTGGCTTTCTGATTTTCCACTATGGTGTAATTGATGCTCTCAAATTGCTGCGCATCAGCCCAGGTTAAATCCTTCCCTTTCACACTACAATGCTCTATTATTCATTACCCAGCCTGATGACAAAGCCACACACTAAACCCGACACAACTCATGTTACATTTGCATGGAGCCAAACTCATTAGTTACTACCTTTAGACCCGCTAAAGGTCAGATGAGCAGAAATAACCACACAGGCCAAACCGAGCATGTTTTAGAATCGCTTATTAAAAGAATGTGACATTTCATACCATAGTGTCTTTTGACACTTTTGGACCGATTAATGTAAAACCTAAGAAGGCAAATAGGGAGACCAAATTTTATTGCTGCTCAATCACCATGTTCTAAAGGAAAAAAAAAAAAAATTTTTTTTTTTTGCCGAATTGAATTGTATTTTTTGGACTGCAGTGTTTGTAACATGTTTAAACAAACTACTTTCTTGCACCCTGTAAGCACGCTGTCATGTTCACTGTTGTCTTTTGTTTTTGTGCTGTTATTTTGAAGTTTAGTTTAGTTCCTGTTTCCTGTTTGGTTTTTGTAGTCCTCTGTAGTTTCTTTTTATGATTGGTTTTCCCATGATTGGTTCTCCTTCCCTGATTGTTCCTGTGTATTTTGTCTTCACTTTGATTTAAATAAAAGAACCGCATTTAGATCCCCACTCCTCGTCTTCCTTCATCTGCCACCGTAGCAGAACAATCGACCACAATGGATCTAGCGGTTCTTCGGGCAAGTTGCCGCCTCCTAGATTTGAGGCAAGGAAGCCGCTCAGTGGAGGATCATGTTAGGGACTTCCTGGACATAGCGAGTGCCACCGACTTCCCTGACTCCTCCCTGGTGGTGTTCTTCTGGGCCGGCCTGGCCGGTTCGCTCAAGGAGCGGTTGCCACCGGCGACACGCGGCTGGACGCTCTGCAATTTTGTGGAGGAGACGCTGCTGGCATGTGGCTCGCCATACACTGTGGGTGTAGTGGAGGAGGATCCTGCCTCTCCTCCCACAGTGGTGTCCCTCCAGTCGTCCATGGCTCGTCCTGTTTCGCCTGCTCCACCTGCCAGCAAGCCAACCCCCACGCCTGCCTTGAGCAATGAGCCAGCGCTGCCAACTTCGTCCGCCCGGAGGAGGAGGAGAAGAAAGGCCTCTGCTCTCCAGCCTCCGCCAACCACGGCAACCAGCCAATGCCTGCAGCCCCAAACATCAGTGAGCCAGCACCTGTAGCCTCAAACGTCAGTGAGCCAGCTCCTGTAGCCTCGGACGTCAGTGAGCCAGTGCCTGTAGCCTCGAACGTCAGTGAGCCAGCGCCTGTAGCCTTGACCGTCCCAGAGCCAGCGCCTGTAGCCTCGACCGTCCCAGAGCCAGCGCCTGTAGCCTCGACCGTCCCAGAGCCAGCGCCTGTAGCCTCGACCATCCCAGAGCCAGCACCTGTAGCCATGACCGTCCAAGAGCCAGCGCATCTCGAGCCTTCCAGGGCTCCGCCTCCCGAGCCTTCTAGGGTGCCGCCTCCCGAGTCTTCCAGGACTCCGCCTCTCAAGTCTCTCGAGCCTCCCAGGGCTCCTCCTCTCGAGCCTCCCAGGGCTCCGCCTCTCAAGTCTCTCGAGCCTCCTACGGCTCCGCCTCTCGAGCCTCCCAAGGCGCCGCATCCCGAGTCTTCCAGGACTCCGCCTCTTAAGTCTCTCGAGCCTCCCAGTGCTCCGCCTCTCGAGCCTCTCGAGCCTCCCAGGGCTCTGCCTCTCGAGCCTTCCAGGGCTCCGCCTCCCGAGTCTTCCAGGACTCCGCCTCTCAAGTCTCTCGAGCCACCCAGGGCTCCGCCCCCAGAGCCTCCTATTGTTCCGCCTCCCGAGCACCCTGAGCCTCAAGAGCCTCCTACGGCACCACCCCCCTCGGCTCCGCCTCCAGAGCCTTCCAGGTCTCCACCTCCCGAGCCTCCCTCTGCTCTGCCTCCTGAGCCTCGCATGGCTCCGCCCCCTGGGCCTCACACAGCTCCGCCTCCTGAGCCTCCAAGGCCTCCCTCAGCTCCGCCTCCTGAGCCTCCCTCAGCTCCGTCTCCTGAGCCTCCAGAGCCTCCCTCAGCTCCGCCTCCTGAGCCTCCAGAACCTCCTTCAGTTCCACCTCCTGAGCCTCCCTCGGCTCCACCTCCAGTGGCTCCCTCAGCTCCGCCTCCGGAGCCTTTTACGACGTGGTCTCCTGAGCAGTCCACGGCTCCGCCTACCTCGGCTCCGCCCTCATGGCTGTGGTCCTGAGGCCGCCTCCCAGGCCTCCTGAACCTGTCTTTGCTCTGTGGCCAGCTCCCAGGCCACCTGATCCAGTCCTCTTGTGGCCACCACCTTGGACTGCCTGTCTGCCCCCTGTGCCTCCTTGGACTGCCTGTCTGCCCCCTGTGCCCCCTTGGACTTCCTTCTTGCCCTCTGTGCCCCCTTGGACTGTCTGTCTGCCCGTTGTGCCCCCGTGGTCTATCTGTCTGCCCCTTGTGCCCCCTTGGACTGTCTGTTTGCCCATGATGCTCTCATTTTTGTTTTTTGTGGGTTTTTGTCATTTATTTTGGTTTTAGGATCGTCTAGAATCCGATCCTTTGAGGGGGGATTCTGTCATGTTCACTGTTGTCTTTTGTTTTTGTGCTATTATTTTGAAGTTTAGTTTAGTTCCTGTTTCCTGTTTGGTTTTTGTAGTCCTCTGTAGTTTCTTTTTATGATTGGTTTTCCCCTGATTGGTTCTCCTTCCCTGATTGTTTCCCCAGGTGTCCCTCATTCCCTTGTTTGTTCCTTCTGTATTTAAACCCTGGTTCTTTGTTCAGTCTTTGTCGATTGTTGATGTTTGTAGATGCCTGGATCTTGTTGTCTTGCCTGCCTTTCCTGTCTTGCCGTGTTTTACCAGTTCGTGTACCCCCCGATGTTTTCATGTTTTAGTTTCAGTTTTGTCCCCCCGTGGATGTTTTCTTTTGTTCCTGTGTATATTTTGTCTTCACTTTGATTTAAATAAAAGAACCGCATTTAGATCCCCACTCCTCGTCTTCCTTCATCTGCCACCGTAACACACGCACTTGTCATGGACTGTTGACTAATGAGATTTTAATATGTGATGGATAAGTAATACAAAGAGCTAATTGCAAGAAGAAATTGAATGGAGTCAGTCAAATGTTTTTTGATTTGCTTCCTCTATGTTGTACGACTTTTAAAAAAGCTTTTTTGTCATTGTGGCTATACTTTTGAAAAAGTGAGTATTTTCACATTTGAAAATTGGCCCCAATTCACTTCCATTGTAAGTTCCTCACTGTAACCCAGATTTGTGCTTTTTTTTTAAAGAAAAGGAGGGATGAGTCAAAATTAATTTATAATTTATACTATTATGCCACAAATTCTGTCGACTGAGCTTAACTTTTAATGAACCTGGAATATTCCTTTAAGGATACAGATCAACACAACATAGCAATAAAGACAGATTAAGACAATATACTACACTATACGATATCTTATGTGTGAACAAATTGCAAGCTACCATGTTTTATTCAGATATTTTTCTCCCACTATCAGAGGGTGCATGTGGTAAATGGATTGATGAAGTCAAATAGTGAATTATGAATTAGTTCCTATTATTAGAAGCTCGGCTGTTCTGGAGATATACGGCAATTAAATGTTTAATTCGGAAGTCTGATTGTATCTAATTTCTTTATCTCTTTTCTATTTCAAGTGGTTTCCCTTTCTCTTTATTTCTCTTTCTTCTTTACTCTCGCACTCTTACTTTCTTTTTCAGGTTTTGATATAGCAGATTAATTGGGCAGTATTGCTGTCAGATATCCATGGGCCCATCTTTCCATACACAGAAGCATCGATCAGAGGTGACTGGACAGAGATGGCTTTGATCTTGGCTGTAATAAAGCCTGAAGCTATATGCTCTTCTCCATCCATGCGGCTTTTGACAAATCCACCTCACAGTGCCATGATCCACTCCAACTCCACTTCCTTATTACAAACACATCCCTCTCTGTCTTAATCAAATTTCTTCCATCTTTCCGGATGGAACTGAAAGGCAATCAATCGATTGAATTGAATTTCAGAACCGTAACACATGATTGTTGGAAAGAGAACCCATGCTTCCTACATGCTTGTCACTGTTTCAGATCATCTTGAAACTGATAAATGGGAGGGTGATTCTAAATGAGAACATTCCCCAAAGTTGTTGACCGGGGGGGAGGCCCGCAAGATGCTGCCCCGCAAGATGCTGCCCCTGATATTAATATCTGCCTGAAACATAATTTTCGTTTGTCTGTTCATAACAAAATTTTTCTTGAGGTAGGAGGTGTCACGCAAAATGGGAAATGTTCAGCACACATTTTGCAGTGAATAATAAATACAAATTCAAGCATTAAAATAAATAAAATAAATCGATATAGCCTACAAACAGGTGAAAGTCTCTTAAGTCTATCAGGAATTCTTACAATAGGACACCATTTGTTACGGCGCCCTGCTCTGCTAACTCCATGCACTCTCGCGCTCTCTCCCCGGAGTACTAAGTGCCTCATGCTTCAGCACAGTATGGATCATTAAGCTTTGATTGCTTCCCAGCTGTCCCGCATTAAACTCTCGCCCTGAGACTATATCTGCCTCGTTAACTCGGCGTCTAGTGCGAAGTATTGTTTCACCCCATGTTACATGTCTGAGCGTTCTCCAAGTGATTCTGTTGTTCTGATCCCAGCCTGTTACTAACCTTTCTGCCTGTCTGCAGCCTGCCTAACGACCCGTGCCTGCTACCGGACTCTGATATCTCGCCGCCCACCCCGAACCAAGCCTGTCTCACGCCTCTCTGTCACCTGCTGCCGATCTCGGATCCAGCCCGACCCTTCTCCTGAGTTGAACCCTTCCCCGGGCATCAGACTGGACCTTTGCCTTGTGTCTGCTCATTATTGAGAACATTTTATGTTTACTTGAAGTCTGCCCATTAAATTGTTGCAAATGGATCTGCCCGGCATGTCTGATTCTTTACAGAATGCTTCGCCAAACGAGGATCCAGTGACAATAACTGTTCTGTCGGCCGCTGTCACCAACCAAGCCTCTCAGCTGGCCGCCCATCATCACCAGTTATCCCGCCTGACCATGCTCACGGAGGAATTGGTCTCAGCGGTGCGAGCCCTGCAGAAGTCTACCGCGGCACCCACGGCCGCTCCAACGCCCACCGCGCCGGCTATCTCGCTAGACCAGCCTCACGCTGCGAGCGCCAACCCACACCTCGCGCGCCCTGAGAGGTATGAGGGAGACCCAGGTAAATGCAGGGGCTTTATTCTTCAATGTTCTCTGTATCTCGCCCAGCAGACCGCCCTACACGCCACAGATGCCAGCAAAATCGCCTTCGTGTGCACGCTACTCACCGGTCGCGCGTTGGAGTGGATCACCGCGGTCTGGAAACCAGATGGGTCCGCCTTCTCTTCCTACAGAGAATTTCTGGAACGTTTCCAAGCTGTGTTCGAACATGCCAAGGAGGGGAAAGGAGCCGAGGATCTTCTCTTGGAACTCTCACAGGAGAGATCGCCCGCCTCAGAGTATGCCCTCAAATTTCGCTAGCAGCCCAAACCAACTGGACTGAGAACGCTCTCAAGGTGGTCTTCCGAAGAGGTCTCCAGCACGACTTACAAGCGGAGCTGGCCTGTCGCGACGAGGGTAAGGATTTGGATCAGTTTGTTCATCACACCATCCAGCTGGACAACCTGATGCGCTCACGACGCCCCAGTCTCCGCCCAACGAGCGCTATGCACGTCACCCCCGCACCTCGTGCTTCTAACTCTTCTGCTGAGACCTACGAGCCTATGCAGATCAACGCCTCACACATCTCCGAGGAGGAGAGGGAGCGCCGCCGCACTCTGAACTTATGCCTGTACTGCGGGGGTTCCGGTCACTTCCGTCTGCACTGCCCTCTGCGACCTGCACACAAGGACAGAACCACGGTGAGTCTGACTCTCGACTGTTTAAATCCTCTTACCTGTGTATCAGTGCCTCTTGAGTTCACTATAAAGGGGCAAGCTGTCAATACCGTCGGCCTAATTGTCTAAAGCTTTTGCCCAGGTCCATGAGATAGCCCTCATTTCCTGTACGCCTCCGCTGTCAGTAGAGGCTGTCGACGGACGTCCACTCGGCACAGGACGCATCACACACATGACCCAGGCGCTTCGCATGCGTACCTGCCAACTCCATCATGAGGAGGTCCAGTTCTATGTTCTCCTAGCTCCTCACACTCCGGTCATCCTGGGCTTACCCTGGCTAAGGAAGCACAACCCCCAGTTGGAGTGGACTACCGGCAGATAATCAGCTGGGGAGAGAGGTGTTTTTCGAGGTGTCTGTCTGTCGTCAAACCCTTAAAGGTCCAAGACATTACCGAACCCGAGACGACGCCGTACTATCTCGCCTACCCACCGCATACCACAATCTAGTCGAGGTCTTCAGCAAAGCCAAAGCCACCAAGCTACTGCCCCATCGAGAATACGACTGCGCCATAGACCTCTTGCCCAATACCACACCACCCAGAGGCCGCATCTTCTCAGTGTCCCAACCTGAGACCGAGGCCATGCGGAAATACGTGGAGGAGGAGCTCGCAAATGGGTTTATCCGTCCCTCTACTTCCCCTCTGTCGGCAGGTTTCTTCTTCGTCAAAAAGAAAGATGGGGGACTGTGACCCTGCATCGACTACAGGGCAATAAACGAATGCACCGTTAAGTTCCGTTACCCCCTGCCGCTGGTACCGGCCGCTCTAGAGCTCCTTCGCACGGCCAAATATTACACCAAGCTGGACCTGCGCTCTGCCTATAACCTGGTTCGGATCCGAGAGGGGGACGAATGGAAGACTGCCTTCTCCACGAGCACTGGGCACTATGAATATCTCGTCATGCCTTTCGGCCTTTCTAACAGTCCTGCCGTCTTCCAATCCTTCGTCAACGACGTCCTCCGTGATCTACTCCACCGAAGTGTAATCGTATACATAGATGACATTCTGATCTATTCTGACACCCATGAAGCCCACATCCAGCATGTCCGCGCTGTACTTCAAAGGCTCCTTCAGTTCCAGCTCTACGCCAAGATAGAGAAATGTGACTTCCATCAGACATCTACAACCTTTCTGGGATACGTCATCCGCCCAGAGGGCATGGCCATGGATGAGAATAAGGTGAGAGCAGCCGTAGACTGGCCCCAACCCTCCACCCTAAAGGGGTTTCAACGCTTCCTGGGCTTCGCTAATTTCTATCGCCGCTTCATCAGAGGCTTCAGCTAAGTAGCAGCCCCGTTAACAGCTCTGGTTCGGAAGGGCACGAGAGGGCTAGCTTGGAACGAGGCTGCCTCCCGGGCTTTTAAGCAGCTCAAGGACAGCTTCACTTCTGCTCCCATTTTGCACCATCCTAACCCTGAGCTACCCTTCGTGGTGGAGGTGGACGCTTCAAACACCGGGCTAGGAGCGGTACTCTCCCAACGTCAGGGTGACCCCCCCAAGCTGTATCCCTGCGCTTTCTACTCCAGGAAATTGAATTCAGCAGAGAGGAACTATGACGTCGGAGACTGCGAGTTGTTGGCGATGAAGTCAGCGTTTAAGGAGTGGCGCCATTGGCTCGAGGGAGCGACTCACCCATTTTCCGTATACACAGACCACAAGAATCTGTAGTACCTGCGTACGGCCAAGAGACTGAACGCACGTCAAGCCAGGTGGTCTCTGTTCTTTTCCCGGTTCCACTTCACGGTGACTTACTGCCCCGGTTCAAAGAACACCAAGGCTGATTCTCTGTCTCGACTGTTTGACTCCGAAACGGAGGCCCCGACTCCAGAACCTATTATCAACCCAGCTCTCGTTCTCGGACCGGTCCAATGGGACCTCGAGACCGAATGCACCCAGACCAGCGCTGACATCGAGATTCCCTCGGACTGCCCCACTGGGAGGATCTTTGTGCCAGAAACCCTCCGCGACAAGGTGATAAACCACGTGCACGCTCTTCCCTGTTCCGGGCACCCCGGAATCACTGCCACGACCCCGCTCCTTCAGAACCGGTACTGGTGGCCCACGCTTACTCGAGACACGAGCGAATTCATTCGCCTCTGTAGGGTCTGTAACACCTAGAAATCCTCTCGGCTGCTACCCGCAGGCCTCCTTCAATCCCTGCCTGTGCCCCAACGGCCTTGGTCCCACATCGTGGTGGACTTCATCATGGATCTGCCTCCCTCCGAGGGCTACACAACCATTCTGACCGCCATCGACCGCTTCTCTAAGGCATGCCGGCTCATCCCACTCTCCAGGCTACCCACCGCTCTGCAGACGGCGGAACATCTGTGCAACTATGTCTTCCGGTTCTACGTGGAGGAGGAGCTCGCAAAGGGGTTTATCCGTCCCTCTACTTCCCCTCTGTCGGCAGGTTTCTTCTTCGTCAAAAAGAAAGATGGGGGACTGCGACCCTGCATCGACTACAGGGCACTAAACGAATGCACCGTTAAGTTCCGTTACCCCCTGCCGCTGGTACCGGCCGCTCTAGAGCTCCTTCGCACGGCCAAATATTACACCAAGCTGGACCTGCGCTCCGCCTATAACCTGGTTCGGATCCGAGAGGGGGACGAATGGAAGACTGCCTTCTCCACGAGCACTGGGCACTATGAATATCTTGTCATGCCTTTCGGCCTTTCTAACAGTCCTGCCATCTTCCAATCCTTCGTCAACGACGTCCTCCGTGATCTACTCCACCGAAGTGTAATCGTATACATAGATGACATTCTGATCTATTCTGACACCCATGAAGCCCACATCCAGCATGTCCGCGCTGTACTTCAAAGGCTCCTTCAGTTCCAGCTCTACGCCAAGATAGAGAAATGTGACTTCCATCAGACATCTACAACCTTTCTGGGATACGTCATCTGCCCAGAGGGCGTGGCCATGGATGAGAATAAGTTGAGAGCAGCCGTAGACTGGCCCCAACCCTCCACCCTAAAGGGGTTGCAACGCTTCCTGGGCTTCGCTAATTTCTATTGCCGCTTCATTAGAGGCTTCAGCTCCGTAGCGGCCCCGTTAACAGCTCTGGTTCAGAAGGGCACGAGAGGGCTAGCTTGGAACGAGGCTGCCTCCTGGGCTTTTAAGCAACTCAAGGACAGCTTCACTTCTGCTCCCATTTTGCACCATCCTAACCCTGAGCTACCCTTCGTGGTGGAGGTGGACGCTTCAAACACCGGGCTAGGAGCGGTACTCTCCCAATGTCAGGGCGACCCCCCCCAAGCTGTATCCCTGCGCTTTCTACTCCAGGAAGTTGAATTCAGCAGAGAGGAACTATGACGTCGGAGACTGCGAGTTGTTGGCGATGAAGTCAGCGTTCGAGGAGTGGCGCCATTGGCTCGAGGGAGCGACTCACCCATTCTCCGTATACACAGACCACAAGAATCTGGAGTACCTGCGTACGGCCAAGAGACTGAACGCACGTCAAGCCAGGTGGTCTCTGTTCTTTTCCCGGTTCCACTTCACGGTGACTTACTGCCCCGGTTCAAAGAACACCAAGGCTGATTCTCTGTCTCGACTGTTCGACTCCGAAACGGAGGCCCCGACTCCAGAACCTATTATCAACCCAGCTCTCGTTCTCGGACCGGTCCAATGGGACCTCAAGACCGAATGCACCCAGACCAGCGCTGACATCGAGATTCCCTTGGACTGCCCCACTGGGAGGATCTTTGTGTCAGAAACCCTCCGCGACAAGGTGATAAACCACGTGCACGCTCTTCCCTGTTCCGAGCACCCCGGAATCACTGCCACGACCCTGCTCCTTCAGAACCGGTACTGGTGGCCCACGCTTACTCGAGACACGAGCAAATTCATTCGCATCTGTAGGGTCTGTAACACCCAGAAATCCTCTCGGCTGCTACCCGCAGGCCTCCTTCAACCCCTGCCTGTGCCCCAACGGCCTTGGTCCCACATCGCGGTGGACTTCATCATGGATTTGCCTCCCTCCGAGGGCTACACAACCATTCTGACCGCCATCGACCGCTTCTCTAAGGCATGCCGGCTCATCCCACTCTCCAGGCTACCCACCGCTCTGCAGACGGCGGAACATATGTGCAACTATGTCTTCCGGTTCTACGGGTTACCAGAGGATATTGTGTCTGACAGGGGACCCCAGTTCACTTCCCATGTCTGGAATGCCTTCTGTGGAAGACTACAGAGTCTCACATCGGGGTACCACCCCCAGGCCAACGGGCAAGTGGAACGTCTCAACCAGGAGATTTCCCGCTTCCTTCACTCCTACTGCCATCGTCAGCAGAGGGATTGGCATCGTTACCTGATGTGGGCCGAATATGCCCAGAACTCCATCCGCAAGCACTCTACCGGGATGACCCCTTTCCAATGCGTCCTCGGGTTCCACCCCCTCTGTTCCCCTGGTCAGGTGAGCCCACCAGCGTCCCTGCCGTGGATGATTGGCTCCAGCGGAGTGAGATGA
This sequence comes from Xyrauchen texanus, assembly GCF_025860055.1. Lineage (NCBI taxonomy): Eukaryota > Metazoa > Chordata > Actinopteri > Cypriniformes > Catostomidae > Xyrauchen > Xyrauchen texanus. Next base: position 11,722,493 of record NC_068297.1, on the reverse strand, counting down.
CCTGGAACTTGGCCCATACTCACCTCCAGCATGCTATAAGATGCGGCAAGGAGAGGGCAGACAGGCATCGCAGGGAAGGACCTGTTTACATTTACATTTACATTTATGCATTTGGCAGACGCTTTTATCCAAAGCGACTTACAGTGCACTTGTTACAGGGACAATCCCCACAGAGCAACCTGGAGTTAAGTGCCTTGCTCAAGGGCCCAACAGTGGCATCTTGGTGGTGCTGGGGCTTGAATCCCCAACCTTCTGGTCAGTAACCCTGAGCTCAACCACTGAGCCACCACTGCACTGTTTACCAACCCGGCCAATGGGTGTGGCTATCCACAGGCTGCCCTGCAAGAAACTAAGTCCAAGATTCCTGGGCCCATTCAAGATCATCCGGCAAATCACCCCTGTGTCGTTTCGTCTTGACCTGCCCAGACATATGTGCGTCTCACCCACGTTCCACGTCTCCCTGCTCAAACCAGCCTCTGCCCAATCTGTAGAGAGCGGAGAGGATTCAGAGGAGACGGCCGCCAACCTATCCTGTTAGAGGGCGAGGAGACCTACCAAGTGCATTTTCTGCTGGACTCTAGACGTCGCGGCGGGCATCTCCAATACCTAGTAGATTGGGAGGGCTTTGGGCCAGAGGAACGTTCATGGATCAATGCCAATGACATACTAGACCCGTCCCTCACTCAAGACTTCCACCGCAATCACCCTGATAGGCCGGCTCCTCGACCTCGTGGCAGAGCTCGCCGTCATCAGTTCCCTCGTGCCAGGAAACGCTCGCAGGAGGGGGGCTCTGTTACGGCGCCCTGCTCTGCTAACTCCACGCACTCTCGCGCTCTCTCCCCGGAGTACTAAGTGCCTCATGCTTCAGCACAGTATGGATCATTAAGCTTTGATTGCATCCCAGCTGTCCCGCATTAAACTCTCGCCCTGAGACTATATTTGCCTCGTTAACTCGGCGTCTAGTGCGAAGTATTGTTTCACCCCATGTTACATGTCTGAGCGTTCTCCAAGTGATTCTGTTGTTCTGATCCCAGCCTGTTACTAACCTTTCTGCCTGTCTGCAGCCTGCCTAACGATCCGTGCCTGCTACCGGACTCTGATATCTCGCCGCCCGCCCCAAACCAAGCCTGTCTCACGCCTCTCTGTCGCCTGCTGCCGATCTCGGATCCAGCCAGACCCTTCTCCTGAGTTGAACCCTTCCCCGGGCATCAGACTGGACCTTTGCCTTGTGTCTGCTCATTATTGAGAACAATTTATGTTTACTTGAAGTCTGTCCATTAAATTGTTGCAAATGGATCTGCCCGACATGTCTGATTCTTTACACCATTATTTAGTTAAATATTAATAATAATAATAATAATAATGTTACATTTATACAGCATCTTTTCAGAGCTCAAGAACACTTAAAATTCTCAGATTTAGAACAGTTTAAAGATCAATAAAAAAGACAGAGCAAATTTCAGTTTCTTTGCTTTAGATAAGCAGGAATATTCCAAATAGATGAATAATATAGGGAGCATTTAAAACTTAATGGAGCATAAAGTCTTAACCAGATAATTACTTTAATCTTTGATATGAATATAAATGTGGTCAACTTTAAGAGACGTCTAGACGAGCTCCGAAGTGAAATCATCAAATCAGGTCAGGATTTTAACATTGCGCTCAGGTTTAGGCTATAAATAAATACATGGGAATCACTTGTGAATTGTGTGATACATTGACATAGACATTTCAAGAAGTGGAAAGTGTACGTGATGTCGTATCTTAGTTAATATTACACTTGATAAGCTCCAGACGCAAACAATTTACAGAGACTGCAAACGGAGTCGAGACCACGGCCATCCGATCTAAAATCACACTGTGTGTATTTTCATTCATAAAGTTTACACTTTAGAAATATTTGCTGCACAGACTCATCAATTCAATGTAATTTAGATTATATTCATTTTTCAGTATCGATGCTTGTGTTTCTTGGATTATCAGTCAAACTAATATTTTTTATATTATTTAGATGAATCTTTTATTTGTTTTGAAGTCATTATTCGTGCCTTTCCGATAATGTATCCGGCTTCGGGCACATCCCGAGAATAGATCTTTTGTCAAAGATTTGTTTAGCTGTATCGTTTTATTCTTGGATTTGTGATTTGCCTTATGAAACTGAAATGTTTAGCAAGAATTTAAAGTCATCCTTTTCCTTTCGCTTCTATAACAAGGGACACTAGATGAAAGTAAATTAAACTCATCTCATCTTCCACAAATGGAAGTGCTTCAGGAAAAGATTTATGGTTTTAATTTGGAGGTAAAAGATTGATGCATTATTGTTGCGTTGCTATGGTGCGGTTTTACATAAAGATCAACTCTTAGTGCTTGGTTGTGTATTATTTTAAATTAACTCAAGGAATAAATCTCAGCCCTGCATGTTTGTGTTTTGGGGGTCTAGATACATGCAAACAAAAAATTAGAGTGCTAAGAAAAAACTGGTCATGTCAAGTTCCTATTCAGAGTTCCCCTCCCCTACAACTTTTCTTACAGAAGAGAAACATTAACTGGTAATTCAGTACGTTCTTATCACAACTTTGTTCTGTCTCAGGACTTCTGTTTTTGCAGTGGATCAATGCAGAGTTTTGAAGGTAACAAGGTCACAGCTCATGTACAACCTCAAAACAACAACATACCTACAGACCCACACAATAATTTACGGAGCTGATTCGAGTGGAACATGCCTTGAATAACTTGGCCACACTGTCTATGCAAAGAGTTCTTCAAAAATAAACAAATAAATTGTATTCTTTGAAGTTATCCCTGTTCGCTCACTTTTTAAACTGATACTCATAAGAAAAGCCATAAAGAGACAATTTAAGAGGAAAAGTTACATACCTTAGGCTTCTGGGTTTATTCTGCACTGTAAGATTTATGATTTGCTTTGAGAATGTTTTTCTTGCAATTACCTGTCTGTGATCCATCTAGTTTTCCACAGGAAGCAGCATATTGCAAAACATCATCTTTGGCTATTATTATACACTCAGTTTAAATGTGATTTGGTGTGAATGCAGCACTGCTTTTGTCAGCTTAGCTTGAATGGTTCACTGCTCTTTACTTCACCTTCACATCTCAAAATATAAGCTTACTTGAAGTGAAGAGGAGTTTTGTTTGACAGATTCTGCTAATTTTATCTGTCCTCAAATATCCTTAACTCTTTTACTTGTTTGTTTCTGAAATTATTTTCTTCTAAAATCATGTGATTCAATGTCTCTTGAAAAACTAACAAATCACAATTCTGAAAGCAACAAATACTGGAATTAATAGAGTAGTTTTGATGGAATAGTGTAAAGACAAAATATTTACTTGCTAACTGTAATTTGAATGGCACAATTATTTGTAAATCTGCTTTGGAACAAAATGTATTGTATTTGTTTGGATTAAATCCCTGATAATCTATACAGGGTCTAAGCGAGCATCCTTCTTCTCCACGAAGAACCCTACCACTGCTGGTGATGAGGAAGGGTGGACGAGACCGGCTGCCAGAGAATCATTGATATTCCTGTTCATGGCCTCCCTCTTGGGAGCCGAGAGTGAATACAGCCGTCCCCGATGCAGCGAGGTGCCAGGAAGCAGTTCAATTGCACAGCTGTACGGGCGATGAGGAGGAAGGGTCATGGCACAGGACTGCCTGAACACTGCCCTCAAGTCATGTTATGTCAACGGTACTCCAGATATGACAGACGGTTCATCCTACAATGAAACAAAAGACTGGACAGGGGAAACAGTAGAGTTAAGACAGTTCGACAAACAATATGGATTCCAAGCAAGAACAGTGTTGGTTGACCAGTCTATGTGTGGGTTGTGTGTTACCAACCGAGGATGCTCCAACACTACCGGTGCCGATGGAGATTGAATCATTGAATCACAACTGCTCCATATTATTCCAAGAGACTAAGGTGACCGGCTTTGTGGATTGAGTGATGATGGACAGCAGCGTGCCACTGAGGGTGTTGGCGGTGATTCGTTTATCCAACTAAACCATAGGAAGTTGCCACTTAAATGCCAATTCAAAATCCCTAAATTTCCCTTCAGCTCCGGAATCAACCAAGGCAGAAACCATGTGACAGGTAGATCCATACTGCAGTCGGTCCGGGAGAAGTGTCTGAAGTCCAAGGGTTTTGTCCAATGGTGTAATGCTCGCCAGTAACCCCTTTCCTACAATGACCAATGTCTTTTTACCTGACAGGAAGCATAAAGATGATCAGAATGAGCACAATAATAACATAGTCCATTAACGAGACATCGCTGTTACTCCCTACGTGAGATTTTGGTTCTAGCGACTTGCATTGGCTTAGTGTCAGGCTGTGATACTGGTGAGTTGCTGAAGAAGCAGACCGTGTAGGAGGATCAGCCACCAGGTTAGGTAGAAAGCAGCATCGACGTTGGCGACGGTGTAGGATCAGGCATTGATCGATTTGGATAGCCAGATCCACCAAGTAATCGAAGCACGGAGGCAAATCCAAAGAGTAAATCTCATCCAGAATGTCGTCGGAAAGACCATGCAGAAATCAATCCCACATAGCTTTGGTCATTCCACTCACAAGAACCAGCTTGGGTATGATGTTCAATCACATAATATGAGACTCGATCTCCTTGAGACAGTCCAGATAAGACCCTCGCCACCTCCCAACCTGGAGCCAAGCAATCAAACACTCGGCGGACCTCTGTGGCAAAGGTATGATGGGAAGCACAACAGGGATGTCTGTTGTCCCACATGGTAGTGCCCCATTCGCCAGCCCTTCCAGTGAGGAGCATAATTACACAAGCCACCTTCATCGTATCTGACGTGAAAGTGGAGGTCTGTAACGTGACGAATAGGGAAAATTGGGAAAGGAATGCGCTTCAGGATTCAGCCTCACCTGAATTCGGGGCTGAAGGGGGAATGCAGGCTACAAAGCATCCATGAACCAGGGGAACTGCTGAAGCCGGTAAGGAAGTTTCCTGAGAGGGGCCAGCGTCAGGAGATAGGCGGAGCTGCAAAGCCATCATCTCCAGAGTCCGGTTTGAAGCAGAGATTTGATCCTGCTGACATCCAAACAAAGCTCCCTGCTGAGAGAGGGTGAAGTGAAGAGTGGATTCCTCTGCTGGGTCCATACTTGTGTAGATTGTTCTGTAATGAGTGATAGTGACAAAAAGCAGACCCAAGAGCAGAGGAACAGTTCAAGGTGTTTATTAACAACAAATATGAGCAGTCACTGGGTTGTGGAATGTCGAAGATCCCAGGCATCGGCTGGGGACATTCCTTGATGAGTGTGTTCGTAGGATGAGTGTGTGCATTGTGGAAGTCAGGAACAGATTTGTGGAATCATCCGTTGAAGCTTATTGCAGTGCCCAGCTGAGATGGGCGATCTTACTCCCCGACACGCTGGCAGAGACGAGGAATCCACAGTCAAAGACCAGCTGACACGTAGCAAAAACTGGAAGACAACCACACACCTGACCAGCGGGCAACCAACAGATACACGAGATAGGACCAACTAGGCAGGGAGAGTGAGGCAAGTACTCAACATCATACAGCATTCTAGAAAAGATATTGAGAACATGACGGGCTTAAGAAGGGCGTGAATTAGAGAACAGGTGTTGCTCGGCTCGCTAATCAGTGGCATGATCAGCATTCCCCAGGAACAATCATTGTTCCCATGGAAACGGCGTTCATGCATGCCGGCACACCTGTGAGACATGAGGGAGAGAAAATGACTAAACAAACCGGCAAACTCACCGGAGCCGTGACAGCTTGATGTCACTTGGCTCCATTGTTGTTTGTAGTAGGTGTATTGTGTTTGTTGTTATATTGTTTGGTTTGCTTGTATTGTTGGCATGTACAGTAATTTTATGTTTGAGACTTGGCTAAAAGCGCTATATAAAGTAAAATTGTATTATTAATGGTGTTATTACTGGTAGTAAGTAGGTCAATTGCTTGACCAGCTCCATGTAAAATTAAACAGCATTTATTGGGTTTCTGATATGGCTGGAGTCTTCATCTCATGTGAATGTACATCATATTCAACATATTTCTAAAAAATGCTATTCATGTCTTTATGTGTAAAACTTTTTTAATTAGCAAAAACTTAATGAGTGCACCTTTAAGCAGAAAAGTAGATTTGGAACTTGGGAAGGTATGTTCCCCTCATATCATTTTATGCACCCCTCCCCTCCTATTCAGCTATTCCCCTGACAGTATTATTGGTCCATCACATCCCAAATCGGCTCACTGTGCTTGAGCCTTAACTCCAGTGTCTAAGCTCATTGACAACAATTGGCTCGCTCAGTTTGAGAGCTTTTCCATTTTGAGGTCCATCAGTGCCTTTGGAGCTTGGGTATCAACATGCCATTTTTCTGGGTTCAAGTTTCTTTGAGTTGCCCTACACAAAGTTCATCCAAAGTCCTTAAACTTAAAATCCAAGTTAAAAATGTGCAGGCTAGTTTGGCACTCCAAGAGCGCATTTAAGCGGAGTATGAGCTTTGTTTGTTTGAGTGGCCCATCCAGCCAGAACAATGGTGGGACTTTCAGTGTGTAAAACCAATGGAACAATATTTTGCACTTCTGTTTGGTGAGGGTAGTTACACAGAAATTACACATTAAATGTTGCTGATTACATTTACATTTTTAATTTAGTGGACACTTTTATCCAAAGTGACTTACATAAGAGGAGTAATACAACATAAGCGAGTCATCTAAAGGTGACAGAAGTACGTCAAGTACTGCTTTACAAAGTTTCAATTGCATCATAAAAATACTATCCAAGACTGATAAGAGTGCAACAGGATTAATATATATACTATATATAAATATATTATTTTTCTTTTTTATTACGTTCAAGTGCTCATGGTAAAGATGTGTCTTCAGCAGTTTTTTGAAGACCAAAAGGGAATATTCTTCATGGACGGAGTTGGGACGGTTCTTCCACCAGGTGCAGGGAAGCCGAAAGTCTGGGAAAGTGATTTGGTGCATCTTTGTGTTAGTACAACAAGACGCCACTCATTAGCCGACTGCAGGTTTCTAGTGGGAACGTAGCTCGGCAGGAGTTATTTTAGGTAAGCTGGAGCAGATCCAGTGAATTTTTGTATGCCAGCATCAGGGTTTTAAACTTGATACGTGCAGCAACTGGCAGCCAGTGTAGAGAGACAAGGAGTGATGTAACATGCACACTCTTTGGTTTTTTTGAAGACCAGATTTGCTGCTGCATTCTGGATCATTTGCAGAGGCCTAATTGGCAGGAAGGCTGGCAATGAATGGGAAGAACATGCATATGCAATTGTTTTAAAATAATATTTTTGTGTTTTAAAATAAAGAGAAGTAACATTGTTTCACCAACTGGATGTCACTCTAGTTCAGAATAGCTGTGGACTTGAGAGAGACAGACAGATTGCAGAGGGTGTGTTTATGTGTAATTCCTGTCCTGTCTTTAATAAATTGCAGACGTGGTTCACCAAAGACAGTAGTGTCGGTTATTCCTTTGTGGTGGGAGACAAGGTTCGCTACAAGTCTATGTGACTCGTGCATTATTTTCCAAGTCTTCTGACAGCGTACAATAGGTTTTTGTGGAAATAACCCAAAATATAGTTTATTTTTATAGGTTAATATTGCAGTCTCTGCACATTCATAAGCACTATAGAAGTAGCATGTTTACGCAAGACGTTTTGTTGTTTAGGCAAGACGTTTTGTTGCTTAAAACAACACTACTTTTATAATATACTTTTGGTTCCTTTTTAAGGTTTAAAGCGAGTCGCTAAAACCTGATTGAAAACACAAACAGTGATATGCAGCGCTATGCGATACGTCATATGCGCAGAGTCAGTCGGAATGGCCATGAAGTTTTGATATTTTTGTGCATCCTATTATGCACTTAATACTCTGTCAAGCAATTTCAATATAAATTAAGTCAGCCTAATCATAAGAATTTGGTGCTGTAAATGTGCTGAATTTAATGCATTAAAAGAATAGATATATGGACCATTTGTACACCTTTGCTGTGAACTGTCCTCTGTTTTGTCTGCCATCATTTAATGGTTTGGTGTTTAGCAGTGAAATACTACAAATTATGTTTGTATTTTCTCCTGCCTACAGACCGTGATATATGTTTTCTATTGGCATGTCTCATCTACGGTCTTGACTGTGTCACAGGACATTTTTAACAAGCTTTGCTGCTCTCCCATTGTTTATTGTTTTGTAATGCATATTTGTTTTATGTTCATCTGTTGAGTGCTTAAATTCTCCACAGCATCCTTGATCTTTGGAAAGGCACTATACAAAATAAACTTGTTATTATTGTGCCTAGCAATGTCACAAAATAGAGGGTTTGGAATGACACGAGGGTTAGATAATTGTGACCGAATACATTTTTAGATTTCACCATTATTTCAAACACCTATCTCATTCTTAAACAAAATCTTAAGCACTAGCTAATAGCTTTGTAAGATTTTGATGGACATTGCCTTGCAATGAAAAAAGGTATAGATATATAGTCATATATAGGTCTGAAGTTTTGATTCTGAAATGCTTTACACTAATAATTTGCACAGAACTCTTAAGGTAAAGCTAAAGTGCCCCCTTCTAAACCATTTAAAGTATAATACCACATAATTTCATGTTCATTACCATGTGTCTGTGAGTGCATTTTCTTTTCAAAGCGTTTCTTAAGTGCTGCAAAAACTTTTGCAAAGTGAACTTGCTGCTATTCCTTTTGACAGGAGGTCATTAGTCTTACTGTTAGTTTAGATGAGGATGTCATGGATGTTAGGATGTGATCCGAATACACTGCACACACAGTATGTTTATATCATTAGATCATGGCTATGGTTAAAAAAATCTGTGTTAGGTCATTTAATGCAGGGAATGTTTTGAGAATTCTAAAACACAGTCCTGTAACACTATCAGCAATCCGTCAAGCACGGAAGATAACTCAAACATTTCCCAATGGACTTGCCTGCTAGTTATCATCACATTACAGTAGTGAGAGAAATACATAATAGCCCTAAGATAATGCTCCCCACAGGGAGGCAGAGGCAAAAACAAAACAAAAAACACACATTTTAAGTAGCTGAGAGTTCACTTTCTCAGGTTTGTAGATGATGGCTAACTTTGGGGAACACTTCATAATGGTTTTATCATTGCTTGTTTGGGATCAGGGTTCTATCTCTCACAGTCTACATTAAATTTGTATACAATTTAATATTGAATTGATTCACACTTGAGGAAAACTCTCAGGTGCATGTTCTCAGTAATATTTTTTTCTAGTTTTTCTCTCTCTTTCTCTGTTTGGCAGGCTGTGGCATCCTTTGTGGTTTCAAATTCACCGGAAGTAATTTCACATAAACATAGTGTTGCGCTACAAAAACATTTTTTAGATAGTTTATTAATGTTTGCTTGATAAAATCAGCTGATTTTTTGAGCGTTCTATTAAAGGGAAAATTCACCCAAAAATTGTAATTCTATCATCATTTACTTATGCTCATGTGTTCAAAACTCATATCACTTTCTTTCTTTAGCGGAACACAAAATAAGATGTTAGGCTGAATGTTTGCCTCAGGAACAATTCACTTTCAGTGTCAGACATTCTGCCTAAAATATAATTACGAATACAGAATTCTTATTTGTGGGTAAACTATCCCTTTAAGTGTGAAATTATCATATTAGCAAATGTGAAAGTGACTCTGAAACAAAAATATGCAGCAAAGTAAATAATCTACTGAAGTGACACTCTTGGTTTGGAGTGCCTGTCAGTGGTTCACTTCAATTCTGTGTTGACTATATAAGTTCAGCTCTCTTAGATTATAAGTGTATGGGTCTCTCTTCACATGCACAGCATAATAATAAGACAAAGATATTTCTCCACATAGCATCTATGTAATAACACATGTTTGATCGTGAGCTAGTGTAACCCTTGACATTTATATCCTGTTTCAATAACTAGCTGCATTTCTTTAAAACTTGTTACTGCCCCTTTAAGAGATAGGTTAGTTCATGCAAGGAGTGAGTGCACAGCAATAGCGCGCAGAGTGAATGTGCACGGAGCACGGAGAAAAACGCATAGCGTGTGAGTAATTTTGACTTGCTGACTAAAATGAGCATTTATAGTGTGACTTGAATAGCTGATTTATTGTTTCATATATCAGCCAGGAAGTTGAACTGAATCACTGTGGAAGAGAAGTCGATGAATACATATTGCTTTCTGTGACCGTTTCTGAGACATTCTGGTGAGTGTATTCTGCTTGTAACTAAATATTGTGTTCCCCTTCTGTCGCTCTCTCCACGTTGTGTCAGAGAAGCGATACTAGGGGTCTCTCTTGAGCGCCGATATTCACCTCTGGACTATGAAAAAAGGCCAATGAGAGTTGGCAACCAGTATTTGCATGTCCCGCCCCCAGACATACGGGTATTTAAGCGGCGCAAATACAGGAGTTCATTCAGAAAATTTCTTCGGAGCCGATGGTCGTGCATGAACTCTGCTGCGAGTTACACACCAAGTTCCTGGTTAATCCTCTGACGCTCTGCATGCTGTTGGATCTGACGGCGCATAACAGCGGCTTTCTCCTTCGTGCACGGCTGTGCATTCTTGCCCTGAGCGCTCGACAGCGCAGACAACTTCGAAAGAGTTATTCTAAAAGAGTAATTTCGCTCTAAAGAGCAAAACACAGCGGCGTTGAACGTCCTTCTCAGGACGCCGTCTTTTAAAGACGATATTTCCGCCCTGTGTAGTTTCTGGATGTGGTTGATGTCTCCCCACCTTTGACGGTCATAAAACTGCCTTGCATTCCTGGGTTGCGATCACACGCAGGCAGCGTTTTTATGAATGGTCTATGTTTTCAGTGCGAGAACATAGCCATGACAGCATTGCGGTCGTAGGCTTTCTCTTGTAGTGAGAGAAAGCCGCTTCAGCCGCCCGTGCCTCGCCTCCTTCCCACGGGATTGAGGCAGGCGCCATGGCGATGAAAACGATCTGGGGACAATGACGGGCTCCGTTTCGCCGGGTGAACCCCTCGAAACCCCCCGCCTCCCGGCACGCTTGCTTGTTTCTGTCCGAGCTCGGGATGAGCATTCTCTTCAATGGGTTATGTTTTCAGTGTGAGAACATAGCCGCGGCAGCGCTGCGATCTCTGCTTTCTCTTGTAGTGAGAGAGAGCCATCTCAGCCGCCTCAGCCTCGCCTCCTTCCTACGGGATTGAGGCAGGCGCCGCGGGCGATGGAGAACGATCTGGGGAGAATAACGGGACGCTTTCGCCGGGTAAATCCCCCCGAAAACCTCCCGCCTCCCCGGCACGCTTGCCTGCTTCCCTCGAGCTCGGGATTAGTGCGGTCCGCTTAACGGCCTACCGTCCGGTCCCGGATCATTGGATGATGACATCACCGCTGCATCGGAGAGCGTAACAGAATTTGCCCTCGACATCGACCCTTCCTACGGTTCGCGTTCGACGGCCAGGCGTATCAGTACATAGTCGTCCACTTCGGCCTGTCTCTGTCCCCTCGCGTATTCACGAAAGTCGCAGAGGCAGCTCTTGCCCCGCTCCGAGTAGCCGGCATACGCATACTCAATTACCTCGACGACTGGCTCATACTGGCTCACTCTCGAGAGTTACTATGCGCACACAGAGACCAGGTGCTCAGGCACCTCAGCCGTTTGGGGCTTCAGGTCAACCGGAAAAGAGCAAGCTCTCCCCGGTCCAGAGCATCTCTTTTCTCGGTCTGGAGTTAGACTCAGTCTCAATGACAGCACGTCTCTCCAACGAGCGTGCTCAGTCAGTGCTGAAATGCCTTGCTTCCTTTAAGCCAGGCGCCGTGGTCCCGCTAAAATGTTTCCAACATCTCCTGGGGCATATGGCATCCTCCGCGGCGGGCGCGCCGCTGGGGTTGATGCATATGAGACCACTTCAGCACTGGCTCCGGACTCGAGTCCCGAGACGAGCATGGCGCCGCGGCACGCACAACGTAAAAGTTACTTCTGCCTGCCGCTAAACCTTCAAACCCTGGACAGACCTCTGCTTTCTAATGGCAGGTGTACCCTTGCAGCAGGTGTCCCGACATGTTCTGGTCACAACCGACGCTTCCAAATTGGGTTGGGGCACCGTGTGCAACGGGCGCGAGCCGCAGGCCGGTGGAACCGGTGGCCGCTGCGCTGGCACATCAACTGCCTAGAGCTGCTGGCTGTTTGTCTGGCCCTGCAGAAGTTTCTCCCGTTAACTCGAACAAACACGCCCTAGTCAGGACAGACAGCACCACGGTCGTAGCCTACATAAACTGCCAAGGCGGAGTACGCTCCCCACATGTCACAGCTTGCCCGCCGCCTCCTCTGGAGTCAGCAGCGACTGGAGTCACTGGCGCCACTCACATCCCCGGCAACCTCAATGTGATAGCGGACGCGCTGTCAAGACAAAGCTTGCCTGGCGGGAGTGGAGGCTCCACCCGCAGTCGGTCCAGCTGATTTGGGACCGGTTCGGCAAGGCTCAGGTAGACCTGTTTGCCTCCCAAGAAACCTCCCACTGCCCGCTCTGGTATGCCCGACAGAGGCTCCCCTCGGGCAGATGCGCTGGCACAGAGCTGGCTCCACGGGGCTGCGCAAGCACGCATTTCCCCAGTGAGCCTTCTTGCACAGGTGCTATGCAAGGTCAGGGAGGACGAGGAGCAAGTCACTCTGGTAGCCCCCTACTAGGCCTACCCGGACTTGGTTTTCGGACCTCGCACTCCTCACGACAGCCCCTCCCTGGCAAATTCCCCTGAGGAAGGACCTTCTTTCTCAGGGACGGGGCACGCTCTGGCACCCGCACCCAGACCTCTGGAACCTCCACGTCTGGCCCCTGGATGGGATGCAGAAGATCTAGCCGGTCTACCATCTACCGTCGTTAGATACAATCAGCCAAGCCAGAGCCCCCCTCTACCAGGTATCTTTACGCCCTAAAGTGGCGTCTGTTCGCGGACTGGTGTTCTTCCCGAGCCGAAGACCCGCAGAAGTGCGCAGTTAGGTCAGTGCTCGTGTTTCTTCATGAGAGGCTGGAGAGGAGGCTGTCCCCCTCCACCTTCAAGGTGTATGTCGCCGCTATCGCGGCCCACCATGACACGGTAGACGGAAAGTCTCTTGGTAAGTACGACTTAATCGTCAGGTTCCTAAAAGGTGCCCGGAGGATAGCTCCCTCCCGGCATAACCTGTTCCCCTCCTGGGATCTCTCGGTCGTCCTTACGGGACTCCAGAGACCCCCCTTCGAGCCGCTTGACTCAGTTGGACTCAGGGCCTTCTCTCTCAAGACCGCCCTGCTGATCACGCTCGCTTCCATCAAGAGGGTCGGGGACCTGCATGCGTTCTCTGTTAGCGACGCTTGCCTGGAGTTCGGTCTGGCAGACACTTTCGTGATCCTAAGACCGTGACCGGGCTATGTGCCCGAGGTTCCTACCACACCCTTCAGGGATCAGGTAGTGAACCTGCAAGCGCTGCCCCGGGAGGAGGCAGATCCAGCCCTTTCACTGCTGTGTCCAGTACGTGCCTTACGTATCTACCTGGACCGCACACAGAGCACTAGACGCTCTGAGCAGCTCTTCGTCTGCTTTGGGGGACAGCAGAAAGGGAATGCTGTCTCCAAGCAGAGACTCGCCCACTGGGTTGTCGACGCCATTTCCCTGGCTTATCACACCCAGGCCGTGCTCCCCCTTTGCGGGTCCGAGCCCACTCCACCAGGAGTGTTGCATCCTCATGGGCACTGGCTAGGGGCACTGCCCTAGCAGACATTTGTAGAGCAGTGGGCTGGGCAACACCTAACACTTTCGGAGATTCTACAATCTCCGAGTTTGGTCAGTATCGTCCCATGTTCTCTCAGGTACCGAGCCTGTAGAACTTGGTGGCACGCTCACGATCTGACCGGGTGAATCGTTGCACCTAGCGCCCTTCCCCCTAACCAGGGCAAACAGTGCGCCTTCATTCCCAGGAGATCTCAGGTTTGGGACACTGGTTGATTCCTCCCTAGCCCTCGTGGGTCGCAGTTCAGCAGAGGAACTCGCTGACCCAAGCCACTGCGGGTACCGCAAGCTACCCTGCACTGGTGTAGGTGCTCCACAGGTAAGGCCTCCTTTGGACTCCCCCTGTGTGTAACGCCACGGTTCTGTCCCCCTCTGGCGAGCGGACTCCCGTGCTTCCCTTAGGCAGTCACGGCTGCCTCGGTTGCAGTGCTGTATGTTCCCCCCTCTATAGGCTGGATCCACCACCGCACCGACTTTTCCACATAGGCCCTAAGTCAGGCCTCTGATGGTTTTGTCACTTAAACTTGCCTCCCCTCTTGGGTAGGCGTGGCCTCCGCAGGGTCTTCTCCGCCCTGAATAAGGGCTAAGACCCCCTTTCCCTCAATGCGTGTAAGGGCCCCGGCCTAAGTTGCTCTATGTGAGAAACATAGAGAGAAAAAAGGCCCGGCCAGGCTTGGCCCGTTCCCAGATTGGCAGCCAGCACCTTGTTCCCCCTTCCGGGGTAACGATAAGGAATCCTGATGGCTTAAATGGGGCATTGGGGATGGGTACGTGCAGCCTGATACAGTTGGTCGTCCTGCACGTAAGAATACCTGCTCGCTCCTGTATCAGCAGTTCACATACACGGCTCAGCGCGTGGTGCTTTTATAAGTGGACCCCTAGTGTCGCTTCTCTGACACAACGTGGAGAGAGCGACAGAAGGGGAACGTCTAGGTTACGTATGTAACCTCCGTTCCCCGATGGAGGGAACGAGACGTTGTGTCTCCCCTGCCACGTCACTGAGCCGGACCATTTCCGGCTCCTCAGAAAAATCCTGAATGAACTCCTGTATTTGCGCTGCTTAAATACCCGTATGTCCGGGGGCGGGACATGCAAATACTGGTTGCCAACTCTCATTGGCCTTTTTTCATAGTCCATAGGTGAATATCGGCGCTCAAGAGAGACCCCTAGTGTCGCTTCTCTGACACAACGTCTCGTTCCCTCCATCGGGGAACGGAGGTTACATACGTAACCTAGACGTTATCATTTGAGCAAAACCAGTCAGAATGTATTCATGTCGAGGAAAAGAAATGTGTTAAATTGTTTGTGTAGTGTGTTTTGAAGCCATTAAAAGGGCAGCTAAATACAGCACCTCAATGCTAGCTTTGCTAGTCACGGAGAGCACGAGGTGTACGATGCCCATGTATATTGTTTTTCACATGTCGAGTGAAATGGTTAAAACACATAAAATGTAACTGTAATTTGATTTATGTTAATGTGTATTGGTAGTTCTCAATTGTCAGTAAGATGATTCAAAGTTGGGTTGTTTCATAATTTTTTTATAAGAGAAGGAAAGATATGACAGTAAGAAAAATACATGTGATCTCTCTTATAAGGAATGGTTTAAGTGTTCTGATGTTATTGATGTAATCAATTCGAAATATATATTTGTACAGACTGGTTTTTCCCTTGGACTGGTTGTTGGTGATACACTTGGGACCCAGATCATTTGAGTGGATTCATCCGGAACAAATCCTTTTCATCATCTCATCCCAAACTATCAACTCTTCAGCTCTTCTTTCCTTCGCCCTTGATTTACTGAATATTTTGCTTGGGGAAGTGGTAGGACTGAGGCATTTTGTTTTTTCTTCGCTCTACACACGTTACATGGGACTGAGATGGTTTTTTTTTGTTTTTTGCCCCAAGAAAAGAAAACTGAACTTTCCACATTTTTGATTTTTTTTTGGGTTACAATTATATTGTATTAAATTCTGTTAACAAGCTCAATTAATTATTGGAAATTGAGTGTCATTTGAGGTTATTGCTTTGGTGTTTTGAAGTGCCAGAACAGAGAGCATTTTAGTTGCCTCACAATATAGATTTTCTGGATTCCTGTGTGTGGCATTACTTAATTTGTTTTTTTCCCTTTTTTTATGAGATTTTGATTATTCAATTAGTTCTGAGTATTTAGCTTAAAAAAAAAAAGAAAAGAAACATTTCCCAAAGCTTCTTGACCGAACTTAGACAATTGATATTTAGAGTTAGATAACAAAACCCTGAGTCGAGGGTTACACTAACATGTAGTGTCAGATAAATACAGGCAATATATGTGCATACAGTATGTGCATATTAACTGTGTGCATATTAATTAACCTCTAGTGCTGTTGTATTTCTAAGATAAAAGATAATTTAGGAGTACCCAGAGGCGATTTCTCAGGGCCAGCAAAGCCTTCTCTGCTGGCGTAACATACTTAATAAATTTCATCCATGTATTTCAATTGCTTTCCAATCCTAATTCATCTACAAACGAATAGCAAAAAACCAAAAGTTTATCCAATAAAAATGTATTCCTCGATGCTTACAAGTAAAGTGTGACAATTGTTTCACAAATCGCATGCCCGAAGCCAAACAACGCTTGAGTCTGTGCTCCTCCCCATCAGGCCTTCAGAATTTCTGCAGAATCCTTCAACACTGCAGTGAATAGGCAGCTAAAGTGAGATTGTCAGATTCATCAGCCAAACAGATTGATTTATTTGTTCTTGGTGGGTGTGGTCTTTAGGATTTGTCCCAGTCCAGGCATTCGAGCTGGCCTTTAGTGATAAAATCACGCTTGAAGTGATGTAGGTGATTTGAAAGCAAAAAGTGCGAGATCTTGCTGACATTTTGGCTGTCACTGCTACATCAAAATTGAGAGAGAGATCCTTATGGAAAAACCTGAGATGTTTTGCCTGATTGTGCAATTGATTAATTAAACAGGAAAGGAGGGCTGATTTTCACTTTAAACACATTGATAAGTGCTTTTTGCAATGTTATAACAACATCAGGAGTTTTCTAAGTGTAAATTTACTTGCTGAGCTACCCAGGCCCCCACATCACCCACGGTGACCGAGTGGCACTGATAGACTCTATCAGTGCCACTCAGTCACCGTGAGATCGCTGAAATTTGCTGGAGTGGAACTTGGAGAATTACAGGAGAACATGTAAATTGCAGGTAAGTGAGTCTGACTGTATTCCATGGGAGCCCAGACATTGATTGAGGAGTGAGTGGGGCTTACATTGTGGAGCTGATTGGCGTGTTAATGGAAGGTAGGTGCAGATGATTAGTATTCGGGAGAGAGGAAAGTTGTGTGTGTGTGGTGGGACACCCCACGGACCGCTCCAGAGGGACGTACCTCCCAATGCTGTGGCCGACCCCATCCATGAGGGGCTGGATGATTTGGATGAGTGTCATGGAAATTGTCTCGAGGTATCCATGATCTTTCTTCAGGACCGTAGCCTTCACAATCTACACGGTACTTAAGATGACCCCTGTGGCACCGGGAGTCCAAGATGTCTCTGACTGTGAAGACAAGTTAGCAGGAGAGGGGGTTCCTCAACCAGACCAGGATCAGGCATCTGCCTCCACCACAAAAGGTTTGCTTGGGTCTGGAAGGATGAGGAGTGGAGCTGTGGTGAAAGCTTTCTTGAGGTGTTCCAAGGCAGCTGGGATGAGGGGAAGCAGATAATGGAAATTGACTGTTATTCTGTTGAGGGAGCGGTAATATATGCAGTGCCACACTGGTTAATAATGGCTGATCAGTGGGCGTGGAGGAAGAATGGGACACGCTGAGATGACATGTCTCTTTACACTGCAGTACAAACAAAGCCACTGGGTAAGCCATCATTGGCGCTCTGCCGAGGACAGCCGAAAGCATCCATTTGCATAGGTTTGCTGTCTGGTTCTGTAGAGCGGACAGAAGGTTGTTGTTAGGGAACGGGTGGAGACTGCCAATAGGGTATCTCATCTAGGCAGGCTTTCATTCGGTTGGCAACACGGATAGAATGTTGAATGAAGCGCTCTAGCCCCATGGTGTCATCATAGGAGGAGAGATGCAGCCACAGCCTCAGTTCGAGTCCCAGATGTTAGCTGGTGAGGAGAGAGGGCTCATTCCATATGCTGGAGGCAGCTAGAGTGTGAAATTTGAGAGCACAATCATTCATTTAACTTTTACCTTGGTGGAGATTATAGAGTTGCTCACTAATGGATGAATCTCCCTTTGGGCATCCGAAAACTTACTTGAAGTGTTGGATGAAGCTCTCAAGCGACTGACTAACTGTTTTGTTCCCAGAGAGATTGTGTCCACTGCAGCGCTCTTCCTGCAAGCAGAGAGATTATGAAGGAAATGTTTGCCCGCTCGGTGGGAAATCGATGCGGCTGCATCTATAGGGCAAGCGAACATTGGACTAGGAAGCCGCCGCAATTCTCAGTTGATCCAGAGTATGGTGCTGGATTGACCACACGACTGGCAGATTAGACCAGTGAAGAAGAAGAGATGGAGGGAATGCTGGTCGGGATCGGAGGTGCAGAGGGGTTCAACGGTGGTGTGAGTGCACGGTGGAGAGCATCAACCAGCTCCTGAAATGGGTCCGGACCTGCTGGGTTCATGCTTTTGGTTGGTCTGGTCTTCTGTTATGGAAACTTAGACTTGAATATGGTGTTTGAACCTGACTGCAGGTATTTATTGAAAACACAAATAGAAAAAGAGGTTAGTATCAAGCATAAAGTACTGAGTACTGAACACATCGAACCTTGAGGCGTTTTGGCTACAACAGCAGAAGACCACATTAGGCACTTTATTAAGACCATAGTGTTCCTCCTAAGAGACTGGTTGTTCAAATGACGATGTGTGACAAAGATCAACCAACACAAAAATTTTGTTGTTATCAGTATTTTACAATAACTAGATAAATAAATACAATATATT
This sequence comes from Xyrauchen texanus, assembly GCF_025860055.1. Lineage (NCBI taxonomy): Eukaryota > Metazoa > Chordata > Actinopteri > Cypriniformes > Catostomidae > Xyrauchen > Xyrauchen texanus. The sequence goes on along the minus strand of NC_068297.1, from coordinate 11,703,785 downwards.
AAAACATTTTGTTTGTTTTGAATTTTTATTTTAATATATAATTAGAACAAATTATTGGATATCATTTATACCTCTGAAAAGTTTTTGAAAGGTCATTAAAAGTCTGTGTAAACACTTTTTGCAAGAATTGTATGAAATGTAATTCTGATTCGATATATCTGCTCAACTGAAATATTAAATAATCTCATAATTTGGCAATAGAGGGCTAAAAATAAAAAAAAAACTATTTCTAATTTCAAAATATTTGTTTCAATATCAAAAATAAGAATTATTGATGGATCCGTTCAAGTCATCGGTAGTGTATAATAAAGTATAGTGTCATCATGTAAAACATAATTACAGTTTAACAGCTGGTGCATAATGTACATCGGTTTCACTCTGGGCTAATCTTATATAATCACTTAAATTAAAGATAGGCCACCTATGCTCATTGTGTCTACAGTTAAAGAAATTGTTAACCAAAAATTTTTTATTCTGTCATCATTTACTCACCTTCATGACCACCATTCACCATTCACTTGTACTGTACAGAAAAAAGATGCAATGAAAGCAAACTTTAACTGAGTCTGTCAGTCTCTTACATTCTGCCTAACATCTCATTTTGTGTTCCATGGAAGAATAATAAAGTCATACTGGTTTGGAATAACATGAGGTTGATTTTGATGCTCCATAAAGCATTTAAATGCAGCATAAATGTAATCCATATGACTCCAGTGTTTTAATCTGATGATTTGATATGAAGTGATATGATAGGTGTGGGTGAGAAACAGGTCAATATGTAAGTCCTTTTTTTGCTAGAAGTTCTTCTCCCAGCCCAGTAGGGGGCAATATGCATGAAGAATGTGAATCACCAAAAACACAAAAAGAATGTGCAAGTGAGCTGTTTCTCACCCACACCTATCATATCACTTCTGAAGACATTGATTTAACCACTGAGTCTTATGGATTACTTGTATGATGCCTTTATGTGCTCTTTGGACCTTCACAGTTCTGGCCACCACTCACTTGCACTGGATGGACCAAAAGAGCTAAGAAATTCTTCTAAAAATATTAATTTGAGTTCAGCAGAAAGCATGAAAGAAAGTTATACACATCTGGGATGGCATGATGGTGAGTAAATGATGAGAGCTATTCCTTTAATAAGAATCTTCGCATGTAGGCTACCTTTCTTAGACAAGACTCATTGTGAAATGTTAGGGAAAACAGCAATTCACTTGTTTCTAAATTAAAAAGGCTCTTAAATATTCATTACTGCCTCTTGCATTTTGTTTGCCAATATACTGTACACTGTCTGCAATGTACACATGGCTCTTATATACATTTGTGAGCTGAAAGGAAAGAATGGCTTTGTTTTTTCCAGATTATGATTTTCAAGCATACTAAATTCCCAGGATGCCATCATGGTGTCATTGTAATGCATTTCTCATAGAATCTGTTCCAACATGACCAGAAATCAGAGTTTGTTTGTTTTTTATTAGTTATTTATTGGCATATAGTGCAGCCAAGCAATGACAAAGCACTGCCCTCCGAATGCGGGGATATAAAATGAATATTTAATGCGAATTTGGCTGCAGGGTTATAGTTGGATGAAAGGAAGAGAGAACATTCATTTTGCGTTAAACTAGTAGTCCACGTAATATACAGAGTCATATCCAGAGGAGACGAGTTTGCTTCTGCTAAAAATAATTGCACTGAACTTGCAGATAATAAAACATCCTTGTGGGAAATAAAATGGGAATCGGCAATGAATTGGTTTCCACCGCCCAATCTCTCTCACAAACACAATGCTGGTGAGAGTTGCTTCATTTGTCAGGTAAATGCAGAATTCTACATTTTGTGCACATACACAATCATCCATCTAGATCCATGCATGCATGACCTGCACACATGTGCATGTAAACGTGCTCCCCCTTTTTCCCTACCATCAACATCAGCTCAAACAAGCTGTTAGTCTAAGTATCAGAAGGCATGGTTATGAACATATTAACTTTTGTATTACATAACCACCTACATTTACAAGCTTGATCAAATGTGATCAAATTGCTCAGAAGCTCAACAGATAGTGTTGTGCTTGTGGTGCAAAGAACCAGGGTATGAATCCTGAAGAGTAAGCAATTCAATAAGTGAGCCCTTAAGTGTCATAGAAGCATCACAAAATGACGTGGTTGCTTCAGCAATTGTATTTTTCATCGCACATTTGCTTCTATGACACTATCGGTTAGGTTAAGGATTAAGGTTTATGGTTGGGGCAGCTTTGTTGATTTAACCTGTTGATGCTCATTGAACCCACCTATGGGTTTGACTTTGCTTAAATGAGTTGACATTTACTACATATGTAGTGTGCTGTTCAAACTTGTTCATAAAACAAGTTTTTACCTCAAAACAGCCTAAATACATGTAATGAACCACAAAATAAAATTTAGCAAAAAAGTTGCCACATCACATACTTTTAAATTAAATTAAGCAGCTAAACTGCAAATTAGACCAGAACCTTATGTGATAGTCAAATGCCTGTCTCTGCAGGACTATGGGAAATAACACACTGTTATTTTCAGTTGCATCGATGGGAGTCTCTAAGCTGATGTCTTACAGTAAGCCCTCTCCTACTCCCAGCTTGAGCATTCCTCTACTGCTGGGGTGTTTACACATGAGTCTGTGTGTGCTTCTTAACAGACAGGTCCATGCAGGAGTCCAGCCTCAGGATGCCATGTAAGGCCAGATTATCACAGCAAAACATTTAGATATGGAGAGGATTCATATACACATTCACGCGGCAGAGAAAGTTTACATAATGGCTGCTCAGAATGTGTTTAAGATAATGATGATCATTATGATTACAGTTTTATTTCAATGTTAGAATAGATATAGCATGTTAAAAAAAGACAACATAACTGAGTGTCTACATCAATGGTACTTGTTTCATGCTAATCTTAGACCTCAAAGGTATAGTTCACCCCAAAAAGTGAAAATTCTGTCATGACTTTATCACCCTTTTCCAAACCCATATGACTTGCTTTCATGAAACACAAAAGGGGATGTTAGGCAGCATGATAGCCTCAGTCACCATTCCTTTACATTGCATCTTTTTCCATACCATCAAAGTGAACGGTGACTGAAACTAACATTCTGCCTAACATTTCCTTTTGTATTCCATTGAACAAAGAAAGTCATGTGTTCAGAACACCATGGATTTAAAATGCTTAAATTATGACAGAACTTTCATTTTAGGGTGAAATATCCTTTTAATGTATTCACCAAGGACACAGAATAAAGTTTTGGAAGATTGTAACCTGGAGGATATTTGTGAGTTCTTTGTCAGTCTGGGTAATAGTTATCAGTTGCAATCTAGCCCTTTCATGTGAATGCAAATAGACTTGTGTTTTCTGCAACTTGAGCATGCACACACATACCCATGTTTAATGCAAACACTCAAGCAATCACATCAAGCACACACTCCAACATGAATGTATATGTACATGTTCTCACTTGCATACATTTAAACTAATGTATGCTCACTCAGGAGCACAATGCATACAGGGTAGCATACTGTATGTTTGCAAAGCTTAGCATTGTTATGGACTTGTAATGACAAATTATCATATCACAAATTATGTGCATAAGATAACACGTGTTGTCACATACCAGTACTAATGAAAATTATTTACGTTACCAATTTCTGTACTACAGCACAAATGCGTGCTAATGTGATTTTGAACACTTTTAATTTAAAAGGTTTGATATTATGATACAAAATTTACATTTACATTTATGCATTTGGCAGACGCTTTTATCCAAAGCGACTTACAGTGCACTTATTACAGGGACAATCCCCCCAGAGCAACCTGGAGATAAGTGCCTTACTCAAGGACACAATGGTGGTGGCTGTGGGGATCGAACCAGTGACCTTCTGATTAACAGTTATGTGCTTTAGTCCACTACACCACCACCACCTCAAAATAATAAATTAAAATAAAACAGCCTATAAGTATTCCTATTTCAACACGTAAGTGCTTCAGGTTTCTCAAGTTAGTAGTCATTAATGAACAAAGAAATACATTTAGAGCAGTAGTTTTCTCTTTTTTATGTCTAATTGATATCAACGACTTACATTGCAGGTATTTTAAGCAACATTTTCACTGCATTAATGCATAATGCACATATCCCAAATTTTGACTCAGATTTGAGTTTTTGTCCCACTTGCTTACATTCACTAAAGACATTACTGATTGTGTTTAAATGAATGCCTCACCAAGACCAACATTTTGACCGAGAATTATATTCTATCATTCACATACAGCCATATTACAGTGTGGTATTAGCGATCTTTACAAGGTAATGTATGTGTGCAAATATGCATGTGTGCTTTCAAAATGAGTCAAACTGCATGTAGGTGACAAATGCACTGTATGTACTTATAGATTAGTAGTTTAAGGATGAAGAAACACCGGCTTGATTACGTCATTCATAGCGCGTCATGGGTGGCCGCTCTGAGTCAGGTTTCGCGGGTTTCATTGGCCGCGGTTCTCTGATTGGTGGATCTTTTTCTGCTGTACCATGGGTAATGTAGTTGTTTACCATGAATTCTGCTATCAAACATGATCTTTAAACGAAAAAGTTGAAATAACGCAGGCGGATGGCTTCAATGTAAGCATATACCGTCGATGAACAACCTCGTAACTCACGGTAGGTCTTTAAAGTTATCATTGGAAATCCATTTTTCTATGGGATAAATTAATTAGATTTTTACATCCGGAACCAGACTATTGTGCTCTATAACCTATACAACAGGTTTCCCTCCGAGATTCATGGTTTTAGCCACTTGCCAACATTTTGCATAATCCATCTTACAATGTATATAGATTTAAAAGATTTCATAGTTATTGGATATGGAAACCATGTCCTCTGATGAGTATGTTTATACACTGCCAGGATAAGCATTCCTCTGACACTTGCTCCTTGAGGCAGGGTAATACTCAAAAGCACAGCCCAAATGCTTCAATAAAAGGCTGTTGCATTCTGCCCTTGAAACTGAAGAGCCAGGATAAAATGCCTTATATTTCCTGGTTTTTAACATCTCTAGTATCAGACTTTTTATGATTATAAGCATATGGCTTTGCCCTATAACTGGCAGTCACACAGAACTTTTTGTGCCTGATTGATTCCTGGTTTGGAGACATTTAAACATTTCTCCAGCTTCGGGAAACATTCCTTTAACAGAAAATCTCAGGACATAGATAACGGCAATAAAAAACACCTGCCCAAATACACAACAATAATTTTTGTCTTAGAAATGTTTGTATTGGATTGAAACACACATTTATATGATGTCATCTGGATATTCAGAAAATGTGTATTCTCAGTGGCGGTTCTGGCTTACTTGGTGCCCTAAGCGAGATCCGACGTGGCACCCCCCCTGAACTGTAAGTGGAGACTTGAAATAAAAAGAGATTATCAATCTATTTCTCACCCACATCATTATATCACTTCTAAAATCATAGATTGAACCACTGGAGTCTTATGGATTACCTTTATGCTGCCTTTATGTTCTTTTTGGGGCTTCAAGGTTTTGGCCAACATTCACTTGCGTTATATGGACCTACACACCTGAAATATTCTTCTAAAATTGTATATATACATGGAAAATTATTCTGTATATTCAGAACTTAAATTGCACAACTACATTATAGAGTCAATTAATAAAGAAAATTGCTTTGCTACTTGTGCTATTACACATAATTCCTCATTTAAAATTCAACCCTCCCCTCCTAGTTTTCATTGATGCAAAATCATCAATGACTTTGTCAAATCTGCCCAGCAATCACATGGTTGATACTTATTTTCTCAAGACCACTTAGTCGATCCTGTCATGGTACATATACTTTTGAGTATGGTTATCTTATGTTTGTTCAGAATGGAAGAATGCATTATGAACATCTATAATTCTAACCATTTAGAACCTTTTAGGTTGAGTAGACAGGAACAACTCAGGGCACCTTTCATTCAACACGGTCTTGCAAGCTCTCTGTGGGGGCGGGTCACAGGGTGGTATGATTTGGGGCACCTCTCTCCCATCGCGAACTTGTGAGCTGGTGGTGGCACGATTTGGGGCACCTTTCGCCCATCGCGAGCCAGGGGTGGGATGGCACAATTCGGAATACCATTCTCCCATCGCGATCTTGCGAGCTCTGTGCAGGGTCGATTGATCAGGTAACCTGTCGTGCTGCCCAAGAGAGTGTTGTCGCCCTAGGCACCTGCCTATATTGCCTATGCCTGGACCCGCTACTATGTATTCTGTACTATGGGTATGTCTGTAGTGGAGCAGCTCCAGCTTTCCATAGCAGGCAAATTAAATTGTGCCCAATTGCACAGAGTGTGGATGTGCTAGTGCCCCAGGGATGTGGATCTTGTCAGAGTCTGTGATAGATTCTTTGGCCTGCCTGAGATTAAGGTATTACTTACACCGGGGTGGGTCGATACAGATGCACTGTTGATGACTGGATAAAGAAAATGTCTTATGTGTTTCATATTTCATGTTTATTCTCGGCCTCAGAATGTAGCACCTGCACTATCTTATGTTATCAGCCCATCAGATTTATCTGGTGTGATGTGATGTACTTTCTTTTTTGATCGCTGTTAGTTTAAATGTAGTCTCACACCCTGTCTACCGGACGCAAGCGACGCATCGCATCAAAAGCAAAGAGATCCCATTATAATCAATGAAGCTGTCTACACTGGAAGTGACCCCTGCAGCACAACATGTCAGTAAACAACAGATGTCCTGTTCCATTTTGTGCTGTACGCACTGGTGATACTCCTGCCAACAAGATAAATAAACGATAGACAAATAAACTATTTAGAATGTTCGCTTCGACTCATCCACTTTAGAAAGCCTCAAGTCATTGTGGCGTGTTGCATCGATGGACATGCTCTTGTAGACATGTGCCCATGGACCTCCATTTCCATTCACTTACCATCTGATGTCTGATGCATTTTGCACATTTTACTGCTGACTGACATCAACACTTCCAATCTGAATTGTTTTATAACTGGTTATATGAAGTAATTAGTGTTTGTTGCTTTTGGACAGACCGAAATGCTGATCACAAAGTCTACACACATTTCCACATTTTCAGCGGCAGCTGCTACGTCATTATTTAAATGTATTTGTGCATTCTGATCTACTACTGTGGTGTAATCCATTTCAGATAAACCCACTGTTAATTTTCAAAAGGAACCATGTTTGGTCAATATACATGTTGATAAGATGGTTTTCCATGTGTAAGTGGGTGGTTCTTGGCCAGAATAAGGCCAGTAACATACTTTACACATTTATGAGTACATTGATGTGAGCACATGGCCAACATATTGCCAACGCGTGGTCCGTTTGAACATGCATGTGTTCTTGCATCACAATGGCGGTAACAAACCTCAGTGCTCAAGGGGGCAATATAGTTTAATATAGTCAAACCTCTGTGCCCAAACTGCTCTGCCTTGAAAGTAGTTAGCTTGAAAGAGAAAACTCACTGTGAAAATGCACAGTTCACACTAATGTCCTCTGTAGTGCTCTCATAGTATGTGTACATACTTGCGTAGAGTATGTTTCAGCCTTAAGATGCAATGAGAACCAGAGCCCTCTGCAAGTCAAAATTCTGGTTGCGGGAGACATTAGCACTTCATGCTGATGAAATAATATAACCCTACAGAGGACCTTGTGTCTGATATTTAGTGCTGATATAACAGATTTTATTCTGAGTGGCATTTTCATCTCGACATTAATAAGGTCACCAAATTGCTTTGGCTTCGGATAGAAGCTGTTTACCTGTAGCGATGTTTACTGACATCTCTCAGGTGATCCGGCTTGGAGGCACGGCTGAGGTGTTTAAACCTCAGGTAAAGGTTTTAGGCAGTTAACACTAGTAGAAACATCACTATACAAATGTGGGATTGAATAAATAATGCATTTCTATCTTTATACTCTGGAAGTAGAGGTCTGCAACCCGACAGGTTTCGGGCCATGTTCACGTGAGTTTTTCAAATAGGACTTCGGGTTCGGTTCAGGTTTGTATGAATGAAATAATACAGGCCTACCAAACTTGTTTGCATATATATATATATATATATATATATATATATATATATATATATATATATATATATATATATATATATATATTTAATAACCATATTGTACTGCATATTTTTGATAATCCAGTCAGTGAATTAAATACTTCCAAATATTTAAATATATTATTTTAAAATGTACTATTTTCTTTTTATTTGGAAATTGACAAAAAAATTATTAATTAAAAAAACACTCAATTTTGTTTTAAATCTTTATTAACATAATGCTAAGTTTCACATTATGCCACATCTCAGTTTATTATATTATTATACAATATTGTTGATCATTATTATTATTATTATTATTATTATTATTATTATAAGATTTTCTCAAGAAATTCTAAATCTCGAAGAATGCAACAAATAAAAATGGCAGATGCTATTTGTATCCTGGTGCAAATAATGGTTTATACTATTTACACCCCAAAACCTGGTGCAAAAAATGGTAGATATTATTTGCACCTTTGTGCAAATAGTGTCAGATACTATTTGCACCCATATTTAAATACTAACATACAGTATATGGGTAGATGCTATTTACACTAGGGTGCAAAAAAAATGTTAAAAAAAATTACTGAATTAACGCGGAGTGCAACTTTTGGCTTTCATAATATTTTTTGCATGCTTCATTTTGTAGTAAAATAAATTGCTTTTATTACAAGTGATTATCATGCACGACACAGTTTGCAGATTGTTGCTTTTGTGAACAAACACCACAGATGTTGCACATTTTTTTTTTATAAAAACCTCCCCTCCATTTTCTTGACTTGTATGGGGATCCTCCTGTTCTGTGGAGATGTTTTTCCTGAGTCATAAATAATTGAGTAGCACGAGTGATACCGCTCTGCGCTCTCCTGTAAATCTCGAAAATCCTGCTGGACTCGCACGCACTTGTGTGCTCCAGAGAAAGCGCACACGACACTCACATGAAACACAGATGCTGATGTCTGATGAGAAGCGTATATTAAGCACTAATGAAGTGCCAAATGCGAGATGAATGTTGAGATGTATGAGATTATTTTAAATATGTTTAATGGCATTAAACCCTGTTCATGTTTCTTAAATTCTCTGTCCCACGTAAAGCCCTGCCCATTGATAGATAAGCCTACGCTGTGCACATGAATATTTACATATCGCAAAATACACAATATAGCAAAATCTCTATCGATTTACACTTTATATCGTCGCCACAATATACATCGTCATATTGCCCAGCCCTATACAGCACCACAGCTCTATCAGAACCAATAAAAATTAAGAAATTGAACATGCCAGAAAAATATGGAAAGAGGGAAAGAAATGTCATATACACAGAGTTAAAATGAGGAGAAAAAAGTTATTTCATTATAAATAATAAATTCCTCAACATCACTTTTAATAATAAGATCTCAGTAAATAATCTTTGATCTGCTCTGACTGGGCTGGTTCATATTGAGATATTGAAAAATATAATCAAAGCGTCTCATCTATATTTGCCTGTGGCAGTGATGAAATTCTGATTGTGACTATTGATCAAGGTTCTGCATGCATACAGCAATATTTCTGAGAGTTGACATTTGTGTAGGCTAAAGGCTGTGTGAGGTAATCGTAGAAAACTCTGGAAAAGGGAACATGTTGGCATTTCATTTTCATTTTCTAGAAATCCAGGAAGCACCAGACATGTCAGCCTTTTTTTACTGATAGCGGCATTTTCCCACAATTACCTGCCAGAACATAGGTGGGAACTCTTTTGACTGTTTTCTCCACAGACATATTTCACTTGTGAAATTCAAGTGTTGTGTGCGAGCCTTGTTTACATTATCATCAGACTTGCAAGTAGTTTTCTTTAAATGATAAGGTGAGTGGTTTTAGACAAAAAGTATGTTTGATGTTTAATATGTGTGTGTTTGTTTGAAGTCATGCATGTAATCTCCAGATGTTCGTCTGATTCACAGGTCTGTCATCAAAGGCTTCATGCTGTCGCTGGGATCTCGAGTTTGTGTGTGCATGAATGTGCGTGTATGCGAGCGTATGCTTCTGTTCATTTTTGTGTACGCGTGTGTGCGCAGAAATAGGAGTGCATAATATGAAAATCGATTTCTTCACCCTGCTTGACTTCTTTATATTTGAATCTCATTAATGTTAAATTTTTCCAAGGTGTCAGCGTGTGTGTACAGTTGGCTCTCTGTCTCACTGCGTTTGCCCTCACGTACCCCTCACACTTCCATTCCTAGGTCTCCATGGCAACACCCTCGTTGTCAGCCGCTGCCTGCAGATCAGCCAAAATTAAGACAATTCTCAAATTCCACGACTTAATTTAATTATGTGGATGCATGTCACTCGTTCTGTGCAAAATCTGTTTGTGGTCCTCCATCTTGGCTTTCGTATCTGCTTTAGGTCAAAGCACTACCCTAATAGGATAAAATCACAGAGCTGATCACAGGAGCTCTGACCATAGGCCCAAACTAGAGCTCACTTTCAATTAGATCTCTTTCTGACTTTATTTATCTTTTTCGGTTTGATTCCCTCTCACTCAGATTAATGTACATCTTAATTAAACACAGATCTCTTTTTTAGCCTTTATGTATTTAGAATACATTGAAGCATGAGTTGCATGGATTACTTTTTTTATACTTATGATACTTTATTTGCAAAACAAATACAGCATAAAATGAAAAGAAAAACTATTATACAGTGTACAGTATAGTGGAGTTAAACAGTAAAGTAATAAGTCAAGAGAGACCATGTATTTTTACCACAGTGATGTTACCCACAAGTCAAGACCTGTTTACATCAAAAGCAAAAAAATAAAAAAATAAAATCATTGGAGCACATGGTAAAATTGCTAAAACGTCATGAGTGTCTTCTTGTATAGAATGGCAGCAACAGCTTCCCGATAAAAGTCACCAATTTTCAATAAACAATTACATTTAGTGATAAAAATAATAATATAATATAATATAATATAATATAATATAATATAATATAATATAATATAATATAATATAATATAATATAATATAGTTATATAAACTTTAAAATAATATAGGTATACACACTTGGCACATACATATATAATTTAACTATTATGTGTTGACAGGTGTGTGTTTTTTGGATATTTTACAACAGCTTTGAACATGGCTCAACAAATCAGATTTCAGAGTCTAAACCACTCTTTCCCCGTCTGTTGCTCACTTCGATGTTGTGCCGAAGAAGCGACACTAGGGGTCTCTCTTGAGAGCCTCGCGCATCCCTGAACTTGAGAAAAGGCCAATGAGAAATTGGCAGACAGAATTTGCATGTCCCTCCCCTGGACAAAAGGGTATAAAGGGAGGGAAATGCGTCTGACCATTCATAATTTTCCTTCGGAGCCGAGTGGTTGTGTGATCAGCAGGCTACATTCACAAGACTGTTCACTTCATCTCTAAAAAGAGCGTATGCTGTTGGATCTATGGCGCATATCAGCGGCTTTCACCTAATCTGCACACCAGTGCAGCTTTGCACCTGGGCGCTCCGACAGCGCTTTTAAAAGAGAATATTTTCCTAAAAGAGTTCATTTTTCTAAAAGAGAAATACACAACGGCGTTGAACGTCCTTTTCAGGACCCGTCCCTGTGTAGTTCCTGTATTCAGTTGAGTTCTCTCCACTCCTGACGGTCACAGATGCTGCCTGTCTGGGCCACGATCACACCGAGGCAGCGTTTGTGGATGGTTCATGTTCTCACTGCGAGATCCTTACCATGACGACGTTGCGGTCGTGGCTTTCCTTCCTAAAAAGGAACGCCACTCCAGCTGCCCCCTGCGTCGCTCCTTCTTCCCATGGGATTGAGGATTGATCTGGCTGGCAATGGAGGCGATTTGGGGATGGCAGCAGGCTCTGTTTCGTCGGGTACATCCCCACGAACCACCCACCCCCCGACACGCTCGTTGACTTCCGCCCGGGCTCGGGTTGACAGCGGCTCGCCTCATGGCCAGTCTGCTTATCCCCTTGAACCCCCCGAGCTGGATGTTCTGGTCACCAAAGATGCCTCCAAACAGGGTTGGGGCTGTGTGCAACGGGCCCCCGCTGCATTGGCACATCAACTGCATAGAGTTCCTGACTGTATTTCTTGCCCTACGGAGGTTCCTCCAGCTAATTCGGGGCAAGCACGTCTTGATCCGTTCAGACAGCACCGCGACGGTAGTGTACATATATCGCCAAGGCGGCATGCGCTCCCGTCACAACTCGCCCACCATCTCCTCCTTTGGAGCCATTAGCATCGCTGCGTGCCACTCACATCACGGGCAGCCTCAACATGGCAGCGGACACGCTGACGCGACAAGGTACGCTCAGCGGAGAGTGGAGGCTTCACCCCCAGTCGGTCCAGCTGATTTGAGAACGGTTTGGCAAAGCACAGGTAGACCTGTTCACCTCCCAAGAGACTGCCTGCTCTGGTACTCCCAAACGGAGGCTCCCCTCGGGACAGATACGCTGGCACACAGCTGGCCCCGGGGGCTGCTTAAGTACGCATTTCCCCCAGTGAGTCTTCTTGCACAGGTGCTGTGCAAGTTCAGGGAGGATGAGGATCAAGTCATTCTGGTGGCCCCCTACTGGCCCACTCGGACTTGGTTCTCAGATCTCGTGCTCCTCACGACAGCCCCTCCCAGGCGAATTCCCCTGAGGAAGGACCTTCTTTCTCAGGGACGGGTCACCCTCTGGCATCAGCGCCCAGACCTCTGGAACCTCCACGTCTGACCCCTGGACGGGATGCGGAAGATCTAAGTGGCCTACCACTTGCCGTCGTAGACACGATCAACCAGGCCAGAGCTCCCTCTACCAGGCAACTTTACGCCCTGAAGTGGCGCTTGTTCACGAATTGGTGTTCTTCCCAGTCTGAAGACCTGCAGAGGTGCGCAGTGGGGTCACTGCTCTTATTTCTGCAGGAGAGGTTGGAGGGGAGGCTGTCCCCCTCCACCTTGAAGGTGTATGTTGCCGCTATCGCCGACCCACGACGACGCAGTAGACAGCAAGTCTTTGGTTAAGCACGACTTGATTATCAGGTACCTTAGAGGCGCCCGGAGGCTGAACCCTCACCGGCCAAGCCTGTTCCTCTCATGGGATCTCTCAGTGGTCCTCTCGGGCCTTCAGATATCCCCCTTCGAGCCACTCGAATTAGTCGAGCTCAAGGCCCTCTCCCACAAGACGGCCCTCCTGATCGCACTCGCTTCCATCAAGAGGGTTGGGGACCTGCAAGCATTCTCTCTCAGCGTCACCTGCCTGGAGTTTGGTCCGGCATACACTCGTGTTGTCCTAAGACCGCAACAGGGCTACGTGCCCAAGGTTCCTATGACTCCCTTCAGAGACCAGGTAGTGGACCTGCAAGCGCTGCCCTGGGAGGAGGCATACCCAGCCCTTTCATTGCTGTATCCAGTGCGTGCTCTGAATACTTAAGTGGACCACACGCAGAGCTTAAGATGCTCTAGCAGCTCTTTGTCTGTTTTGGTGGACAGTGGAAAGGGAACGCTGTCTCCAAACAGAGGCTTTCCCACTGGGTGGTTGACACCATAGCATTGGCCTATCACACCCAGGCCATGCCCGCCCCTTGCGGGTTCGAGCACACTTGACGAGAATTGTGACATCTTTGTGGACACTGGCCAACAGCACCTCGCAGACATATGCAGCGCAGCGGGTTGGGCAACACCTAATACCAATTTATGAGATTTTACAATCTCAGGGTTGAGTCTGTTTCATCCTGTGTTCTCTCAGGTCCGAGCCAGTAGAACTCAGTAACGCAGTAACAACTGACCGGGTGTACCGCTTGCATCTAGCACCTTTCCCCTCCGCTGAGGTGATCTTGTGCGCTCTTATCCCAGGAGACCCCACTAACTTCGGCTTCCTGGATGACTCCTCCCTAGCCCTCTGGTCCGTGAATTCAGTGGAGGAATTCCACGAACAGACTCACTACAGGTATTGAAACTACTCTGTACTGGAATAGGTGCTCCACAGGACGTGCCCCTGTGTGGATTAATTCCCTTGTGTGTATTTCCCTTGCAAGCGGATCCATGTCTCCCTTTGGTAGTCACCTCTCTCCCGTTCGCCGTGTTGTAGCAAATCCTCCCTCTCAGCAGGTAGGATCTACCACTTTGCCATTTTCCCGCATGTGGCCTGTGTTGGAAAAGAACACCTTCCACGATGCATGTGACAGCGTTAAGATGGCCCCAGCCGCTTTAAGCGAGAAACATAAAGAGAGAAAAGGTGCGGCTGGTGCGGCTTGCTCCCATGCTTGGCACGTCGCCTTGTTCCCCCTACGAGGTGTCAGGAACCAGAAGGTTATGACAATTTTATGGGACGTTGGGTAAGGGTACGTGCAGTCTAACTCAGCCTGTCGCTTTGGCACGCAACTGCCTGCCCACCCCTGCGTTAGCAGCACACATACACGATTCAGCACATGGCGTGAATGAATATGGACCCCTAGCGTCAGCTTCTTCGACACAACTTCGAAGTGAGCGACAGACAGGGAACGTCTAGGTTACTATTGAAACCTCTGTTCCCTGAGAGGGAACAAGACGTCGTGTCGTCCCAGCCACGATGCTGAACCGAGCCACTGTTATGGCTGAACCTCAATCTCGGCTCCTCAAAGCAAAATCCTAAATGGATAGACGCATTTCCCTCCTTTATACCCGTATGTCCGGGGCGGGACAGGCAAATTCTGTCTGCCAATTTCTCATTGGCCTTTTCTCAAGTTCAGAGATGCGTGAGGCTCTCAAGAGAGACCCCTATTGTCGTTTCTTCGATACAACGTCTCGTTCCCTCCATCAGGGAATGGAGGTTACAATAGTAACCTAGACGTTTTTTTTTTATATATTATTTGAAGAGTTAAACTCTTTATAGAGCCTTAAATCTCTCAAACATATGTCCAACCATTTATATAGTCTATACTAGAATTCAGTCTATACTTTTAGATATTTTGTTGTCTCATACAAAAATATTTCAGTCCTCGAGTTACAGATTATGTATTACCCAGAACATTTTTCAAACACTGGTATCCCAGTCAGTATTTTTATATAGCCTGTTGTAAACACCCATATCTTGGCAGTCTTTCTTTTCACAGACCAAGTTCTCTGTGATAGTCAAATTTCCTGTAGTCTTTTAACATAAGTCTTGTATGTATTCTGTCTGTTCTAATTACTCCTTCCTTTCCGCTTTAGGAGAGCTGAGATGGAATCCAATAGCTAATTGCGTCTGGTTCAATTTGATCTGAATGCGTGTGGTCATGTAACTGTTACTCGAACCGGGGTCTCTGGCATGGGATGCAGGTGTCCTAATGAGGAGGCTAAAGGCTAGAGCCCCTAGCGTCAGTGCGCTTCTTGAGTGAGGGGAGTGTGGTTTACATCCTGCACAGCTAACTACCAGCTGGCTCCCGTTACATAACAGTGGCGGAATCTATTCTTTTCTATTTATTTTTTATATGATATTGAAGACCATATATAGTGTTTTAGCGACAATCTGTGAGCATATGGTTATGTGATTGTAATGTGTGTGATTATGTGATCAGGTTGTATCTCTCTAACCTTGTATCTTATCAACGTTTCACTCAGCTTTGTCTTCCCTCTTTCATCCTGCTTGCCTTATCAAGAGAAAAGGAGACTCAAAGAGAGAGACACAGATGTTCTCAATTCAAAATCAGCCCATGCCTTTTATTTGTAGCAAAGCATTTATGCTGACTATATTTAGTAATGTAGCCCTCTTCTACTTTATGATGCTTGCTGGCCTTCCTTCTTGATCTTATTCAGGATGTCATATTTTTATAGTCAGAATATTTGTGTGCATGTGTGTTAGAAAGACAGAGAGCCCCTGTTGTGTATGCTACTTAGTGTTCGACAGGAAGAGGGTGTGAAGGGTGGGTGTACATTTGTGTTTGCTACTTCTCAAGATATAGATGTCATTTTCATCTACACGCTGCGTGCCACTCACATCACGGGCAGCCTCAACATGGCAGCGGACACGCTGACGCGACAAGGTACGCTCAGCGGAGAGTGGAGGCTTCACCCCCAGTCGGTCCAGCTGATTTGAGAACGGTTTGGCAAAGCACAGGTAGACCTGTTCACCTCCCAAGAGACTGCCTGCTCTGGTACTCCCAAACGGAGGCTCCCCTCGGGACAGATACGCTGGCACACAGCTGGCCCCGGGGGCTGCTTAAGTACGCATTTCCCCCAGTGAGTCTTCTTGCACAGGTGCTGTGCAAGTTCAGGGAGGATGAGGATCAAGTCATTCTGGTGGCCCCCTACTGGCCCACTCGGACTTGGTTCTCAGATCTCGTGCTCCTCACGACAGCCCCTCCCAGGCGAATTCTCCTGAGGAAGGACCTTCTTTCTCAGGGACGGGTCACCCTCTGGCATCAGCGCCCAGACCTCTGGAACCTCCACGTCTGACCCCTGGACGGGATGCGGAAGATCTAAGTGGCCTACCACTTGCCGTCGTAGACACGATCAACCAGGCCAGAGCTCCCTCTACCAGGCAACTTTACGCCCTGAAGTGGCGCTTGTTCACGAATTGGTGTTCTTCCCAGTCTGAAGACCTGCAGAGGTGCGCAGTGGGGTCACTGCTCTTATTTCTGCAGGAGAGGTTGGAGGGGAGGCTGTCCCCCTCCACCTTGAAGGTGTATGTTGCCGCTATCGCGACCCACGACGACGCAGTAGACAGCAAGTCTTTGGTTAAGCACGACTTGATTATCAGGTACCTTAGAGGCGCCCGGAGGCTGAACCCTCACCGGCCAAGCCTGTTCCTCTCATGGGATCTCTCAGTGGTCCTCTCGGGCCTTCAGATATCCCCCTTCGAGCCACTCGAATTAGTCGAGCTCAAGGCCCTCTCCCACAAGACGGCCCTCCTGATCGCACTCGCTTCCATCAAGAGGGTTGGGGACCTGCAAGCGTTCTCTCTCAGCGTCACCTGCCTGGAGTTTGGTCCGGCATACACTCGTGTTGTCCTAAGACCGCAACAGGGCTACGTGCCCAAGGTTCCTATGACTCCCTTCAGAGACCAGGTAGTGGACCTGCAAGCGCTGCCCTGGGAGGAGGCATACCCAGCCCTTTCATTGCTGTATCCAGTGCGTGCTCTGAATACTTAAGTGGACCACACGCAGAGCTTAAGATGCTCTAGCAGCTCTTTGTCTGTTTTGGTGGACAGTGGAAAGGGAACGCTGTCTCCAAACAGAGGCTTTCCCACTGGGTGGTTGACACCATAGCATTGGCCTATCACACCCAGGCCATGCCCGCCCCCTTGCGGGTTCGAGCACACTTGACGAGAATTGTGACATCTTTGTGGACACTGGCCAACAGCACCTCGCAGACATATGCAGCGCAGCGGGTTGGGCAACACCTAATACCAATTTATGAGATTTTACAATCTCAGGGTTGAGTCTGTTTCATCCTGTGTTCTCTCAGGTCCGAGCCAGTAGAACTCAGTAACGCAGTAACAACTGACCGGGTGTACCGCTTGCATCTAGCACCTTTCCCCTCCGCTGAGGTGATCTTGTGCGCTCTTATCCCAGGAGACCCCACTAACTCGGCTTCCTGGATGACTCCTCCCTAGCCCTCTGGTCCGTGAATTCAGTGGAGGAATTCCACGAACAGACTCACTACAGGTATTGAAACTACTCTGTACTGGAATAGGTGCTCCACAGGACGTGCCCCTGTGTGGATTAATTCCCTTGTGTGTATTTCCCCTTGCAAGCGGATCCATGTCTCCCTTTGGTAGTCACCTCTCTCCCGTTCGCCGTGTTGTAGCAAATCCTCCCTCTCAGCAGGTAGGATCTACCACTTTGCCATTTTCCCGCATGTGGCCTGTGTTGGAAAAGAACACCTTCCACGATGCATGTGACAGCGTTAAGATGGCCCCAGCCGCTTTAAGCGAGAAACATAAAGAGAGAAAAGGTGCGGCTGGTGCGGCTTGCTCCCATGCTTGGCACGTCGCCTTGTTCCCCCCTACGAGGTGTCAGGAACCAGAAGGTTATGACAATTTTATGGGACGTTGGGTAAGGGTACGTGCAGTCTAACTCAGCCTGTCGCTTTGGCACGCAACTGCCTGCCCACCCCTGCGTTAGCAGCACACATACACGATTCAGCACATGACGTGAATGAATATGGACCCCTAGCGTCGCTTCTTCGACACAACTTCGAAGTGAGCGACAGACAGGGAACGTCTAGGTTACTATTGAAACCTCTGTTCCCTGAGAGGGAACAAGACGTCGTGTCGTCCCAGCCACGATGCTGAACCGAGCCACTGTTATGGCTGAACCTCAATCTCGGCTCCTCAAAGCAAAATCCTAAATGGATAGACGCATTTCCCTCCCTTTATACCCGTATGTCCGGGGCCGGGACAGGCAAATTCTGTCTGCCAATTTCTCATTGGCCTTTTCTCAAGTTCAGAGATGCGCGAGGCTCTCAAGAGAGACCCCTATTGTCGTTTCTTCGATACAACGTCTCGTTCCCTCCATCAGGGAATGGAGGTTACAATAGTAACCTAGACGTTTTTTTTTTATATATTATTTGAAGAGTTAAACTCTTTATAGAGCCTTAAATCTCTCAAACATATGTCCAACCATTTATATAGTCTATACTAGAATTCAGTCTATACTTTTAGATATTTTGTTGTCTCATACAAAAATATTTCAGTCCTCGAGTTACAGATTATGTATTACCCAGAACATTTTTCAAACACTGGTATCCCAGTCAGTATTTTTATATAGCCTGTTGTAAACACCCATATCTTGGCAGTCTTTCTTTTCACAGACCAAGTTCTCTGTGATAGTCAAATTTCCTGTAGTCTTTTAACATAAGTCTTGTATGTATTCTGTCTGTTCTAATTACTCCTTCCTTTCCGCTTTAGGAGAGCTGAGATGGAATCCAATAGCTAATTGCGTCTGGTTCAATTTGATCTGAATGCGTGTGGTCATGTAACTGTTACTCGAACCGGGGTCTCTGGCATGGGATGCAGGTGTCCTAATGAGGAGGCTAAAGGCTAGAGCCCCTAGCGTCAGTGCGCTTCTTGAGTGAGGGGAGTGTGGTTTACATCCTGCACAGCTAACTACCAGCTGGCTCCCGTTACATAACAGTGGCGGAATCTATTCTTTTCTATTTATTTTTTATATGATATTGAAGACCATATATAGTGTTTTAGCGACAATCTGTGCGCATATGGTTATGTGATTGTAATGTGTGTGATTATGTGATCAGGTTGTATCTCTCTAACCTTGTATCTTATCAACGTTTCACTCAGCTTTGTCTTCCCTCTTTCATCCTGCTTGCCTTATCAAGAGAAAAGGAGACTCAAAGAGAGAGACACAGATGTTCTCAATTCAAAATCAGCCCATGCCTTTTATTTGTAGCAAAGCATTTATGCTGACTATATTTAGTAATGTAGCCCTCTTCTACTTTATGATGCTTGCTGGCCTTCCTTCTTGATCTTATTCAGGATGTCATATTTTTATAGTCAGAATATTTGTGTGCATGTGTGTTAGAAAGACAGAGAGCCCCTGTTGTGTATGCTACTTAGTGTTCGACAGGAAGAGGGTGTGAAGGGTGGGTGTACATTTGTGTTTGCTACTTCTCAAGATATAGATGTCATTTTCATTTTAAGATATGAGACAAACGACCTTGGCAATGAGCCAGTTACATTCTATTATGTGCCTTTATCAACTACTAGTTTATATATGTGTTTGAGTGAGTAAACCTGACCAACTTTCTCTCTTCTCTCTGAATTCACCAGTATGTGAAGAAACACCTTACCAATCTTTTATGTTTCTGAAGTACCTGCAGTTTATGTGTCTGCTAACTCCAAGACCGTGTCAGACGCATCAGCTTTTAACTGGAATATATTTGCATTTTGAAAGTGTTCTTTGTCAATTCTGAGGGTCTGTGCAGTTTGATTTCTCAGTACAACAAGCACTCAGAGCTTGTATTAATTATTGTGGACAGTAGATATTTGCGTGAAAAGCTCTGCTAAACAAAAGTCGGTTTGCTGGCTACAAAACAGGTTTCTGCTGATCTCGATTAAAGGTTTTAGAGGAGTTCTGGGGACCTGTCAAAACACAAGCATGGCCAAGCTAAACCAGCTTTAACTGAGTAAACCATTTTAGGGTAATTAGTTTTATTTATTTTTTCCAGCAGGGGAAATAGTGAAAGGTGGTATGGCAAATATATTAACTCATTAGAAAACAGATTTTGAGGCACACTTACTGGCAAATTATTTGTCAAATATGTCTCACCTTGCTATATGTGCAGAGCAGTAGCTGAAGTTTCCAGAACTTCATTACTGATTTATAATTCAACATCGCCCTCTTGTGTGCATATGAAGTAACAGTTCCAGCAGTCCTTGGAAACAATCCTGCAAAGTTTCTTTAGTTTCTTAAAAGATACCACAGTCTTATAAAAATTTTACATAATTGTGAAACAATCTAAAATATTAACTTATTTTATTTTATTACTGGGAATTTTCATTTTTGAGGAGTTTAATTTACTTTCATTTAAAATACTTTACTTTGATCAGCTTATTAAAATATATATTCAAATAATTTAGTATGGATGTAACAAAAAATCTTTTGTTTTTTTCCATGTTTTATGTAATAATATACATTATGTCTGTAATAAAATATTATTAAATATATATATTTTTTAAAAGTCATTACAGGAGCATTTTTTGCCTCTACATTTAGAATTTTGAGAGCATTTTTGTCACTTTCTGTGGTGTTTTTAGCTTCCTGGCCTGCGAGGCAAAAATAATTGTTCACTCCATATTTATGTCTTGTTTTTGAGTACAGTGCAAATATCTAAATTTCTTTAAAGCAAGATACATTATTTGAGAAGCACTATTATACACCAAGATATTTACACTAGTTTTTCAGAGAAATCAATTAAAAATGTAGTTATTTTAAAACTTTTTGCCAGTGGGGTAAGAAAAGTAAAGTTCAAAGTGATTTTTAATTTTATTTTTTTGCAATAGGCAAATAGCTGTTAGATTTCTTTGAACTTATTGACTTATGTAATTTTGCTTCTCAAGTAAATTTATCTTGTTTTAAGAATGATTATTTTCACTGGAACACAAGACAAAAACACTGATAAAAAATTATTTTTGCAGTGCAATCCTTTCTGAGCCTGATGTGAAATAAACCAAAAAATTCTCTGACCATACCTGATTATTTTCTGTTCTTGTTCAGAATATGCCCGGACTGCATGATGGACTCCAACATCACAGAGTTGGGCCTATCACCAACCGATGCCCTGGGAGCAGGAATGTTCCCAGAGTCCACTCAATGGCCACTACTCCAGAATACAAGTGTCATCAACTTCAGTGCTGTGTTAAAGCTCAATGGGAGTAAAGCTGGAGACTTAGGTCAATCGTATGATCCTCTGGGCAGTCACTCACTCTGGCAGGTCATCCTCATCAGCCTGTTTACAGGACTCCTCTCCCTTGTAACTATTATTGGCAACATCTTGGTTATGGTGTCATTTAAAGTCAACCGCCAGCTCAAAACCGTCAACAATTACTTTCTACTGAGTTTGGCTGTTGCAGATCTTGTAATTGGAGTGATCTCGATGAACCTGTACACCACCTACATCGTCATGGGCCACTGGGCAATGGGAAACTGGGCTTGCGATCTGTGGCTAGCTATAGACTATGTAGCCAGCAATGCATCTGTTATGAATCTGCTAGTTATTAGCTTTGATCGATATTTCTCTATTACAAGACCTCTGACGTATCGCGCCAAACGTACTACAAGACGGGCAGCCATAATGATCGGCCTAGCCTGGTTTGTGTCGCTCATACTTTGGGCTCCCGCAATTTTGTTTTGGCAGTACTTTGTTGGGAAGAGGACCGTACCACCAGATAAATGCTACATTCAGTTTCTCTCTGAACCTATTATTACGTTTTGCACTGCTATTGCAGCTTTTTATCTGCCTGTGACAATAATGAGCATTCTGTACTGGCGTATTTACAAAGAAACAGAGAACCGTTCTCGGGAACTTGCAGAATTACAAGGCTCGGGTGGACGATTCGGAGGAGCAGAACGACCACATTTCCACCTCCACACCACTAGGGGGAGCTCTAGAAGTTGCAGCAGCTTTGAACTGGGCCAACCTGCCCACAGGCAAAGTTCCATTCACAGGCTGAGCGGGCGATTCCACTGCTGGGGGTGGAAGTCAGGTGGCAGAGACAAATGTGGGCCACACCGGGAGGTGGATCAAAGCAGCAGTGACAGCTGGAATAACACCGAAGCTGGACTTTCGGCTGATCACTCGGGATCGTCTGATGACGACGACAGCGCGCCATCAACAACACGGGCGATCTTCTCCATCGTCCTCAATCTGCCTGGCATGAGGGCAGCTGTGAATTCCCAGGTCACATCTTGCGAAGATTTGGACGCAGCCTTGGAGGAAGATCCATTACGCTCCCCGGACGAGAACGAACCCAGGGATGGCAGCATCTCATGCTCCGTTAGCAACGGCAACAAGCACTTTGTTGGAAGCATAGGCAAAGTTCAGTCTATGTCTGCCATACGTCCATCAACAACGGATAGCATGGATTCAGACGCAGACAATGCCAGCACCACAGTTAAATCTCCATCAGCACCCATATCTTTCAAAGAAGCAGCGCTAGCTAAGCGCTTCGCAGCTCGCACAAGGACACAAATCACCAAACGAAAGCGCATGTCGCTAATTAAAGAAAAGAAAGCAGCACAAACTCTAAGTGCCATTCTTTTCGCCTTCATTATAACATGGACACCGTATAACATCATGGTGTTAGTAAACACTTTCTGCAATGGCTGCATACCTGAGAACCTTTGGGCGCTAGGCTACTGGCTATGCTACGTTAACAGCACAGTAAATCCTATATGCTACGCCCTTTGCAACAAGACTTTTCGTAGCACTTTTAAGATGATCTTGCTGTGTCGCTGGGACCAGAAAAAAAGCAATCCTAGCTTTCAGCAAAAACATGCTGTGAGTTTTCACAGGAGCATACCTAGAGATTCCACATAGCAGAAACAGCTTGGAGGTTGAGCTAATTTGCAATGATGCAGCTATATTCATCCAATATATTTGAACAGCAAGGGGGAATTCCTCATATGGCTATACTATATTCTGGAGCATTAACATTTGAGTCTCAATTTGGATGCGTAGTCTGTTATGATCCTGGGTCTCTAGATTCTCATATTTAATGGCACTGTGGTTTAGTGTACAAAGATAAGCGCTTCAGGAATTTTGAAGTGAAATGTCATCGTGATTTTCCCATGACATGTTCCTTGTTAAATATCTTCTGGAACAACTTTAATGTAAAAAGAAAAATAGTCCTAATCCCATCACTACCCCTAACCCCTAGCCCCTAACCATTTTCCTATCCCAAAATCTGATTGGTTGATAGGGATGTTGTTCCTTAACCATCAAAAGTGCTGATCCAGGAACACATTGTACTAACTGTCAACGAAACCGAGTGGGTGCAATTTCCATCAGTTCTTTTAAGAACCTGTGGATATATATATGCCTTTTAATCTATAGTGCCAACTTTCAGGAGATTAGCAGCAACACACCACAAGTACATTTGAAATGAAGTCTGTATATTTTAAACCTCAGAGTGTTATAGTACAATATTCAATTAATCGTTTGAATATTTTAGAGTTTAAAATTAGATATCCCATTATTGTCAATTATTAGAAACTGAAATACGATTTTTAAATAAGGCAATGTACATTAAAGTATTTACGGTGAATAATATTTTAACAAGGTAAATTAAATTTGTTGATTTCTGTGAAAATGCTGAGGTTCATTATATTTGTAAGTGTAAGTGTTCTGCAACATGCGAGCCACAGGTGAACAGTTTCTAGGTTTTTCTTTCTTGTTGAGAGTAAGGATATTGGGTTTTTCATAAACAGCACTTCCGTAAAGCTGCTCTTGTATAAAGCGTGGTTGTTTACATTGTTTTGCTACAAGTATTTCTATAGCCATTATGTAGATCTTCAGTGCACATTGAAAATGTTTGTATTTCTTTGGAATGCCTTACGTTTGGACTTTAGGTTTGTGCACTGATTACACTGGGCTAGCTGTGAAATCAATTTACGAAACCTAAAGAATATTTGTTTTACTCTGTTTACTGGACATTCAGAATGTTGAAATTGGTGTAATTCAATAGTTTGCTTAACTGTACTTCTGAACTTGTTCGTAAGGTTAAACGTTAGACAAACTGTATGGTTTATCACAAAGTCTGAGGCTACATTAAAAATCTGTGATTTCTTTTTTAAACCTGGAAATAAAGAGTTTTAGTATTTTTTTAAACAAATAAAATTTATGACATTAAACGAAGAAGAAATATTAAAGAATCTGCACTATTTTGATGTCACTATTCAAACATAAGAACATTTATGACATTGGCCTTCTTAACTAAAAAGGTCAGATTTTCGTGCTTCAATTATAGCACACAAGATGCATTTTTGAACATTCTCAAATCATGCTGGGATAACACGTATTGTCAGGTTCTTCCCATGTGGAGTCTATGCCATCTTGAGTGCATGCTATCATTAAAGCAGAAAGGTGACATATCAAATATTCTGAAATCCATGTAATTATTTTCATACTTTTCACTCAAATTCTTATGCTGATTAAATAAAGAGTAATGAAAGTTTTTTTTTTTTTTTTTTTTTATCAAATTAGAAAAGAATGCAAAATAGACTGATTTTCACTAGTGGTCTCAGATTTTGAACCCCATTGTACTTTTTTGAGAGTGTTAGACTTTAGTGTAACATAACATAATTAGGCAAATTACTTTCCTGCAAACTTACTCGAAAAGAAGCCTACTGTATACAGGATTATCAATCATACATACTGTAATTAAAATGTTTAGATACAAAGAATGTAAATTTGACTTGAGATAGAGAACAGCATGTTCGATCGAGGAGAAATCAAATTCAGGAAGGTTTTGATCCCTCTTCATTTCCAGCCTCATTCCAGTGGTTTTAAGAATTGTTAAAAAATTGCTTGATTTGTAATTTACCCACCATTTGTATTAGAGTACTGATACAGTTTGTTCTGATAACTTTTTTAATATGTTTTACATTGCAAAAAGATTTTTTATAAGGACCTGTAAGATCAAAGGTAACATTGAGCTTCTGTGCAGTGTTGTTTGTGATCGTGTTCTTATTTTGTTCCCAATTGGCTGTGTACAGGAAAAAGTCAAAGTTTAATGATAGTTTCTGTCAGATCTGTGATAACTGTTAAATGTTACTGAAATACAGCCCAGTACACAATGCATTTTTTATCCTGACATTTATTTTTTTTTTTTAAATAAATGTAACATTTTAAATGTGTGTTTCTCTTTTTAACACATTTGTGAAAACTATTATTATCACAATGATTCACTTTTCATCAAAAGAAAAATATATAGAATCAATATTTGTTATTTCATAACATCTGACTAATATTATTATGTCACAAACTAAAAATGTTTGTGAATGAGAAAAGATGCATCAATAGCTATTGGCGGTATATAATGAGAAGCCATGTGATGAAAATCTTTCTTCATGTGATCGAAGAAGAGGAGTAGCACAATGAAGATCACAAACATGTACTTTTTCCCTCAATTTAACGGAGACTCCAACCAGGCAAGCGTGCATGCTTTTTCATCTATTTTTCTCTTTATGCGTTTCTCTTTTCTTAGACAGCTTTCCTGTAATGTTTTTTCTTAATCCAGCTCAGATCAATTCAGATTAGCGGTGACTTTCTAATCATAGACTATGCTACAGTCAATCTGATTCATATGATAGTCAATCATATAGCACTTAGTGACTGATGTGAAGTGTATATCCAAAAGACATGTATGTATCTGTACACTTAACAATAGTTCCATGTATTATTGAGGCAAATTTGCTTTTAGTAAATAGAAACATTTAATATCTGTAAAGCTGATGTTAAACTAGTTTCATGTTGGAAGACTTGAACTTTAATTTTAGTTATACTGTGGTACTTTACAATTATTTCTGACACTTCGTAAATCGGGTTTAGAAATGTATATAAACAATGTCACATTTTCTGCAGTCTGTAAATGCAAGCTATATACCTGATTAAAGTTTGTACTGTAATATAAATGTTTTGAGAGCTCATGGTTATGTGTGTGATGTCACAGCCCGAGGATAACACTGATTTCAGGCCTGTTGGTTACAGTCATACATCAGTTTATAAGATGTCTGTAAGCTCCATTGATGCTGTGCTGGGACACAGTGTCTGTTTCACACACTATCTCTCTCTCTCTCTCTCTCACACACACACACACACACAGCAATAAAACACTGTGCTTTTTTTTTTATATACATTTGTGGTGCATATTTACATGGATTAGTTCAATTCTACCCCTAAAATGAGATACCAATCAAATTATACTTTTTAAACTAATAATTTAAAACAATATTGGCTCATATAAAAAATTCAATGCATATGCCTTTTCTTTTGACTATTGACACACATTCTTCAAAGATCCAGTTTATATTATGACACCATGAGTTTCATTCTAACAGGTATGAATGACAGTACACTTATTTTTGGTTATTCTGTTCATTCTGACAACAAAATAAAAAAAGGAGTTATTAGAATCGAGAGTTATATGCAGGCCCAACACAATAACATTCACACATTTATTTTAAATGGAATGTTCCACAACACTGGGATTGACCATATTAGTTTCTCATAGTTTTACACTGTTTTATGTCTGATAAGATTATACTTGTGTCCCTGTCTCAGGTCAATATTCTCAACAAGTGTGTTTCTATTATATTTGAATCAAGATGCAAAACATACAGATGATAGAGATGCAGTTACCTGTCCTAAGAGAGAGTTTCCACTCTCAGCATCACAGCTCACATCATTAAGTCAGATTCTCATGGCGGTGGAGAGAGAGGGATCAGAGAGGGAGGCAGACAAAGTGCAAGGGGGCACGGAGAGAGGAGAGAAGCGAGAGCAGCAGAGAGAACAGGAAAGTCAGCCTGAGCAGACATATTCCCAGCATGGCCTGATCGATAAAGGTGTTCGCCTTCTGAAAAACATGGGAAAACAGGAGGCCAGGCAGAAGCATACAGCCACTATGAGAGCAGAAGGCAGTGGGAATGGGGCGAGCACTGAGGGCCGAGACCCAGAAAATCTCAAGAAGATTAAGAAGTCTGAAAGCAAAGCCAGTAAATTATCGGGCCACTCGTCGGAGAGGAAGAAATCCAAATCAGAGGGATCTAAAAGCTCTGTATTCTCCAACAGCCACATCCGAAAGGATCTCTCCTGAAAAGGGTTGCCCAAAGAGGATGTACTGGATGGTGGGATTAGAATTAAGAGCGTGGATGTCAGTGACAGCAGTAACATTGGATTGTCGGGTGATGAGTTTGAGATTCTGACTCCTGACAGTAAATTGGAGAGAAAACACTTAACGGCCGAAAGCAGGCAGTCGACCCTGGATACGACAGATGAAGATGTTGGGATAGAGACTGAGGGCTCAGGGTTTGATACAGACCTCTATAGCTACCACTCAGTAGCTGAAGCACAGGATCTACTGTCTGATATCCAGAAGATGATCAGACAGCAACAGATGGGGGGTATTGCTGAGGGGCTGAGCAATAGCAGTGGAGACAGGCAAGGACAATTAGTGTCTGAGGGCAAGGCTGAGGTCACTCTGGGTCTGAAAAGTGGAGATGGAAAGATGATTGCTGGTATGGGTGAACCAGAGAGAGGAGTGAGTATATTTGTATCTGACATCATGGAACAAGATCTTAAATATAGTACAGCTGGCACAGAGGTAGGGGTTACTCACAATGGCAACAGCAGCCTAACCCAAAGCCTAGAGGTAGGGATGAATTCAGTTGATTAGCTCATTGACCCCAAAGTCAACTCTATGTCAAAAATCAACCGGGTAATTTTTGTGCTGCAGAAGAGTATTAGTAGTGTAGAGCTGAACATAGAGCTATTTGATGATATAGAGGAGGAACAAAATGGGCATTTCACTCAGAGAAGAAGAAAAAGCAGTGCTGTGTCTATCACAAAATGGTCATCTGAGAACTTTTTAGGTCCTGGGCCACGACCTCATAGAACTTCCAGTACAAATATTGGGGTTAAACCGTATCCAACAATACACACATCCTATGTTAAAATGACAACCAGATAGCTCAACTCATCCTTAATCTCCCCATGCACAAATCCCTTACCGTCCCCTATATGCCATCATAGGATCGGCCCAGAATTAGGCTCATGCCAAGGGTCTCACAGGACAGGGAGCTGGAGAACAAGGAGAAAGAGGTCCTGCAGTATTGCAGGGCCAGTGGGCTGCCATGACGAATGGTGTGAAGCTATACATGGTCAATCAGAGCTTATTGAAAGATGTTTCTAGATCACCAGACCCAGGCAAACATCCACCTTTCCAGATGTATTTTCAGGTGAGTGAGTGGTTCTTATTTTGCTGCTTCTGTTTTTGTTTGTGTATTATCATGAAAATTCAGGTATGAAATTCAATGTAATTATATAAATTGAGTGAATATTTGCACAAGATGTGCTACAGCACCTACAGTAGTGTTGCTGCAGTGGCATGGGGTGAAACAAGAGATGTGCTTTTTTTCTTGCTGATTACCCAGGTTCGATTCTGCCTTTTGTCCATCTTTTTCCCATCCTGTTTCCTGTCTCCAATATTAATATTTCTTTTAATACTACTAATAATAAATGAAAATTAATATAAAGGTCGATTTCATTGCAGTAATTTGGTCACAGTGAAGGTTGATGAGTTAAGAAATTTTTTTTATCCAGGTAAAATTTGCCATGGTTTTACTATAATAATATTGTAGCAACCATCTTTTATGGTGGAAGCCATAGTTTCTATGCAATTAACCATAGTGTTACTGCAGTAATATGGTGTTAATATAGTAACAATGTTTAATTTTGTGGTCACTATGATTTTACTACAACATACTATGGTGATATTATGTTACTGTAGTAAAACCATGGTTTATTTTTGTAAGTGAAAGTTAAGGTTAGTTTTAGGGGTACGGGTTGGTGCAGGGTGATGGGACTCTAAATAAACACAGTACATTTTCTGCATTGATGCCCCAATCCTGTATGTTAGATTTAAATTTAGGGTGCTCAAATCTGATCTAACACTATTTGCAGTCAATTTTAAAGATAATACAATATGATGTAATGAAACAGCCGGTTGAAACAGGCGAGATCTGAAAAGGATAAGCTTCCTGTTCTCATGATCATGCAGTCGTATCTACTGTGTATAATAATGAATTCCTTGTAAAAACAAACTTGGCCCTAGATATATTTTTGCATTCAGCAAGCCAGTCGCAAGCCAGCTTTGATTATCTTACAAAGGTTCGATGCCATGTTCGAATGTGGCCAATGTGGCCACTTGTCAATCTTGTTGACCTTTTAGGAGACTGCTAACTTGAAAATTTACAAATTAAACTTGTTTCTTGGCAGACTGATAAACATACGCAGTATTCCTGTTTAGAATGCACATACATGTACATGTCTGCCCACTAAATGAAATAGCTGTCATTAAATCAAATGTGAAATATTACTCAAATTAATTATGAATCTATGAGCTTCCCTGTATCAGTTTATTTCAACTCTATATTTTGTGAATTAAAGCCACAGCATAGTCCCCAATTCTTGAAACTGTGATACTTTAGTGGCAATTCTTAAATGTCTGGATTGTTCAAGAAGCACTCTAAAAAGAACCGTTGTTTTATTTACCAGTTATTTCCTTGTTAAATCAATGGTGGAGTGCAGTTACATACTAATGTGGTATTTTGATCTTCCATATTACTTTGAATATGGATCTTATCAGTTTCCCTCTCTTACAGGTCGGTCTCTGCTGGAGAGGTGTTTTATATAGTGGGGTTGATGTGAGGGTGACAGTAGTGCACTGGAAGTTGAAAGATTCTGTTTCCGTATTCTAGAACTTGGAATTCTACAGCCATTCAGTGACTGCCTAAGGGAACTGGCTACAGGAACAGATGTCACCGACAAGCCCACCATTATATATATATATATATATATATATATATATATATATATATATATAGCAGTAAATATAATTATTTTAACCAATAGTTTACATGGCATCTTCACAATTACTGTGCATTTGCAGATACTTCTACTTCTGTCTCGCTCATCACACGAATGTAAGTGCAAGAAACATGGTCTAAAAACACAAAGCAGTCATTAGTGATTTATGGTTATAACTGCTATTATAACTGTACTCGCGGTAGCCGTGGGACCCAATAAGCTTGTTACGTTGTAGCAGGTGTAGGCAGGACTGGCCAGTATTCTTATGAGATTGTTGGTTAAGTAGGCTGCAAGACAAATAAATGTATGACAAACATTTCCCTTAAATTGTAATAGCTATTAATAATATTGATTAATATCAATTTATTGCATGCCGTTTTATTTATGTAGCTAGCTATTTAGTATGTATATATATATACACTCACCTAAAGGATTATTAGGAACACCTGTTCAATTTCTCTTTAATGCAATTATCTAATCAACCAATCACATGGCAGTTGCTTCAATGCATTTAGGGGTGTGGTCCTGGTCAAGACAATCTCCTGAACTCCAAACTGAATGTCAGAATGGGAAAGAAAGGTGATTTACGCAATTTTGAGCGTGGCATGGTTGTTGGTGCCAGACGGGCCGGTCTGAGTATTTCACAATCTGCTCAGTTACTGGGATTTTCACGCACAACCATTTCTAGGGTTTACAAAGAATGGTGTGAAAAGGGAAAAACTTCAAGTATGCAGCAGTCCTGTGGGCGAAAATGCCTTGTTGATGCTAGAGGTCAGAGGAGAATGGGCCGACTGATTCAATCTGATAGAAGAGCAACTTTGCCTGAAATAACCACTCGTTACAACCGAGGTATGCAGCAAAGCATTTGTGAAGCCACAACACGCACAACCTTGAGGCGGATGGGCTACAACAACAGAAGACCCCACCGGGTACCACTCATCTCCACTACAAATAGGAAAAAGAGGCTACAATTTGCAAGAGCTCACCAAAATTGGACCATTGAAGACTGGAAAAAATGTTGCCTGGTCTGATGAGTCTCGATTTCTGTTGAGACATTCAGATGGTAGAGTCAGAATTTGGCGTAAACAGAATGAGAACATGGATCCATCATGCCTTGTTACCACTGTGCAGGCTGGTGGTGGTGGTGTAATGGTGTGGGGGATGTTTTCTTGGCACACTTTAGGCCCCTTAGTGCCAATTGGGCATCGTTTAAATGCTATGGCCTACCTGAGGATTGTTTCTGACCATGTCCATCATGTACCCATCCTCTGATGGCTACTTCCAGCAGGATAATGCACCATGTCACAAAGCTCGAATCATTTCAAATTGGTTTCTTGAACATGACAATGAGACACTGTACTAAAATGGCCCCCACAGTCACCAGATCTCAACCCAATAGAGCATCTTTGGGATGTGGTGAAACGGGAGCTTCATGCCCTGGATGTGCATCCCACAAATCTCCATCAACTGCAAGATGCTATCCTATCAATATGTTCCAACATTTCTAAAGAATGCTTTCAGCACCTTGTTGAATCAATGCCACGTAGAATTAAGGCAGTTCTGAAGGCGAAAGGGGGTCAAACACAGTATTAGTATGGTGTTCCTAATAATCCTTTAGGTGAGTGTATATATATATATATATATATATATATATATATATATATATATATATATATATATATATATATATATATGCTAAATAGCTAGATACATAAATAAAACGACATGCAATAAATTATATATATATACACACACACTGGCAGCCAAATGTTTTTTGCAGTTTTTGCAGTTTCGGAAAAGGAAATTGGTACTTTAATTCACCAAAGTGGAATTCAACTGATCATAAATTATACAATACAGCAACATCACTATTTTAAAATGTCACATTTGATCAAATCTAGACAGGCCTCATTTGCAGCAGCCATCACTCCAAAACCTAATAATCATGCTAAAGTGCTAATTTCGTACTATTTCTGTTCTAATAAGTTACATTATACAAGAACAGTGGTTAACAACTGGTGGGACGCGACACAAAAATGGGTTGTATGTCTGTTCTGATATGGTCACAGATAACAGAGGAACAAAATGCTAAATTCCAATAATAAAATGCAACTAACCAAAATACTAGTGCATAATTAGGATAGCAGAATTAATAGGTTTTAAAATTTACTTTTAAAAGGCAGGGAAAATGCTTCCCATATTTTTGTTGTTGACATAAAAGGATGTGTGTTCAATTAAATTCTACCGTATTATTCATCTGTCATAGCTAGCCAAATAAGCTAGATGCCATGTGTGACATGCCCTCATCCATGAAAACCATCAACAAAACTACACAAGGTGAAAAAATTATGACCCAGACTACATTAAATACAGGTTCCCTTTCAACAAGGATAAATGTGTTGGCTATTGCATTGTGTCTCTCTCTCTCTTATTCTTATTATGTTGTGGCTCCGCTTACCAAAGCAGATCTTTGTCTGAACAAATGAACATTTAACACCTCTTCTGCAACTTGCCCTTCCCAATTTTCCTTTCACAACCACACACACACACACACACACATGTTGTGTTTCCATGTTTTATGGGGACTTTCCATAGACATAATGGTTTTTATACTGTACAAACTTTATATTCTATCCCCTAAACCTAACCCTACCCCTAAACCTAACCCTCACAGAAAACTTTCTGCATTTTTACATTTTCAAAAAACATAATTTAGTATGATTTATAAGTTCTTTTCCTCATGGGGACCGACAAAATGTCCCCACAAGGTCAAAAATTTCGGGTTTTACTATCCTTATGGGGACATTTGGTCCCCACAAAGTGATAAATACACGCTCACACATACACACACACACACACACACACACACACACACACACACACACACACACACACACACACGTTGTTGCAGCTATCATTATGAGGACTCTCCATAGACTTAATGATTTTTATACTGTACAAACTATAGATTATATTCCCTAACCCTACCCCTAAACCTAACCTAACAAAAAACTTTCTGCATTTTTACATTTTCAATAAAACATTGTTTAGTATGTTTTTAAGCTATTTGAATTATGGGGACCCTAGAAATGTCCTCATAAACCACATTTATGGCA
This sequence comes from Xyrauchen texanus, assembly GCF_025860055.1. Taxonomy (NCBI): domain Eukaryota; kingdom Metazoa; phylum Chordata; class Actinopteri; order Cypriniformes; family Catostomidae; genus Xyrauchen; species Xyrauchen texanus. Next base: position 11,670,508 of record NC_068297.1, on the reverse strand, counting down.
TAATACCCTTGTAATTACCAGTTTGTAACCTAAAAACCCAAACATGTACACACACACATAATTCCTAACCCATTTTACCAGTGTGAACACACATTTTGATGTTGTGTGGGCATTTATTTATAGACCATGTGCCAAACAAATAGTGTACATGGCATGCATAAATAAGTGCACACACTCAGTGCTCATACACACTCAAATGGACACATCTGCATGCATAAGCCGTCTGCTGGCCAGGTTACATAAGATGGGTCACATGCCCATGATTGCTTCTTCATCTTTGTATTCATTGCTGTACTGCTATTCTTATGAGAGATTATTCATCAGCTGTATATCTATATATACCGCTGTCTATCCTTCCATTTAACCTTATATTAACATGTTTCCAATTGTAAAACATTGTGACCTTCTTGCTTTTGGCTGGCTCTATGGCTCTAGGCTAGCAGTCAAAAATACAATTAGATCTCTTAATTGCATGAAAATTAGACCTCTTCATCATTGTGTGAGAATATAAATGAGGTGGAATCTTATTATGAATGACCATCGTAAGTGTCGTTTTAAAAATAATGTGACACAAAATTGCTCTTTTGTAGTAGGCTATTGATTAACCATGAAATCAACACTCATACACATATACACCATTCTAATAATTTTAGGCAGATGCTGTTTGCACCCTGGTGTAAATAATGGTATGCTATTTACACCCCAGGGCAAATAGTGTTAGCTAATATTTGCACCCATATCTAAATACTAATTCAGATGCACAGGTTGATGTCTAAACCTGCTGCACTTTACTGCCTGCTGCACCTCCGCCAGTGCCTTCAGTTTTCAAGCTATAGGGTCATCAGCCGGGAGCCACCTATCACAGTTGTTTCACCTCATTAATCCCCAGAACACCTCCTAGTGGTGGGGCGACAGTCAGGAACGTCTCCCTTCCACTCCCGGCTGGACACCGGATCCTTTCGATTGCCTTTCTTTCTTACTTTCCTCTCAAGACATTCCTCCAAGAATGTCTTGAGCCCCCCACATGAGCAGACCTACCCTACATCCAAGGTCTCTTATCTGTTACAAAAAATACAAGCTATCAATATCTGCCTACCACCCATCCAGTGCCAATCCCTAAAACAATCCTCCAACATAGGATTACATAGGAGAGCGACATAAGAGGTGAGTCGTGAGACTGCGTAAGCTGCCCCTCAAATGGCAGCTTGGCCTGGTTTTGCTCCATCACTCAATCTCTCTCCAGAAACCCCCAGATGAGAACCTCACCACATATATCACAATTGTTCCCTGTTCCTACAATCTCACTTCTGCACAACCCACTTTTCACCATTCCTTCATAACCATAGCCTGAAGCTCTGTCATTTCTGTCATTTCCTTCAGAGAATTCTTCAATGCTAATACAAAGATATGAATGTTTTTCAACACGTGCTGCATTGATGTTCCAGTAAACCCTCCACACCCGACCTCCACAGGGTAAATGGCAGCCCTCCATCTATTGTCCTTTCACTCAGTGGCCATATCAGCATATTTTTACTTCTTCCTTTAATAAGCTGCCTCCAGTCCCTCTTACTATGGGACAGCACGCTCAATCATTATGACTTTCTTAACTGATAATGACCATAATACTATGTCGGGCTTTAAGGAGGTAATTGCGATCTCAGATGGAAATTTAGCTGCTTGCCGAGGTCGACCACCTTTGACCAATCACTTCCATGTGCCAGGACTGACCTTTCCTCCCTCCATGGCGTGCCTTGTGCAGCACCTCCCTTTTTAACAAATTCGATGTACTTCCTCTGAGGAGCATGATAGCCTTTGTTGGCCTTTATTTTTGACACCTCAAGGATCTCTGCCAGCTTTTGCATAACCTGATCATGCCACAACCTGTACCGTTCTTGTGCCAAGGCGGTCTTGCACCCAGCAAACATATGCTGCAGATTTGCTCTTGGGCCCTCACAGAGGGGACAACTCTCCTCTTTACCATATCACAGAGATACATTTCCAGTGCTTGGAAGAGTGTCATAGGTGGATCTATTTTATAATTAGCCTCGACTGGGTTATCTTCCACAGGTCAGCCCATCCTAAAACACTATTAGATGCACTTTCCCATACTTTCCAGCGCCCTTATTGCTGCTGGCTGACTGCTCAAATCATATACCCTCCCTCTTCTATTAGAAAATTAGCCCCGGCTGGGGTATCTTCCACAGGTCAGCCCATCCTAAAACACTATTAGATGCACTTTCCAATACTTTCCAGTGCCCTTATTGCTGCTGGCTGACAGCTCAAATCATATACCCTCCCTTACTTCTGTCACTACCATCGCTTTCTTCAGTTTTTTTAGAGGCTGCTTACCACAGTTTGGGGGCCATCCCCCATCCAAGGCCTGCTCTTCCTGATTGGGTTCTTCAAAAAATCTCTTGTTGCTTCCGTCTTGAAGCTGCCCTGTTTACAACCTCCTCTGCCTTTCAGGCACGGCCTGTTCGGACCGGAGCTTGACAAGCCCTCACTGACTGGTCTGTTGTTTCCCTAAGTTCTAAGAATAGCCTGGTATTCTCCTGCTTGTAACCCAGGGTGATGGACTTTAACGGCTGTTGTAGGCATTAAAGGCATTTCTTCCAGTGCTACGTCTGAAAGACAACACAGCAAGCCAAGCCACTTCCTGATTTAACTGTTGGCTTGGTGTCCAGCCTTTTTAAGAGTCTGTTTGTACATGCAACAGTCTGGAGAATGCTTGTGACATCATCCATATAGATGCACAGTGCTTCCTGGGGCCATCTGTCTGGCACCAATTAGGATGATTTTGTATGCAGCTGTGAGCAGGGTGGGAGAGATTGAACATCCCATTGCAATCACTTTTTCCAGTTGCTGCCATCCAGTTATGTACTCCTGTGTTGCATGTCATATTTTCAGGTCCCCATAGTAACTATTTACCAAGCTCTCAATACACTTTGGTACATGGACATACTCTGGTACTCTAACATACAGTATATGGGCATCAGACCCCGCCTCTAGATCAGACCCTTCTCTCCCCAACATTCAACGTGACCAAATTACTGCGATAAAATCAACATTTATATTCATATTTAACTGTTATTTTAAGAAGTATTAAAGCAAATATTAAGTGGAAACAGTGGGACAAAAGGCAGAGTCGTACTGGGTTCGCTAGGACAACACTACATATTCACATTGTCTTTATAACCCACGCCACTGCAGTGACAGCTGTTGTCTAGTTTGTCATACATTTCTCTGGTTTCACCAGACTATTGGATGCAAATAGCTGCACTATGTGGCAACGGTGCGCAAATAGTCTCTCCATAATTAACACCCATTTTTTAAATGGTCAGACAAGTGATTTTGATGTTCTATTGACGCCGGTCCAAACAGCAGCGATCATGTTTTAATTTCTATCTTTACACTACACATTGGAATCCATTTAATTTTCTATTATCCATTTTTCACCTTCTGTTTCCCATTGTGGAGACAAAGGCTTTTCACACTATACCTAACCCTGGCTTAAAGGGATATTTCACCAAAAAAATTTAATTCTGTCATAATTTACACACCCTCATGACATCCCAGATGAGTGTGACTTTCTTTCTTCAGTAGAACACAAACATATGTTTAGAAGAATATCTCTGCTCTATAGGTTCATACAAAGCAAGCAAATGGTAATCAGCACTTTGAAGCTAAAAAAGCTTGATAAGTTAGTAAAAGTAATCATATTTTTTTAATTAATGTCTTCTAAAGTGATAGAATCCCTTTGATTAAGAAACAGATCGATATTTAGGTCCTTTTCACTATAATTGTTTACTTCCGGCCTGCTTTTTGTGTGAGGTAAGTGCACTGGCATGTTCAAATGAGAGCAAAACCAATGAAGCTTGTGAACAGCAATCTCTTGTAAACAAATCAAGCTGCACTTCCGGTTGTCTCACGTCAGTTCTCATGAAGATGCCAAAGTTTACGTCACGTGAGAGGCAGCAGTGTGAACTGATTCCCTCGTGGACGTACAACAATTATAGTGATGGCTTTAGAAGACATTAATTTAACCACTGGAGTCGTATGGATTACTTTTACAATGATTGTCAGTGCTTTTAGTATCTATAAAGTGCTGATCACCATTCACTTGCATTGTATGGTCCTACAGAGGTGAGATATTCTTTAAAAAAATCATCATTTGTGATCTACTGAAGAAAGCCATACACATCTGTTATATTATGCAGGTGAGTAAATTATAAGAGCATTTAAATTTACAAACTATCCCTTTAACATCTTTTTTGTCCTTGGGTTAAAGGAATCTCGCGGGTTCAAGTTAATCTCAAGTGACAGCATTTGAGGCATAATGCAGATTACAACAACAACAACAACATACTTCAACTTGTGCCTCATTTTTAAAAAAATTAATAAATAACAGTTACAGTTACATTACACATTTACAATGGAAGCAAAAGGCGCCAGTCACATAGCATTCTAAAACTATAGCTTTAAAGTAAAGAGTTTTTAATCATTATGTCACAAATAATGTTGATTGAGCTAAACCTGTAACACTAGGCTATTTTTAACCATGATTTATGCAATGTTTTTAGGCTTGAAATGTTGTTGTTAGCACTGCTTTTAACCTTGGGTTATGAAGCCCTGATCTTTTTTCAGGATTGCGGTGCCAGAATGTTACACTGTTTTGTTAAGCAATAGAAAACCAATCATATAAATGATGTTAAATATTATAAAACTTAATGAAATATTCATGTGCTATGTACAGTTGCAGAAGTGCATGTTTGATTTCAGCATTTTAGGTTACAAATGTCTAACAACGACAAACATATTAACTGAAGTGATGTATTTGTCCAATAAATTATATTTCCTTTGTAAATATGCATTAATCTAGGGTTTACAAGTGTACAGTATGAAATCTCAAAACCTGGCTCCCAAGGATTGAGAATGAACAGTTCTAAACATGGGACAAGATACAGTAACACAGGAGTACATTAACCAAGGGTTCAAACTGTGAAAGAAAAGTGTAAATACACCATTCTCTACAGTCAACTTTCTTAAGATGGTTCCTGTTTAGAAAAGTAAGTATATTCAGCAGAAGAGCTCCTTGTGCTCTGCATTAACACACACTGCTGCTCAGTGATGGAAATATCGGCATAATAACACTGTTGTCCAAAGAGAATGCAAAACATGACTTAACACTGTGATCGAGAGCGTATGTTCGGTTTGAAAGTTGGTAGGTACATTTTGCAAGGCTAATTTTCAGAATGTTGGCATAAAGAAAACATGAGAAAGTCAGTCTGTTAATATAGGCACAATAACATTATTGCCTCATTTGACATGTCGCTATCATCCCTACCTAAATCTACGCCCTTGACTGTTATTTAATTGGCTGTGATTTCAAGAGGAGAGCATCATGGTAGCATTAAAACCACTATTCACACGGACAGATAACTATTGTCTGGAGGCAGTTTTCATCATTTTGTTGTCACAAATCCACAGTTATGGCATCATAAATGCATGTTTTCCAAGCCATCAATCATGCTTTTTACAGATATATAAATTAATATCAGGGCATTGGTATCAGTTGGTGTTTTGAATAGGGGTTTATTGTTGATTGACAGGTAGAAGGTGTAATTTAGAGTTTATCTAGGCTCTCTGTTCTTATGTTTGAGTTTATGCCTGTGTGTGCTCAGCTGAGTTGACACACAAATATGCACTGAAATGCATGCACAATGTAGGCCTATACTGTACACATAAAAACATACAGAGAAAAGATTAATGCTAAGTTGAAAAAAAAAATTTATCCATTCAAGGATGTATTTGTGGATTATACAGTATATAGTCAGATCTGTTATATCCAACTTGTAAAGTTTACCTTTAGTTGGTATTGGTCCAACAGTCCTGCAGTGCAATACTGCTCCAAGTCTTACTCAAATGACATGTTCACTGCTTGTTTAAACAAACTCCCACTGATGTGAATGGACAGCTTCGGAAACAGCCTTTCATTTTGGATTCCTAGCATTCTGGCAGTGTCTGCGAGAAAAAAGCCAAGTATACTTAGTGCTCTGCTCTGGCTGGTAGCAATAGCAAAGTAGTTTTTCTTACAGTGTGCCAGCAGAGGTCACCCTTCACACAGCATTTCTACAGAATCATAATTTTTTTCTTGCTCTTTAAATGGCATTGCAGCCCAAGGGATTAGAGGACTAATTTTAGAGTCTTGTATGCCATTTAAAATATACTGCACTGTGCTTTCTTGCCATAATCAGCTCTTTTTAATGCCAGCTCTCTGTTTCTCTTGTATACACAGAAAGAGCAGCAGTTTGCCGGGGCTCCATTGAGTCAGCATGAGATTAGAGCACCTGGATGGCTGCAAACATTGTGGCCCCCAGACCCTACTACAGCAAAGTTAATTTATGTTTTTGGTTATGGTTTCATATTCCTTGTTGCACAATAGATATTGTACTCCCATTATTAATGCACGAGCACCATAGCAGTTGGGGCACTGGACATGCACATAAGTGTACAGTACAGGAAGTGGTGTGTGTGTGTGTGTGTGGTGCGCGGGGGTACGGGGGTGGTTAACGAGGACATTTGTTTAGGTTAAAAACTTGTTATTACAAGGGTATTATGCTATAAATATGGTTTATAAGGACATTTCTAATGTCCCCATTAAAAAACATTCTAAACACAGTTTTTCTTTAAATGTAAAAATGCAGAACGTTTTTTGTGAGGGTTAGGTTTAGGGGTAGGGTTAGGGGATAGAATCTATAGTTTGTACAGTATAAAAATCATTATGTCTATGGAGAGTCCATTATGTATAAGGATAGATGCACCAACGTGTGTGTGTGTGTGTGTGTGTGTGTGTGTGTGTGTGTGTGTGTGTGTGTGTGTGTGTGTGTGTGTGTGTGTGTGTGTGTGTGTGTGTTCAACAAAAAATTACCATGACCTTCTTGGACACAGTGCCGTGGTATAACCATGTTTCTTTTGGACATGGCATCACAGTTATACCATATTTTATGTATTTGGTTCCATGGTAAGAACATGTTTTTCAAATGGTACTATGGTGATACTATATATGTTTGGATACGGTACCAATGATAATGCCATGGCTTTTATCATGGTACCATGGTATTACCATGTTTCTTTCATTCATTTTTCAAATGGTACCATGGTAATACCATATCTTTTATATATAGTATTGTGGTATTTTTTTATATATATTTTTATATATGGTATTATGATAATACCAATTTTTTATTTTTATATTTGGACATGGTTCCATGGTAATACCACATTTATTTATGGTTAACAGTGTTATCAAAAGAGTCTCACAGTCACAATCTGGTTAAATTAGCATTAAGTAGGAGCTTATAAAGCATTTACTTAATTTGTGTAATGCTGTGATTCACAAGCTGTGCGTGTGAATTCAGTGTTAACATTTTTGTCTGTGGTTAGGTGGGAATATGGGTAGGGCTGTTAATGTGGGTTCACTAAGGTCCACTTTGGTATTGCCATCTCTGTTGGTCCTGGGACAACATTTGCATTAACCAATCATAATTTAGGGTTAGGCTTAGTGCTTAGAAACAGAAATTGTGTTGGGGTTATGGGTAGGGTTGGATGTGGTACCATTGTCATACCATGTTTTTGTAATGGTCACATGATTTTATGGTACCATATAATACCATTTCTTTTGGTTAAAATAACTTTTTTGTAAATGGCATCTTGGTATTATCATGTTTTTTTGGACATGGTAGGATGGTAATACCATGTTTTTTGGATATGGTATCATGTTAATATCATGTTTTATTTTAAAACAATTATATGGTACCATGGTGACATGTTTTTTACTTATTACACAGGAATACCATGGTATTTTTAAGTTCCTTAGATAAATATTGTAAGTAAACTATGTACATGTACCTGTACCTGGTTATATTAATATATGTACTGCTTCTGTGTGTGTATGTGTGCGTGTGTGCGTGCGTGTGTGCGTGCGTGCGTGCGTGTGTGTGTGCAAACCTTCCTCTCACACCTCTTACATTCAAGTAAAATAACCTCATGTTACTCAGATCACATTCTACCACCTCACAAGTCGTACATCTCTTATTGTTTCTAGGATCCTAAACAGCATTTTAACAGTATCTAACGCTGAACTAAACATCTGCCCAGCAGGTGCAGTGCCTGATATTGATTTTTATGGTACACCATGTTGAGCTTTGAAATGATGAATGACTGCTTGCATTCCAGTATTCAAGCTACATACATCATTTTTGTATTTTTCTATGATCAATATTCATTGTTGTATTTATTTGAAATGCTAATTGTTTTGTAATTGCAATTGGGTTTACCGGCCTTAGTAGTTGTGTTGTGCTGACGTCTTTGAAAAAAGTGGATTTTTCTCATAAGCATATGTAATTCTTAACACACAGAACACATACTGGTAGACATACTGGTACAAGCAGGACCATTTCAAATTACAAGAAGGAAGTTCAACTGGCAACTAAGGATTCTACACTCTTGAATCCTAGAGTTCTGGAGCCAGAACTTTCCAAACCTCCCTTGGCCTGCCTGTGGAAGAGGTTTTTGTGATTAAAAGCATCTCCCCAAACCTATGGCTCTACATGTAACCAGACTCCATTTGTGTTACATGTTCTACATAGCCCCCAACCATTCACACACACAGACACACACACAAACACACACACACACACACACACACACACACACACACACACACACACACACACACACACACACACACACACACATGCTCTTTGAAGCTGTTTGAAGCTGTGTAATATAAAAAGCTCAAAATGTTCCCTCCTCATTCCCAGAGACTCTGCGGCTCGCCTTTTAGGAGTCCTCCGAGACGACTTCTGGAGTCTAGACTTGTTGGACTTCCTTGACCCCTGCTGCCATGAATGTACGCCTGGAAGTTTGTGTTTCTGTTTGTAATGTGTGTATGTGAGTGTATAGTTTTGTGTATATCAGTGTGTAAGATTGTGCATCTCTTGTGTGTTGTGTGTTGATTTTTACATGCTGGGATGTAGTGCTTCATTCATTTCCCTGGATTTGCTCTCTCCACTTCGTACGGGAAGTAAGCAACAACACTTTTCCGATCAGCCAAAGTGGGTTTTTTTTTTGTGTTTATTTTTTACTTTTGGGACAACTTGTGTGCCTGGTCTATGTTATTAGGAAATGCAGCTCCTTATTCACAAACACAAGTTGTGTCTCAATACTATACCATTGTAACAAGGTAAGGTGAGCAAGGAGGAGGTGGGAACCGGCTAAAAAGTCTACATAAAGTTTAATGGTAAAATTCAACATAAACAAACACAGACACACATGCAACATGGCCGCGTGCATCCCTCTCTCCCTCTTGAACTGGCACCTCCGGCAAGTCTTTATCCCCCTTCCGGCTACTTAGCCCGATTCAGCCCTTCTCCTCATCACAACAGTATACTGTACTTAGACTCTACTCCAGGTTTATTCAACTCCAGTCCTCAGGGGCCACTGTCCTGCAGGGTTTAGCTCCAACCCTATTCAAACATATCTGAAAATGCTAATCAATGTCTTCAGGATTACTCGAAAATTACAGGCAGGTGCGTTTGACAGAGTTGGGTTGCAATACACTATGCACTCGGCCATCTAGTGTATACTTTTTTGAATAGTAATATTGTCTCAAGTGGAACAATAGCAAATTTTTTTACCTTGCCTTTTTTCAGTTGTGGGAAATGACATTTTAAAGTGCATGTCCTCTTATTGGTGTTGTCATTAGCTTGTTAGCTAACATGTTACCTAAATTGAGTCCTAGTTCAAAACTAGTGCTCAAAAAAATTTACTTTTACATATTTCAAGGAATCACACAATGTGGGGTGATGGCAAAGCATTTAAAAATGTGTTCAAAGTCACATTTGTAAGGTTCTGTCTTCTCCATAGATGTTTTTGTAGTTGTCATGTCTGCCATCTTGACCAATTTTTTTGTTAGACCAACATCACAATCTGATAACCCTTTCCGTTCCATTTTGTATGGAAAGCGGCAACCATTGAGTGAATGAATATAAGTACATGAAGTGTCCAAAATTCCACACCTTGCTTTTTTCCACCAGTTAAAAAAGTACATCATCTGGTAACTTTTAGTACACTACATCTAGTTATGTTTTTCAGTGTTGAAACACTGACATACTCTACTAATACTTCAAATATCATAGAATAGTGAAAACATAGAGGTATGTGAAATTGAACAGACCTGCACACTCTTACCAGCACACACCATCCCATTCCTCAGAAAAGTGAGGTCTAGTCTCTGAGGAGAAGCTAACATCCGCCAAAACAAGACACTAAGACAGGGTAGTGCAGTTGTATAACGCTGCAGTGACAGGAGGTGTCTGTGTTATTCATTCAGTACTTGTGTTTATTTTTATGATGTGAAATCTAATTTCTATATCCTGCTCCGCTGCTCTCCACAGGATGGATCCACAAGGCAATCTGGGGTCTTTCTGGAAGGGAGTTCTGATTCCATTCAGGAGTTTGAGAACAATTGAAGAATTACTTGTGAAAATATTGGATATGGAAAAACAAAGCAAAGTTTTGGAGAGTGCAAAGCTTGGAACAAAGGACACTGATGTGGGGGGGTTTAATCAGACTATTAAACAATCACAGACTCAAGTTAATGAATGATTACTACAACAAGTGAAAGCCATTCAGACCTCATCTGTAGGAGAAGTCTTTAAATTTCCAGTGCCTTCATCATACAATAACAAATTAGTTGACAGCACTACTTCACCAGTGGGACTGCCCTATAGATGTAGCTCTCAAAGACAGTAGGAAATCCCTCCCCCTACACCTTCACTACTTCCTATTTGTTCAAGTTTATCATCAACCGTACCAACACCACAATCACAATCCAAGCCTTTATTGGCAGATGTATCAATACCTCTGCCTCCACCTCCTCCACCACTCCCAGATATGGCCCCCACTCATAGGTATGGCTCCACCACCTCCTCCTCCACCTCCTGGCTGTGGAACTCCACCACTGCCTCCACCCCTGATTTCGGGCCCCCACCACCCTGTGGTCCACCTCCACCCTTCTTGGGGTTGGTGCCGCCAGGCATGGCTCAGGAGTCTGCCCCTCTGAAGGCTGTCATTGAGCCTCCACGACCCATGAAACCACTCTACTGGACTCGGATTCAGCTACATGCCAAAAAGTAATCACATGCCTCGTTGATTGAATGCTACATGTATTTGCGGTGTGTGTGTTGAATATTTGTGTTTCACCTCATTTAAATTCAGCTCAGGCTTGTTTGTGATTATGATCATATGATAAGACAAACTGATTTTCATTTTTCTTGTCCATAGAGATGACAAAATTGCTCTGGTATGGGATAAAGTTGAAGAACCATCAGTAGACTTCAACAAATGTGTTGAGCTGTTTGCTAAAAATGCATTCAAGGAGAAGATGAAACCTATCTCAGATACCATCTCAAAATCAAAGGCCAAACAGGTAAGAGGGCTTTAATACACCAACATCATGAATGTTGTTTCCTAGCCCAAAGCTAACCTAACCCTAAAACCTGATTGGTTGATGCAAATGTTGTTCCAGGACCAACAAAGATGGAAATACCAAAGTGGACCGTAGTGGGCCCCCCTTGTCCCAGAACAGCATTCCCGGCTGCCATTTACTCACCCTCAAGTTTTTTTAAAACCTGCACTATTTAGTTTCTTCTGTGGAATATGAGAATACATTGCAAAATGTAGATGCTGCTAATGAGGCTGAAACGAATGTGAGGCTGTTAGTCCCTATCATTATTCCTGGAGTTCACATGTAACCTATAAGCAGGCTACGCAGTCTGCATAGGGCACCAACTCCCTAGGGGGGCACCATCTTACCCTCGGAAGGCACCAGAAAGTCCACCGGCTACCCTTACTTGCATGTTATGCGTTATTCAAGGACCCGAAAGCAGTTGCGGAACACGGATGATTGCTTTGCGCTCATATCGCGCACATACCACACCCAAAGAGGCTCCAAAAAGCATATAAAGGCAGCAAAAAAGTAATCCATAAGATTCTAGTGGTTAAATCCATATCTTCAGAAGTGAAATAAATACAGATAAATACAGTATTTAAGTCCTTTTTTTACTATAAATTTCCACTTTAACTTTTTTTTTTTTTTACTTTTTACTTTCTTTGTGACGGTGTGAGCACTTCAGCAGGTCAGCAATCCTCTGTTACTCACTCCGTTTTATACATTGAGTCAATGGTTAGATGGTTTGGTCTATACTTTGTATCCAGACAAACAATGTTAAGCACTAGTTAGTAACATTTTGTAGTCCTCTTTGTTCTTTTCTCACTCCAGTGGTGCTACTGATATCACATGTACACTGGGCAAACTTTCTCCAAGCACTAACTCTATTCACCCAACACTTGTCTAACAATTTTGTCTCACACACCTGGTGCACTCATATGAGCAGCCATACTCTCAGGGTTGAGATTGGTGGCGGATCCTTAAAGTGACAAGGCAATTTTTCTCTCTGCCACGTTGTTTTTTTAATACTTTTAAGCAAGTCTGTTGGCTAAAAGGTATGAATTTTTGGTTATAAATTACAGGTTGTCATCCATGTAACTACAAAAGACAGTAAATTTGAGTACATTTATTTACACACACAAACACTGGAATTGAATATTACAAAAAGAGTGCATGAATTTTGCTTGAGTTTGATGTACATGATCATCCTCATTACCATGTCATTGTGTTGTATCAGTTGTGTGGGGTGGATACTCCTAGTTAGGATAAGAGCATTCTGCACAAATTATTGGAAAAAATAACAGTTACACATTAAAAACAATTTCATTACTGTATAGAAAAGAACAAGTTACACAAACAAGATTGGGCCATGGAGCTTTGTGATGTCTTACCACAAGGTATGAAATAAATATTATTATTCAACTGGTATCTCACAACCCATACTTCCTGAGTAACATTGGACTGGTCTGCCATAACACTTAGTGCTAAAAAAAATATGAATCCTTTGAAATAATACTTAAATTATTTTATTCTTATTTTTATACAATAACATAATTTGAAACCAAATTATTGGCATAGCAAATCTGATGTAATATAGGGTATTCATTTAAGATTTTTGCTCCTAATATCATCTAATTTGATTCATGTTTTACTTTAACTAGCAGACTCATACATTCAGCCAGGTTAGCTATAAAGCTAATGATCAGGACACTCTACAAATGTTTATAAATGAGAGAAAATTATACGTACCTTAAGTCACAGTATTCCTCTGATGGAATTTGTTTATTTTTTTTAAAGTTTGCAGCTTTGGAGCTTATCTGTATGTGCTTGATTCCATGCTCATGAGAGCTCTGTGACTGTGGTCCCATCCTGATAGTAAAACGAAATGTGATTGTTTGAAGTTAGAATGTGCCATGACTAGAGTAAAGTGGCCATTATCTGTTTGGCTTGAGTAGACGATGGGTGAAGTCCACCTATTTGTAGATTTGTGTGCAAGTCTTGATGCTAGATTTGTTTAAAAATCGACAAACGCGTGAAGCGATCCGCACATGCACAGGAAGTGATCCACAAATAAATGAGTGAGATTCACAAATGAATGCTGGACAGAGTTGTGTTTGTGAGTTCAAAAATATATTTGTAACAATTTTTTTTTTTATTTGCAAATCTCATTCTTTTATTTGTGAATTCATTTATTTTTTGGTGAAACTCCTTACATTTATTTGTGAACCAACTTTTTATTTGTAAACCTCTTTCCATTTATATGTTAATATGGAGAAAAAAAGAACTCCATATTAACAGATCTAACCATATTCCCATGTAACCACACACAAAAATGTTAACACTGAATTCACACGCACAGCTTGTGAATCAGAGCATTACACAAATTGAGTAAATGCATTAAGAGCTCCAACTTAATGTTCTCTCAACAAATGTGTGACTGTGAGACTCTTTTGATAAGACTGTTTATCATCAGAAACAGCCCAGGGCTCTACCACATCTAAAGCAGCTGTTAGTCTCTCTCTCTCTCTCTCTCTCTCTCTCTCTCTGATACTGGTGTGAAAATTAGTCACCGGTGAGAATTTTGTGGTTTCTTTAGTCTGGTATGAGTCTGACAGATTTCTAAAACCCATTTGATTACCTTGGAGTAACAGTATTATCTTGAACTATGAATTATACAAATATGTTTTATGCTATAATCAACAAAGATAATTTCTATGGAATGTATACTTGCACAAAGAAACTTGAAACTTTGTAAATAGAAGAAAAATAGGGAAAAAATAAGTATATACACTTAAATTACTATTGTAATACCAACTTTTTAGAGAACTACTATAGCAATAACATGGTATCTATTGTACTTAAAGTGACATGTAATTATTTTATATTAATATGATATTACCATCTAGGAAAAAGAATAGACTTGGCAAAAAGATAGACTATTTTACAATATTGTATTATATTAATAAGAATTAGATTTTTGGGGAAGAAATGTGCTTAATTGTTCTGAAAATGTCACAATGCAACAAAAAAAAAGACCCCTCGCCCCCTAAAATAGACTTCATTTTCTTTATATAAAATATAAAAAATAAATAATCTTTTGAATTTTAGTAAAAAATGACCAGTGTTGGGTGAAAACTGATTACAAAGTAACTAGTTATTGTAATCTAATACAGTAGTGTAACATTTGACATTTTAAATTCTTGTAATCAGATTACAGTTACTGACTTTGAATTTAAATTCGAGTTCAAGTTACTCGCTTTGAAGTACATTACTTGGATTCCACATAATAATATTATGTAGAATACATTTAATCATGAATTATGTGCATCTGTTTGGGTTTCTGTGGTAGCTTAAGGGCATGTGCTCCTTAAAGAGTCATTGTAAGGGAGAAATTTGTGGTATGACTTTCAGTATGTCCGACAATTTTTAGAATATGTTGCATGGAATATGTTGTTTTAGCAAGTAACTTGAAAGTCATTAGTGATGTAAAGTAATTTGTAAAGTGATCTGATCATCATTTTATAGAAGTAATTAGTACTTTCGTAGTGTACGTTGTAATTTATAGTGTATTTTTTGAGCAACTTCCCCAAAACTGAATTTGGCCCAAGTATATCTTCATGAAATTCACCAAATTATCAACAAATACAATTAACAGTGGATGTTTTTCCATGTAAATATTGATAATTTTGCAATTTTGGAAGACTTGTGAAAATGTTCTGTTGTCTGCTGTCTTTCTCTCCCTCACTGTGGTCTGTAAGATCTGAGGAATGGGGGGTTCTGTATTGAGTTAAAATCCTCAACCCTAAAACCACCAGCCAACCCAGCGACTCCAGTCAGCCTAGTGTGGTCATGCCACACTTTATGTATGTATGTGTGTGTGTGTGTGGGCGGGTTTGGGTGGATTATGAGGACATTTTTTATTAGGTTACAAACCGGTAATTACAAGGGTATTATGCTAGAAATGTGGTTTATGAGGACATTCTTAGTATCCCCATAATTCAATTCGCTTCAAAATTATACTAAACTATGTTTTTTTGGAAAATGTTAAAATGCAGAAAGATTAATGTGAGGGTTAGGTTTATGGGTAGGGTTAGAGGATAGAAACTATAGTTCGTACAGTATAAAATTATGTCTATGGAGAGTCCTCATAAGGATAGCCGCACCAACATGTGTGTGTGTGTGTGTGTGTGTGTGTGTGTGTGTGTGTGTGTGTGTGTAAGAGAAAGGGAGTGTGTGTGTGTGAGCGTGTATTTATCACTTTGTGGGGACCAAATGTCCCCATAAGGATAGTAAAACCCGAAATTTTTGACTTTGTGGGGACATTTTGTCGGTCCCCATGAGGAAAAGAGCTTATAAATCATACTAAATTATGTTTTTTGAAAATGTAAAAATGCAGAAAGTTTTCTGTGAGGGTTAGGTTTAGGGGTAGGGTTAGGTTTAGGGGATATAATATGAAGTTTTTACAGTATAAAAACCATTATGTCTATGGAAAGTCCCCATAAAACATGGAAACACAACATGTGTGTGTGTGTGTGTGTGTGTGTGTGTGTGTGTGTGTGTGTATGCATTAGATAACCTATTTAGCTGTATTCACTGAAGAAAAGTTTATTTAGTCCTACTGTTACAGTATACGCATATTGATACAAATTACAGCTCTTTTCAAAAACAATGGCCTTATTAGATGACAGAATTTAATGTTTTACTTAAATCAGATATGTAAATAAAATTAAACTCAAGGACGGCTGTGGCTCAGTCGGTAGAGCGGGTTGGCCAATAATCACAGGGTTGGTGGTTCGAATCCTGGCCCACATGACTCCACATGCTGAAGTGTCCTTGGGCAAGACACTGAACCCCAAATTGCTCCCAATGGCAGGCTAGCACCTTACATAGCAACTCTGCTGCCATTGGTGTATGTATGTGTGTGTGTGAATGGGTGAGTGAGTCACAGTGTAAAGTGCTTTGAGTACCATTAAGGCTTAAAAAGGTGCTGTATAAGTGCAGCCCATTTTACCATTTGAACCCATATAACCATGTAATTTTCCTATTAATATACTCTTATTCATTTCCTAAACCCATTGCTGCTTATGCAGTAGTTAATCTAGTCCTTTAGATGGTTGTAACTATATGACCACTGCATTTACTATGCCCCGCAAAGTCACTACATGGTAAGTATACATTTAGTCAAAATTACATAATAAAGGAAATAAGGTATATAATCTGTCCTGTAACAGACGACTAGAGAAAACAGCGTGAGCCTATTTTAGAATCCACATTTGGCTGGAAAATAAAAAAAACAACAACTTTGAAGCCATTCTTCTCAGTTTCAGTGTTCTTGTGCATGTAGTTACTGCATGAGTGAAGGGCAGCGGCTATCCTCCTTCACACTAAAGCCAAATCCACTGTTCTCACCAAGATGGTGCTGAAGTATGGAATCAATTCCTATTTGTTGATAAGAGCCTCGATTCCCATGCAACATCACAGGCCCGAGTGTGTTTTCCACATCATTACTGTTGCGCAGCACTCTAGTCTCGCTGTATTTAGTGGTCGTGAGCCCTGTGGAGATAATGAGTGCCCGCACCCTGTGTTGATAACACTGGGCTCGGCATCACATACTTTCAAGTGTTGCCTGCACTGGAAGCTTTTCATGGCTTCAAATGCTTTCCAACAATCAAAATTAGCATGTCGAAAGTGGGTGGTAATGAAAGGAGATATGTTCCGATGGTACTCACAGGAGGATGTGTTCATACTTTGGGCAAATATTAATATATTAATGGTTAATGTAGAGAATAATTGATGTTCAGAAGAGACTGAATTGCAGAGAAGGTTAGGGTTAGGGTAAGGTTAGGTTGGAATTTGTTCTGAATCATGTTGATGAAAATTACCAAAAGATTTGTTGGTTTAGATGAGGGGAGCAACAGCGGGACATTTGAGGCTCAGAGGAACAGGCCGGAAAATTGAGCAACACAGGAAGAGCAGAATGATATGTTAGCCGTGAATGGGCTAACTGGTTTGTACTCGATGCTGCTAGTTTATTTGTTCTACCTTAAAAGGATAGTTCACCCAAATATGAAAATGCTCTTATCATTTACTCACCCTCATGTCATCCCAGTTGTGTATGACTTTCTTTGTTCTGTAGAACACAAACAAAGATTTTAGAAGAATATCTCAGCTCTGTAGGTCATTTCAGTGCAAGTTAATGGTGGCCAGACATTTGAAGCTCCAAAAAGCAGATAAAGACAACATTAAAGTAATCCACTCGACTCCAGTAGTTTTATCAATGTCTTCTGAAGTGATCAGTCGGTTTTGGGTGAGAACAGACCAAAATGTCACTCCTTTTTCACTGTATATCTTGCCATTGTACAATAATGATTTCAATCTCGATTACTCTTCCTATTGCTTGACGCATGCACAGAGTGCTAGAAGGCACTATACAAGTGTAATAGAGACTGAAATCATGATCGCCAAGGGGACTACTGTCAAGATTTATAGTGAGAAAGGAGTTACATTTTGGTCTGTTCTCACCCAAAATCGATTGGATTGCTTAAGATGACATTGATTAACCCACTGGAGTCCTATGGATTACTTTAATGCTGCCTTTATATGCCTTTTTGAGCTTCAAAGGTCTGGCCACCATTTGCTTGTATTGCATGTACCTACAGAGCTGAGATATTCTTCTACAAATTTTCATTTGTGTTCGGAGAAGAAAGAAAAGCATGAGGGTGCATAAATTATGAGAGAATTGTCATTTTTTGTTGAACTATCCATTTCAGACCTTCTACCAGGGAGAGGTCCCTGCTGAAAACTAAACTAGCATTATCTGATTTATGCTGGTTTTGGGTAGGGAAAGGGTAACGATGGTCGACTAATCCAGTCAAATACGGCCCAAGGCTCACTTCCAAGGGGGCCTCAAGATTACTTAAAATTATTTCAGAAATGTTTATAAAAAATAATATAATAATCTAAGTATAATTTATAAAACAAAGGCTTAAAATCAAGATGAACAACATGTAGGCCTAAATGGACATCATATGTCTTATTTTAATTCAACAACTCCCTACAATAACAGTTTTCATAAAAGTCATAACATTTCTGGAATCACAAAATTAATTGTATTATTTATTCTACTAGTTTCTGTTAATACAATTTTAAAACCAACAGCTTTCACGTTATTACAGAAGAAGTATCAGAGGAAATATAATATATTGGCCTAAATGGGGAGGCCTTTATAAATTCTTTTGGACAAAGAGGGGCCTTGGATTCAAGATTGTGAAACACTGAACTAGTGAACTAGGCGTGCAACAACCGACTTGTTGATTAGTGTTGTCGACTATTTATCTAGACTATTTGTCTTTTTCTTATATATCTTAATAACGGTGCTTTAATTAGTTTGTTGACAGCAAACTCTGTTTTAGCTGTTAGACAGTTTGCATGATATAACCCTGAAAAGTCATGTAACGCTGTACAGATGTGGAAACTTGTGAGTATTAATGAAAATATAGCCTGTATGTAAGGTACACCCATGCATGTGCACACACACAAAGAGAGAGAGAGAGAGAGAGAGAGAGAGAGGGAGAGAGAGAACCCATTTTGAAAACCCATATTGCCCAATTTGAAGGAGCCATCTAAAAGTGTCAAAATCTACCTCGGTTTAATTTGACCAGACAGGACCATCATTTGCATTATGATTGTGGTGTTTGGCAGAACTCAGAAACTGGGGAAAGTCATTTTGTTATATGTGAATGCTATGCATAAAAGAATGAGTGAAAGAGAGAGAGATTTCTCCATAATACCATATGAGGAAACAGTCATAAATTGTCATTCATTGGCTTTGTTTTTGGCTTCCTTATTAGGCCAAAGTACCTCTGTGTGCTATTTCATTTATGAGGTCAGCCAAGATGAAATAGTGTGTTTATATATTTTTGTCGCCGGCAATAACAGTTAGGACAATCTTTCGCTTTAAAATAACTCAGGATTTTATGCTTTTTGTCTAGAATAAAGTGGTTATTGTTTTACCACAGTGTAATAAAATATCCATCTCTTTTTTTCAGGCCGTCAACCTACTGAGTAACAAGCGTTCTCAGGCAGTGGGAATACTCATGTCCAGTCTTCATTTAGATATGAAGGACACCCAGAATGGTGAGCAGGACCTCAAATAAATGTTGATTACATTCACATTTTTAATACATTGAAATTTGACTCTTTACTTTCTTAACACACATGGTCAATGTGTGTAATTCTAAATCTTGTCTAAAGGTTAAATAATGTAACTTTCCTTAAAATATAATAACTTTCTCCACCACTAAGATGACCTAAATTGTCCTCTTCTGTTGATGTCACCTGTGCAGCCTTTCTAAAAATCTTGCAACAGTAAAATCTAATTTAAGTTAATAACACAAAAGATTACAGCAATAATATCTAATAATGATAGTCGAAAAAATAATTGTCAGCTTTGGGATTTGTCTAGATGCTTTAGAGGGTGAACTTGACTTTCGGCATCCATGCCCCGGTTAAAAAGCTTCTTCACAGTTTTCTGAGACTTTTCCAAGCTCTCAAGCATCTCTTGAGAGCACAAGATTTATCAGGCTTCTGTCAGTGTCTGACCTCTCTCAGGGGTCAAATGTGATGTCACAGTGAATTAAAGACTCATTATTTGGCTTTGTTTATACAGTTACTGATTGTGTTTGAAAGCTGGGATAGAGAGGGCCTGGTCTTGGGGTTCAAAAGTAGGTTGATGTTGAGGTCTAGACCACACTGCATTGAAAATGAGATAAAAAAAAATGTTTTAATAATTTTTTAAATGTAATCAATGTTTTCCAAAACTGAAACGTTTTAGGATTTTGACACATAACGACAAAGAAAAAAAATCATTTTAATGATGAAAAATTAAGAAAATTAATATTTAAGATTCTGCACTATAGCTATGCCACTAATCAATTGTTAGCAAATTTGTGACCCCTTGCTTTCATTGAAGCACACAAGATGCTCTTTGGCACTTTCTTAAATCTATACGTGGAGCATCAGAATTTATACAAACTTGAGAGTCCATGCAAGCTCAAGTGCATACTGTCATTAAAGCTAAAGGGGGACTGACCAAGTACTTTTGAAATTCATGTCAACGGTTCCATACAAATGTCACTCAAATTGATGTCTTGTAGTTATATAGTAACTGATATAGTATCATTTGTAATGAGGAAAAAAACAGAATTAGAAAAGATTGCAAAATAGCTGCATTTTCAATATTAACCCCACTGAAATGATTAGATTGCATCATTATTCTCATGTTCTTCAGTTCATTTAGTATAGTTTACAATTTACTATTCTTTTCCTTACGCACTCAGTTTCTCTTCCTCTGCTGAAGATATTTTCCTCATCTGTCGCTAAGGACTTTTTCTCTCTCATTTTTCTCTCTCTATCCCTCCTCTTGCTGTCATCACCCTGTCAATTCCTTCATTCCTTTGAATCAACTATAAAGGAAATTATGCCATTTTTTCTCATCTCATGTTTGGGAATGTTAGTCTTGTCTCTCAGCAGTCTGAACTATCCAAAACTCTGATTGTGGATTTCGTGAGTTGACGTCGGGGTCACCACTCCGTGTTTGTCACTGGAATAGAATGCATAGGAAGAAGGCCAAACACTTTGACATTTTATTGAGAAAAGCAGGAAAATGTTTTTGATTGGGTTGATTGTTTCACAGATATATCTTAGAATTGTTTACACACATCTTTTGTCGCTGTCTCCTCCAGATATCTCCAATGACCTGTGTGCTTTGACATTGGATAAACTTTGCTTTCAGTAAATAAAATGATAACATACCTTTGATAGGCAAAGAGAAATCTGAAAATTATTGCATGTCTCCAGCAATTATATTACATGCTTAATTTGAGAAGTGGCACAATATACAGAATATAATATAAACTGTAAAAATATATAAAGACTAATTAATTCTAAAGATTTTGAGCATAAGAGATTAGAGGAAAGTAGAGGAATACAGAGGAAAGTTTCCAGTCTTTAAAAAACATTGTGGCAGTGTGATGGTACAGTGATGACTTCATATGATACAAATAATATATTCACCATACAGACAATGTTCATAAACCATGGTATTCCAAGAAATCAGTGGTGTTCCCATGGTTATACATCCAAAAGCATTGTAATTGCATGATGTCTTTAGACACTTTTGCACTGTTAGTGCAACACAAACAAGGTGGCGAACAGGCGGTAGACAAGATGAATTGTGTTTTCTTTCAGTAACATTTTTTCATGCATTTTTCCCTCCAGTAAAAGACAATCCTTTGTAACAACAAGCCTTTTTTAAACTGTATTTTTCTTTCTCCATTTTAATGAATCAGCAAGGCTGGATGCAGTTTTAAAAACCACATCATATTATGTAAATGGAACCTAATATTATGAACACACACACACACACACACACACACACACACACACACACACACACAATGCACACACTTCCTCAGTCCATCTTGAAACTGGTGGTATTTGAAGACAATTTTACTGGCTCTTTCAGACTTTATGGGCACAGTCCCCATCTATTATGTAGCTCTGTACCCACAATTCTGCAATGGTTGAATTTCATTGGGTCTCACTGCAATTCCACCCATTGGGGAGGCTAACATGTTTGGCCAGAGTAAACCACCAAATAGAAACAAACAGAGTCTTTGACAGGGCAATTTACTTAGAATCAATACATTCCTCAACATCACGCTTGACCACACTGACCGGGATCGAGGCCTTTGAGGAAATAGGAAGGAATGTCGTAAGTTGGTTTAATTGTGGACTTTAAAGGTTCATGCAAAGTTATGAGGAATTGTTTTGCAGTCAGGAGAGGATGCTGACTAAACAACAAAAAACAGCCTATGCTTGTTTGCTGGTCTTAGGTGGTGTCTTAGCCTAGATATTCTGGTCTGTTGAGCAGGTTTTAGAGTGTTTGGGGCTCTTTCCAGATGGTCAGGCTGGGAGACCAGCAGACCTCCTGGTTAAACCAGCAGAGCACCAGCCAGGCTAGGCTACGAGACCATCTTAATCCAGATTAGACCAGAAAACCATTTTGGCTGGTTTTAATGTCTTTTTCTTTTTCAGCAGGGTTTATCTTTATCTGTACACACCATGCTGAAGAAAACAGCTTAAACCAACCTAGTCTGTTTGCTGGTTTTATATGGTGTTGGGGCAGTTTTCAGTTATTCAGGCTGGGAGACCGGCTTAAATAGCTGAGCATCACCTTGATCAGACAGGCCGACAAGCATAAACAATCTAAGACCTGCAAATAAGCTGGTTTGAGGTGTTTTCTTTTTTTCTTCAGCAGGGTTCTCTTCCACTATACATAGCCTGCTTGTTTGCTGGTCTTAGCTAGTTCAAGCTGATCCTAAACTAGCCTAAGGTGATTTGGTGGAAGTACCAGCATAGTCATTTGATTTCAGAGTGAGTTTTAGGGACTTTTCAGCTGGTGCTGTTTCATTCCAAATTTAACAAAATAATGTGATTGTAGATTACTTCTAATGTTAGTAGTTAGTAGTCTTCTTTTGTTAGTAGGGTTTTCTTGTCCAGGTTGGGAGACTAGCTTAAACCAGTTGGCTGACCAGCTTAACCAAATGAGCACCAGCTTGGCCAGGCTGGTAGACCCACTGGACAAGCTTAAACCAGCTAAGACCAGATAACTATCTTAGACTGGTTTATGCAGTTTTCCCCAGCATTAATCAGTCATTAGATCAAACAACTTTAAATATAAATTTTTGTTGCACACTTTTTTATTTTATTTGCAAAAGGACTTATTACTGAATCTAAACCTGCATGCTCACCCCACCAGCTCTAGTGCAACTCCTTGGTTGGATTTACACTGAATCGCTCCCTTTGTGTGCTCTCTTGTTTTGCCTCAGCTGGTTTTCATAAGATCTCATGTTTGAGCCTTTCTAAAGCTGAAAACACTCCTGCATGAAGGACTAGTGCACACTTGGTGACAAGCCTTTGATTCAACCCATAACAGTGTCTGTGTTTCGCAGCCATCTCAGTGTTTATGCGTATGTACTGTAAGACTGGATTCATCAGCTTGTGATGCGGACCTCCTAAGGACAATTTGTTTGTTATTTTTCCTCTCTGACTCACACTCACTTGTTCTGGAGCACCCTCTGTTTGGGTCTTCTAAGCTGTCAAAGGACATTGTTTTGTGGAAACATTCTGGATCATGTGTATTACTGTGAAAGCAATGCGAAAACATATTTGTACAATGTCCTAATTTAAAATCCTTCCTTGAAGTCTTGCTATTGTCTTCACTGTTCTATTTTAGCAAAACATATTGCAGTGTACGAATTAGTTCTGTTTAGAGAGACTAGGATGTGTGTACATCTAATGAACTGGGAACATTGCAGCATTGTAGCATATTTTCTTGAAAAGTCAGTATTGATGGAAGCCCAACATGAACAAAAAACTGTAAACATGCTAAGTTCTTTGAGAAACTCCTTTAATTTTTCACCTATGAAATATGTAATAGGAACAGTTTCTGTAATAGTTGAGCTAGTTGTGGTTTGGCCTTAAAGGTAGGTTTAAAGGTTTAACTCGATCCACAAGTTACAGTTGGCCCCTTGAGTAAGACACTTAACTCTAGGTTGCTCAAAGGGGATTACTATACAATAAGGTTGTTTGGATAAATGTGTCAGATATATGATTACTAAGCTGAACCTGAACTATTTCAAAGTGACTGTAACTGTGAGAGAATGTCTGGTGATTCTAGTCATTGGTGTGTAAGAAATATAATTGAGTTTATTATTTAAAAAATATGACAATTTTTACACAGATACTTCTTTTGAAAACAATTCAAATTCATATTTTTTGCTTTTTTACTTTCTCTTTATATCCCAACAGAAGTCCTTTAGAATTGTCCCAGAGAGACTGTAACTAACCTAATATAATATTGTCATACTGATAGTATATATATATATATATATATATATATATATATATATATATATATATATATATATATATATATATATATATGTGTGTGTTCCTTGAGGTTCACTTATACTATTATTAAAGTTCATATATTTGAAAAACATGTTCATTTTCCACCCTCAGTCTGACCATTTGGTTTTGCTCCTCCTTTAAAACTTAACAGTGAACACCCACTGTTATGATTGGCTCTCTGCTCTAGACTGACCTGCCCTCTCATCTTGCCAGCTCACTGCTCACTGCTACTGGGTGGGGTACGGATGTGATAAGGTGTTTTGGCAGCTTGGTTTAAAAAAATTATATTTTTTCAGTGAGAAGGATGTTTTGAGTTCTGAAACTTAAAGTATGTTTTTATAGTACAATGACCTCTTATATGTCAAAAAATCGAAAACTTGATTTCTGATCTCATGACCCCTTACATTCTTGAGAAGCTTTTAGAACCATCTCTCTCTCAGTCTATAGTAAGACCGCTCCACTTAAATCAGTGTTTTTGGGAAGCACAGACCACATCCCTAGACAACAATAGAGCCATTCTTTGTTTAGAGACTTTGTTGTGGGGATGTGGGTATTAAGCTGCGTGTGATCGGGGTGTAGATCTGGTCGTATGTTGTTGCCAGGTAAAATAACCAGGACACAGAGTGCGCATCTCTCTCTCTCTCTCTCTCTCTCTCTCTCTCGCTCTCTCTCTATCTCTCTCTTTCTCTCTAGCCCTTTATTTATTTATTTATTTATTTATTTATTTAGGCACTCATCCATCTGAAATTGTCCATACAACAAAACATTATCATAACAATTTGTTGAAAAGGGAAAGGCTGAAGCCAATGCTTATTATACCTTCCTTTCTCATCTTAAAATTATACAATCTTTTGATTTTATTTAATTATCAGCATTTACAATCCTTTTAGCAATTCATAAATTAAAGAGCAAGGTGACTATTTAACAGTACCTTAATAGCAACAACTTAACAGTTAATTAATACAAAAAACAACTTAAAGCAACTTAAGCCTATATACACATAACACCACTTTACTTTACCACATGTACTTTAATACATTTCTAGTTCATTTATACTTAACAATCCAGTCTTAATGTGAATTTATTATGAAAAGTTCACCCCCAAATTAAAATGTTCTCATCATTTATTCACCCTCATGTTATTCCAAACCCTTATTCTTTTTTCTTCCATGAAACACAAAAGCAGGAAGGTTGAAGGCTGTGCTGGTCATTCCTTTTTGTCCCTGTGCAATGACAATAAATGGGGACTGGAGCTTCGAGCTTGAAAGTGAACACATATGCTGCATAAAATTATCTTAAAAAGTGGTCCATACACCTTGCATTCTCCAGTCCACATGCATTGTAATTGCATGGACCAGCAGTTAAAAATTACTTGCTTTGGTTTCTGTGGAAGTAAGAGAGTCATACTGGTTTAGAGTGATATATGGGCTGAATAAATAAGGACAAAATTCTCATTTTTGGGTTAACTTTTCCTTTAAAGGGATAGTTCACCCAAACATTTAAATGTTCTTATAATTTACTCACCCTAATGACACCATATGTATCTATTATTTTCTTTGATCTGCTGAACACAAACAAAGCTTTCTAGACTAATATTTCAGCTTTGTTGGTCCATTCAATTCAAGTGAATTGTGGACAGAACTTTGAAGCTAAAAAAGCACATACAAGGCTGCATAAAATGTATCCATACGACTCCAGTGGTTAAATCCATGTTTTAAGAAGCAATATGATATTTTTGGGTGAGAAATAGATCAATATTTAATCAATCAATATTCAGATCAATATTCCTGCCCAGTAGGTGGCGATGTACACGAAGAAAGTGAATTGCCGAAAGCAAAAGAAGAATTTGAAAATCAAAGTAGAGACTGATAGTGAAAAAATACTTAAATAGTTAACTGTTTCTCACCCACACCTTTCATATTGCTTCTTAAGACATGGATTAACCACTGGAGTCATATGGATTACGTGTATGCTGCCTTTATCTGCCTTTTTGAGCTGAAAAGGTCTGCCCACCTTGCATTGTCCATTGTATGGACCTACAGAGCTGAGATATTTTTCTAAAATCCTTTGTTTGTGTTCTGCAGATTAAAGCATGTCATACACATCTGGGGAGGCATTAGGGTGAGAAAATTATGATATAATTTTCATGTTTGGTTGAACTATTCCTTTAAGGCTGTAGTTCTCGTCTTTGTTATCTTTTCACCCATAACAAGAGTAAGCTAATGATTGACTGTCTGTCTCTCTTTTATATGTCTGTGTGTTTGCCAGATACTGTATGGATGTTTTTGTTATTCTTCTTAAGTGGATTCTGGAACCCACCAATGATCAATTTCTCAATTCTCCAAATGAGTGAACCCACAACAGCTCTATTTAGCACAGAAAACAGTGTCCGGTCTAGCCAGCTAAATAATAGCTCTGGTAGATACTCAAATGCTTTTATTTAGCTAAAATAACTCTTGATAATTAGGGTTTTCTGCTGAGCAAATATGTTTTAATAGTTTGAATGCATCATTTACTAAGCTCAGGGTTACAACGGCAGAGTCTAGCTTTTGACTATTGATTGTAGTCAAACATTAGCCAACAAAAGCATGCTGTATTATATACAAATAATTTTTTTTTCTGTTATTGCTGTTAGGTTAGTGTGGAATAGTGAACACCTGTCTGTTATGGTAACTGAAAAGTTGTTGGTTCATCAAGAGTCCCCATCGGACCTTTGAGCAAGACCACCAGAGGGCTTCAGAGATAAGTCACTCAAAAATGTCATCTAAAATTAAAAGTTTAACACCAAAAATAAAAATGCTTTCATCATTTACTTACCCTTATGTCTTTTTTCTGAGAACACAATGTTTGTCTCAGTTACCATTGACTTCCGTTTATTTATTTCATACAATGAAAGTGTATGGTGACTGAGGCTAACATTCTGCCTAACATCTCTTTTTGTGTTTCACAGAAGGAAGAATGTCATATGGGGTTGTAACAGCAAACGTGTGATTAAATAATGACATAATTTTTATTTTTAGGGTGAACTGTCCCTTTGAGCAGTTTCCAAGTGGTACAAATTCCTGGAAATATCTCAGCCATCTTGAACATGGACTGCACAGAGGTGGATCTGGAGACCCTGCAGGCACTGTATGAAAATGTAAGTTCACCTCATGACAGGACGTGACAGTTCACTAAAACTGTGATGAAACCTTCTAAACTGTTAAACATCTCAGAACTGCACAGGAACACAGATATATATTGAAATCTTGCTGCTCTGCCTTGCTGCAGTCCACTCAAAAAGAGAGCAGCGGAAATGTGTGTTAAATACCAAAACAAACATGAAGGCCACAAACACCACTGGAATGATTAAGGTTTACCATGGAGCCAGGGTGCCTGTCACTGTCTGAGCAAAAGAGAGAGAGGCACAAAATGTCTGTATAAAGAGAGACATGCAGACACAGAACTATAGACAGACCAAGAGGAAGACAAATGGAGAGGATGAGGTTTTTTCCCCTCAAAGAATGAAAAATTGCCAGTTCAAAAAGGACAAACTACCATGATGTTATGTAACTTATTGGCAAATCTAGACTACGTCAGTTTGACTTCACTGTTTGGGGGGTATACAGTAAATCAAACCTGCTGTTCAGTTTCTTGGAAGATCAGCAGATCTCTCAGTTATAACTGGTTATGACAAATGCTGATTTCACTATAAGTGTGTGTGTGTGCACGCTGATGAGTATGCAAACCAAGATGGCATGTGCATTGGAGCAACTCATAAATCTTGCTGTCAGTATGAGAGATCATTTACACGCTTTCCATGTGCAAGTGTGCACAGGGTGTGATAAACGTCATTTTGATGAGATAAAGACAGGGTGGCGTAGCCAGACATCATCTTCAGACCTCAACAATGCCAAATCTTTCTTCACACTCTTCTGAACGCTATGTCAACCCCATGTATAATATGTCTGTGGCCATTATTTTCAATATTGCCCACTTCTTTTAATACTTTAATACTTCATAAATGTATGTAGTTAGGGATCCGCCATAGAAATATGGTGATACTGTATGATAACCTTCGTTAATAAGTCATTGACAAACATTATATATTTATTATACTTAATTAAATAAAATATAATATTTAATTATATTTAAGTCATTGACAATCATATATATATATATATGGAAGCGCAGCGTAGTTCTAGCGGGAAGACTAGCAGCTGTACATCATCACATCATTAGCTGGGTAATTCCTATCTGATCACATGTAAGCCATTGCTTTATAAGTCTGCTCACAATCTATCACATTGCTGTTTCAGTGTGCTAACACAGGAAACCTCCACCACCCCACCACCACCAGTTGAGCCCTGTCCCACACGGGGGTAGGCTCCTCGCCCCTGCCTCCTATCTCCGGCAGGACATGACGGTTCTGGGTACAACTCCCTCGGACCGCGGGACAGGGCCTACACCAAAGAGAGAGACATTACTTCCTGTTTTACATTTATCAAATAAATGGCATCTTTAACTTCACTCAAGCCTGTGTGTCTTCCCGATATAAATATATATATATATATATATATAACACAAAACTATGCAGGTTTATAATACCATTAAAATATGGGCTTGGAACACATGAGAGTGAGTAAATGATTTATTTTGGGGTGAACTAACCCTTTAAAGGTGCACTCAATAAGATTTTAGCTGGTTTTTACTCGTCCTGTTGTTCCCAGTAGTACTTCTGATTTTGGACTCTATACTGACACCTGTCATCCTGGATGCTAGAAGTTTGTTCACTAAGTACTGCCAAATGTTTACACTGAATGTTTGTTTTGTTACATTTGTTTGTCTTTTCTCCATCTCAAACTACACACATCCCTATTGTGGACATTCTTGGATTTAATCCAAACAATTTTTTGGAAAAAAAAATTCTTGCTGGACAGGCAGCCGCGACACACTGCCGGCTGAACACCACCTTGTGCTAGCGCTTGGCTTCCAATGTCGCACCGTTTATCTGTGATCCGTGCCACAAGAGCTGCAAATAGTAGTGGTTTGATTCATCACTCCAGCAGGGACCTCTTATTTGGACATTTCATCTTTCCACTTGCACTCATTCTGTTTGGACTGTGGAGTGGATCACTCTCTGGTTGATCAATACCACATCATCACTCTTGACTATACTGTTGACTCGGGCTCTGTTGTTGATTGTATTAAGTATACCATGTTTGTTGTTTTATTGTTTGGTTTTCTTGGTTTGTCTACATGTACTTTTATGTTTGAGCCTTGGCTGAAAGCAATAAATAAAGTAAGCATGTAATTATTATTGTCTTTATTATTGGGTTTTATCTCAGTCAGTTTCATGACACAGTGTCATGTGCTGTCAACATGGTAGCGCCCATGAGAGGGCAACCCGCTCCATGTAAAATTAAACCGCTTTTATTGGGTCTCTGATATGTCTGGAGCCATCATCTCATATATATATATATATATATATATATATATATATATATATATATATATATATATATATATATATATATATATACACACATCTGTATTACCAACTTTATTAACCTATTTTATTAACCTATTGTTCTTATACACTTCTGCTGCAATCTGTCTTTCTTTTAGTTTTCCCCCACCCCTTCCCACTGTAGCTTGAGGCGGTGTTGTTGAGTTTAGATGTTGAGGTTGTTTCTCTTTAGTGTGCGAGACTCCACGCTGTCTCTAACTCCTTCAACCAAAACCACAGAACACACACACACAACCCCCCCCCCCCCCACCCCCATCCACCCACACAAACACACACACACATTGGTCTGGCCGTCCTTATGAAGACTCTCCATAGGCATACTGTATGAACTACAGATTCTATACCCTACCCCTAAACCTAACCCTCACAAAAACATTTTTACATTTTTAAAAAACATCATTTAGTATGTTTTTTAAGCTATTTAAATTATGGGGACACTAGAAATGTCCTCATATACCACATTTATAGCATAATACCCTTGTAATTACCAGTTTGTAACCTAAAAAAATTTCCTTGTAAACCCACATTTTCTTGTAAATCCTCTCTTTCTTGCTTGTTCTCTATGTTTTCCTTTTCACTGCCTGACTCAAGAAGAGTATTAATTTTAGATCACACTTTGTATGTTAGGTTCTTAATTAAAGGTCAAAAGGCAATGCATACACACTCCAGAAAGCAGGGGTTATATAACTATCATATCATTACTGCATGGTCGCAAACTGTTAAGAGGTGTCTGTTTTCATAACAATGTTTTAGAATAAGAAATAATTTCTCTTATTGTGCTTTCATTGTGTTTTCAAGTGCAAACGTGTGCAAAAAGTACGGGACAGTACAATAAATGACTAACAATGAACAGGACAATAGACACAGTAAGGGACAGTGCAGAGCCGACCAGTACACAGTAGTGCAAAAAGATGACAGTTTCTAAAAATGCCAAATGTAAACATAACATACTATGAGATTAGTAGTTATTGAGGTAGCAGCCTGTTATAAAGTGACAAAATTAAAGTGCAACTCAGAACATGTGGGTGTGTGTGTGTGTGTCAAAGCAGTCTCTGAGTATTGAGGAGTCTGATGGCTTGGGGAAGAAGCTGTTACACATTCTGTCTGTGAGGGCCCGAATGCTTCGGTACCTCTTGCCAGACGGCAGGAGTGTAAAGAGTTTGTGTGAGGGTTGTGTGGGGTCGTCCACAATGCTGGTTGCTTTGCGGATGCAGTGTTTTTTGTAAATGTCTTTGATAGAGGGAAAAGAGACCCCGATGATCTTCTCAGCTGTCCTCACTATCCTCTGCAAGGCTTTGCGGTCCGAAACGGTGAAAGTCCCAAACCAGGCAGTGATGCAGCTGCTCAGGATGCTCTCAATAGTCCCTCTATAGAATGTAGTGAGGATGGGGGGTGGGAGATGTGCTTTCCTCAGCCTTCGAAGAAAGTAGAGACGCTGCTGGGCTTTCTTGGTAAAAGAGCTGGTGTTGAGGGACCAGGTGAGGTTCTCCGCCAGGTGAACACCAAGGAATTTGATACTCTTGACGATCTCCACAGAGGAGACATCGATCACTCTGTGCTCTCCTAAAGTCAACAACCATCTCTTTTGTTTCGTCGACATTCAGAGACAGGTTGTTGGCTCTATACCAGTCTGTTAGCCGCTGCACCTCCTCTCTATATGCTGACTCGTCATTCTTGCTGATGAGACCACCACAGTCGTGTCATCGGTGAACTTGATGATGTGATTCAAGATGTGCATTGCTGCACAGTCATGAGTCAGCAGAGTGAACAGCAGTGGACTAAGCACACAGCCCTGGGGGGCCCCAGTGCTCAGTGTGGTGGTGGTGGAGATGCTGTTCCCGATCCGGACTGACTGAGGTCTCCCAGTCAGGAAGTCCAGGATCCAGTTGCAGAGGGAGGTGTCCAGACCCAGCAGGTTCAGCTTTCCAATCAGGTGCTGAGGAATGATTGTGTTGAATGCTGAGCTGAAGTCTATGAACAGCATTTGGACGTATGAGTACTTTTTATCTAGATAGGTGAGGGCCAGATGGAGGGTGGTGGCGATGGCATGGGGACGATGGTGGTGGCCTTGAAGCACGTTGGAAAGACGGCGCTGCTCAGAGAGATGTTGAAGATGTCAGTAAGAACATCTGCCAGCTGGTCTGCACATCCTCTGAGCACTCTGCCAGGAATGTTGTCTGGTCCAGCAGCCTTCCGTGGGTTGACTTTACATAGAGTTTTCCTCACATCTGCCGTGGTAAGACAGAGCACCTGGTCGTTGGGAGGAGGGGTGGTCATCCTCGCCACCACGTCGTTCTGCACTTCAAACCGAGCGTAGAAATCATTCAACGCATCTGTAGGGGAGGCATCTTTGTCACAGGCAACTGATGTTGTCCTGTAGTTGCTGATGGCCTGGATGCCCTGCCACATGCACCTCGTGTCACTGCTGTCCTGGAAGTGACTGTGGATTCTCTGGGCATGTGCGTGCTTTGCCTCTCTGATGGCCCGGGAGAGTTTGGCCCTCGCTGTTCTTAGGGCTGCCTTGTCGCCTGCTCTGAAGGCGGAGTCTCGGGTCCTCAGCAGCGCGCGCACCTCCGCAGTCATCCACGGCTTCTGGTTGGAGCGTGTGTTGATGGTCTTGGAGAAAGTGATATCATCAATGCACTTGCTGATGTAGCTGTTCTTTTGCACTATCCACAGCGAGCTCAGAAAGAAGAGATGGATCAGATTGAGAAACATGAAAAATCATCAAAAGACAAAGAAAAAGTGGAACCATTAGACAAGTCTGAACAGTAAGACCCCAAATCATTATTCACATTAGCGCCATCTTAGATTTTTAACGGGAATGAAAACGAGGCTGTGAGGGATAGACTTACCGTCTCTTGCATGCACAAAATAAAGATGTATAATGCTCCTAGATCCCATCTGATTTTCCACAACTCATGTTGTCTGGAGTTATTTGTCTACTGAATGTTCTTTGAAAGACACAAAACATTTTAAAATATAGTACAGCCCATTGAAGAGACTGTGTGTTTTTCCCTCACAGCCTCATTGTTATTCCCATCAAAAATAAAAGTTGGTACTGCTGTGAATAAGATATAAACATTATCCATCCATCCATCATCTATCTGTCTGTCCGTCCGTCCATCTTATTCTCCTAATTGTCATTCTTCATCTCTCTCTCTCTCTCTCTCTCTCATAAGAGAAAATGAAACCATTATACAAGCCTGAACAGTTAACCCCCAAGTCGGGTTTTGTCTGTGTGTCTATCTACCTTTCTCTGTTATTCTCCTTTTGTCATTCTTCAATTCTCTCTCTCTGTCAGAGGTTCCTAAGTCATGTGAGAGAGTGTTCTGTATTCTGTTCCAATCCAGCTTTACCGAGGGTATTGCATCAGTTCAGCACAAGCTGGAAACACTGCTGTGTTGACTGTCAGTATGGTGAGAGAGAACATGACGCACGCCAGGCAGATTACAATTTGAGCAAGACAGCAGTGAAGAAAATATCTATTGGTGCAGGAGCTGGGGAAACACACCAAACTATTCACTCTCTGTTCTTCATTATCACTCTCACCTCTTTTCAAAGGCTCTACAATCAGATCAATGTGTTCAGCAGGTTCTAGGATTGGTTCTAGCATTCGGGAACATTATGAATGGTGGAAACCAAAGCAGAGGACATGCAGATGGATTTAAGCTTGACATCCTCCCCAAGTTAAAAGCTGTCAAGAGCAGTGTGAGTAAAAGTGAGAATATTGCCACTAGGTTCAGATATACAGTAGTAGATATCAATATCATCATTAGAATCATCATCACCATATAAATGACCACAATTATTGAAATAGTGTGTGTTGTAACAAAACTAATTTCCATTCATGGAGTGGTGTAATGCAGACTTTGTCACATACAGTCAAGCCATTAGGGCCACTGGCTACCATTTATAGTAAGGATGCACTGATACAAAATTTGTGTACAGATACAGATATCGTAATATTTAGAACAACATCTGCCGATAACAATACTGATAGTTTTCTGGTTCTGCTTATTATGCTATCTTGTTTCAAATCACTCCTAATTCATTACACATCTTAACAAGACATTTAAATAAAAACATATTATTTATAACATATTAATAACTCCATTATAAAGAAAACACTTAAACAAAACACACATTATTAATGCACATTAACTGAATTCTGAATGACGAAGTTTTTCCCCTTTTTTTTTTTTTGCTGAAGTACACCACACTTTAGCTTTAACAAACTCATAATATTCCTTGCTGTGTTGTGCTTTAAGGTGAACAATCAAATTAGTAATGTTAAAAGTTTTAATGGTAGTTCAACCTCATGAAATTCTAAAAGTAAAAAGCTTACAATTTGCAACTCTGCTGTCACTGTTACCCTGTTCAAAGTAATTTCATACAATAGACATTTTCTTTATACATAGAACAAGTTGGCCAGGGTCCTCATAGAACAATATGTCCCTGCAACCTGAAGCAGCAATTCAAATCATTTAAAGATGGTCTATTCAGCTGGTTAATAAAGACTTTTTTGTGTATTGCAAGGGATTCCATAGTGCTGCTTAATATCTAGGTCATAATCAGAACATTTTGGCTGTATCAGTTACAATGAGAAATCTATACAATACCATGCCAAGGCAGTAGCCTATATCCACATCCCATTTGGTCTATGTCTGCATGTGCATGTGTGGGGCCAACTTGCACTTTGGACACCAGGTCTGGTCTCTTGTTTACAAATGCTTTGAGCTACACTTCTAAACTAAATATCAGAATGTGCATGTATACAGCATGTATACAGTCACAAAACATGAAGAATGATTTTCTCCCCTGTTTATTTCCATCTCTCTTCACCTTCTCTCCCTCCATCAGGATAATTCTCAGAGCCTCCTGTCCTACATAGTTGCTTATTATCTGCAACACTTTTATGAGGTAGGTTTGGGCAATTGTTTATTTCAGTGGCTCCAACCAACCGCCCCCTGCTTTCACACATCCTTTAGAATCTCTGCCAGCATTTTCTTCACGGCGGACTGGAGAATGTGGCTTTGTTTTTCATTTCATTTCATCACTTTTATTTGCCTTTCTTTTCCTTCACCATAGAGACAAATGGCCACTCTGAATGAACTGAGCCTTTTTTGTTGGCTCAATGCCCCTTTTTTGGACACAGATTAAAAGGGCTGTATTGTAAATACCATCGGTCCAGATGTTGTGATTACGAGCTTGTATCCAAATTGACAAAATATGATCTGCATGTTGTTGGTGTGCTTCCAGTGTTTGGGCAAATAACAAGGAGCGTGCATGAGCATCTGTATGTAAACGACTCTGATCTTTGATAGACGGAATGCTATTGATATAAATTTGTTGTGATTTTTGTTATGATTGTTTTCGGAATAAAAGCGAACATTACAGACCATGGAATTTTGACACAATTCACAATCAATCAGTTTTCAGAACCAGTGGTGCAGATATGATCTAATAAACACAAACATCCTGTTTTCATATGATTTTGCTTTAAACTTTCCACTGTTTGTATGTGTTTGTGTGTCAGGATGCAGGTAAAGAAACATGCACATACCTGCTTCCAGAGCCTCAGAATCTGTTTCAAGCTTCACAGATGAAGTTTGAAGATTTTCAATGTGACCTTTGCAAGTTACGAAAAGATCTAAATGGTGAGATATGGATCCACATTCAATAAAAACATCCAAGCTGACAAGCACTCATGCACAAATATATACTCAGATACATGTGGACAAAAACAAAGTCATATACATACTTGTGTATATATACAAAAACACACAAACACATACATTTTGTATACATCAGTGCTAATGACCCGTGTTCTCCTTTAGTTTTATTTGGGCTACCTACTGGCTGCCACAGTGATCAATACTCCTAAAAAGACCCCAGCATGATAAAATAAAATTGGGGGCCATTTTCAACATTTCTCCAATGGGGTGCACCATTGTAATTACACATTTGTAATTAAATCTAGAATGAGAACTGTAATTATCTTCATAAAGGTATGTCACAGTCTGTTGCATTATCCATTACCTAGCACTCAGAACCATTCTGCAAGCTATGGAAATGTGCTACACAAATTTAGTTTTTTCACTACTTATTCCTAGTGTATACATTGTACCCTTGAGCTAGGCACTTAACCTCAGGTGTTATAGGGAATCTGTCCTCGGATTTTAACATGGTGAAGTTCTATTTCAGCGTTATGTAAACACTCACTGTTGTGTGGTGATAAAGATTGTATTCCATTCTGGTGTTTTTCAGAGAAAGAATAGTCTCTTAAATACTGCCAGCTTGGCCCCCTGAACAGTAAAGCAATTTATTAGGGTCTTCAGAAGGTCAGTGAGATTGGTTCAGCTTTGAGCTGTAAGTCAAAGGTTGGACAACCCAGCTTAAGTGCAAGAAAGAGTGTGAATGAGGTGTAAGAATCCGATTACATGCTTAAAGCGGAGTGTAAATCCCTGCAAACGTTTTCATTGCAAACACAAAAGACACACACACTCACACATATGTGGAAATACTTACATTCCAATGTCAGCATGTTTGGCTCATTTAACTTGATGAAAAAACACTCTGGATGTTGATGTGGTCAAATTAGAACAGCTGTAATCAAACCATGTTTGCAATGAATCATTTATCAAGGCTGAGGTTGACTAACACTATCACAAATAATGAAGGCCTAGTGTTTTTAAAAGAGCAATTTACCCAAAATAAAAATTCACTAAGCATTTACTTACTCTCATGTCATTCTGAACCCGGATGACTTTCTTATACAGACCACAAAAGGAGAATTTTTTCGGAATACTTATAAATATATCTTCAATTCAATTGCAGTTCATATTGACTCACTTTAAAGCTTAAGAAAACACCCAAGAAAATTAGTCAATACTACTGTAGTGTGTCAGATCTCAAGTGTTCTGAAGGCATATAATAGGCTTTGTTAAAAAAAAAAAAAAGGTCCAATGTATACTTCAGATTTGACATGATCGCTTAGAGTGTGCATTCAGTTGAATGCTAACCTTTTGAAAGTATACCATACTTAATTTGGCTCTGGGTGCATAAACAGGCAGTCGGTACATGTGTGCTACGACTACTTTGAGATACTGGATTTCTCTTCAGGTGTTTAGAACCATAAACATGTCTTTATATTTATATTTTCTGATTTAGGTTATACAAATACAGAGATCTACTGACCTCCTCAACACAGGCTCTTGATGTGCTCATACTCTGTTGTTATTTCCAGCTTCATCTCCTGTTGTTTACCAGCAATTACATCTTTTTCATCACTTCTTTGTGAAAGCAAAGGCTCAACGGTGAGTTTTGCCAACTTCTGGACCCATTCATGAGTGCAAATAATTCTAGACACATGCACATTCTGCCCATTCAGGGATGTGCGGTTAGAAAAATCGGGCTTTGTGCAGTCTGTGCTTGAGCACTGATGATGAAATTTCATCATTCAGCATTTGCATCTGACCGATACTTTGGGCATTAGGGTTGGGGTTAGGGGATTAGGTTAGGTGAATATCTTGACATCTATTGCACATTTTTAATGCAAGAGAGAAGTGTGTTCACAGTCACATGTGTGTTCACTTGAGCAGATACCACATGTGAGCACAAACTTCTCCTGTATGTTATTGAACGCAAATTACAGAATTTTTGGTACAGAAAGTTGGTTTTATTAAGGTAGGTCAAACTACCAGGAAACAGATTTTCATTTGTTCATGGAAATATCGATTGAAGGATAGGAGGTTTTTGATGCATTGCTATATAGTCTATTAGCTTCACTCCTGCTGTGAGCCATATTTCTGTGTCCCTTAGCCTGAATCCCTTGTTGGCGATTTGCATTGTTAATCTTTCAAGGACCTATAAGTTTAGCCAGCTATACATGGGGTTGATGAATTGTGAATGTGCTTTTCCAGCATATAAATGCTCAGCTAAATAATTTTATTGTACACCTGTGTAACATATCAAGCCTAGGTTTGTTTAACACAAGCAAATAGATTTTACTCTCGCAATGTTTTGTGTTTCTCAGAATCCTCAGCCGTTCACATCCCTAAAATCTCCCTGGTGCCCAATAAGCATGGCTTCTCTCTTAGCACGGCAGTCTATGCCAAATTCATACAATAAATGGATCATCACTGCACTAGCAAGCTAAGCAAAGTGGTAAAGCAGATGTTTGATGCTGACAGCTGGAAGAGGCACTAAGGTAGACTTCACAAGTCCTGTGATCCAGCTGGCTGGTACATTAGCATCTGTGTGTTTGCATTGCATTGATTGACATGTGATCCATCATGGAGTGTAATGATTGAGTGTGATGCAGTAAAGCCTCTTGTGAGCTTCTGTAAGACTTCATGCGTACAATGAACAGGAGTGTCAAAGGAAACAAGTTCATGACATGAGATGAGGTTAATTTGCATCAGGTCACAGATAGCACATTCTTCTCTAACATTATAGATCAGTGACGTGCTGTAAAATGTTGCTGGTGATTGGATGTTGAAGCTTCTCTGCTGATTAGATCAGTTTAGAACAGCAGGAATTACCATGCTGGTTTATGCTTGTTTGTGTTGGTTAGTGCTAGTCTGGTGCTGGTCTAGCTGGCAGACAAACTTAACTGTTGAATATGAAGATTGACAAACATTGTCTTTCTGGTGAAGCTGGTTGATAAAGGAAGTCTTGCTGGATAGCAAAGTCAAGTAACCTGGTGCAGACCTTGGCATCCCATGCATATTTTGGAACAGGGTTTCTAGTTACTAGTTGATCCAAGTCTGTTTTTAAAGGGTCTAAGCTGGTCATTGGCTGGTAGACCAGCTACTGCATTCCAAAAACCAGTCTGGCCACCTTTAACCGATAAGACCAGCTGGTATCTGTTTTTTTACTGGTCCGAAGATGGTCTTCCAGATTGGACCAGCTAATGAGCAGCTTGGACCAGCTAAAAAACAGTTTCCATTCTCCAAAACACAGCTACCATCTTAAGCTGGATTTTGCCACAGGGGAAAAGCATCCAAAACAAAAAAAGGCTGGTGACCTTCAATGATTTTAAACATGGCTGCTTCAAATTTAGGCCCATATCAGTTTCACAAATATGTGAAGTCAACCATCTACTGTGTTCCAAAACCAGCTTGACCAACTTATTACCAGTTTGCCAGCTTGTAGCTGATTTGTTACTTCAACTTTAGGCTCATAACAGTTCCTTTACAAAGACTTTAGGTCAGCAGAAGTATTTTATTGGTGTATCTTGTAGAAATGAATGTTCTGAAATGATGTAACATAAAGTAAGGAGCATGCAATTTCTATGCATTTCCTTGCATTCTTTCTGGCCTGTCTCTCATTTCAATGTCCCCATTTTTTTACTTGATTTTACAGCCTGTTCAGCAGAAACAGAGAAATTGTGTAATGTTTCATCTGAGGAACATGTGCAACCTTTTAAGGACAAAATGGAAGAATATCTCGCAAAGGTAAGAAACAATGCAATCATACAGTACATATTTAGTGACCCTATGTTAGAACAAAATGTGACATGAGAAGTGAAGGACACAGGGCCTCTGGGAAATTCTGGGAAATAGATCTGACCTGACCTGGACCTGATTGTTCCAACATTATTGGTGTAAAGCTAGTGATATGAAAAGTGAGAGTCCTTAATTTCATTATTTCCACTAATTTCTTGCAGGTTCAACATAGACATGAACAATTTCCCATCTCTGTTTTTGGCACAGCAAAGTTTTGTGTTGTTTCTCTAATGAAGGAGGACTGGACAGTTGAGCGATCATGTTGTTATAGTTTCTCTCCATCTTGTTTGTTTGTCTTTTCTGTTCTTCATCTCTCTTTTGGCCTTTCCCTCTTGTTTGGTCTCAGTGTCTATCCATCTCTCTGTTTGATATGGTTTCAGTTCTCCTGTTTATTTCCTCTGTTAAGTGTGTCTAAGCCAATCTGCCTGATATGTCTGTGAGTTGAAAGGAGCTCTGAAAATTGTTTCTGTCGGCACTTGTCAGTCACGTCTGTGTTTCACTGGCCTCTTTATGTTTCGCACTCCAATCATCTTCAATTACATTTTGCAACAGTTTTTTCACACCTCACTCTGGAGTTTACTGGAACACCTCTCTATAACACTCAAGCATGAATTCATTAAAGTGTTGCACCATTTTTCTGTGCAGAATTTCAATGTAAAAACCACAGCAATTTATTTGCTAATTGGATTGGTCTGTTGCATCCTCAAAACCCAAGGACTGTGGCATCATTTTTGCAAAATTATTTTCTGTGGTTTCTTACATGTATTATAACAGTTCCTAGGTTAAATGTCCACTGAGTGGTGCTAAAAGTGAGTCCGATTTTCTTCTGAACAGATGAGGTTTTTAATGTTAATTCTCTATTGAGTTTTAAATCATCACGCCTGCCTAGTTACCCTGAACCTTAAGCCTAAACCTAACCTATAGTGTCATAAAAGCAAATTTGACATGAAAAACTCATGTCTGAAGCAACAATGTAATGTTTTGGCACATCGATGACACTTGACTTATATTTCGACTTGCGAGCTATTCAGGACTCCTCTTTTGCATTGCAAGTGCAATGCTCTATCAGTGAAGCTACCATGCAATTTAATTGCGCTTGAACAAGTGAATGTAGTTTTATATGTAAGTGTTGAACTGTTTTAATCTGCCCTTTTACTTGTTAAATGGAAATAAATATCAATGTTGTTTTTGCACTAAAGCTGCTGTGATATGTACGAGCCATGTAAAAATGTATGTGTAGTAACATGCTCTTTAAGCGTTCACCACTAAATCTGTGTGATTTGCTGTTTTCTTACATGGTTTTTATCATGTCAAATGTTTTCCCTCCAATTCCATTTTTTAGTTGTTTTAGGAAGAGTCCTTCATACCAAATGGAGTCAAATGTCTTGCAAATGATGGACCTGTCTGGTCAAATTAAACCAAGGTAGATTTTGACACTTTTAGAAGGCTCCTTCAAACCGGGCAATTTGGGTTTTCAAAACTGGTTCTCTCTTTCTCTCTCTGGGCATTCTGGGAGTAGAAGGCTGAGTGGTGGATTACACTTATCCTTTTTTCTCTTTATGCTTCTTTTTTCGCAATTCATCTTTTTTATGCATGGTTTGGTAAGTGTTTAATATGTTCTAGTTTATTCGTTTTTTTTGCATGGAGGGATGGCATCTCAGGCCGAGGCATTGTCCTTGTGCAATGGATTCAGGTGTGTACCTGCTGATGGGACAATGGTGGAAGATGTGCTTGTTGTGACAGGGGAGGTGGTAGGCCATGAAAATATTGAATCTGCCTTGCGCGTGAATAAGGCCGTTGTGGTCTTGTTAACCAAATAATTGAAAGTGGCCTTATTGTAAATGACGATTTGGTGCAAGTTACTCCACTTTATGTGGCCTCTTCTAAAATCATGATTTCAAACGTCCTGCCGTTTATAACCGATGAAGTGTTGGAGCGCGAGTTAGTACGTTTTGGGAAAATTGTTAGTTTGTTCAAACGATCTCTCTGGGGTGCAAACACCCGGCTCTAAAACATGTGATGTCTTTTAGGAGACAAGTTAACATGTATTTAGAGTCTCCGGAGCGAACGCTGGATATTTCCTTTTGTGTGAAACATGAAGGAAAAACATATATGATTTACGCAACAACCAGTATTATGAAGTGTTTTGAACGTGGTGAGGTTGGGCATAAGCGGCATGCTTGCCCAAATAAAGAACGTGGCATTGAAAGCATTGTTTCAGGATCAGAGATTGGTGTTGTTTCTGAACTTGTGCCTACCCAAGGAGTTCGGGGCGAGATTGAGTGTCCTCGTGAGGAAAGAGCTTTAGAAGTTAATATAGCCGTTTCCGAAAATGGCGAGGTGAAAACAATAGCGACTGTTTCTGATCAGTAAAATTGTGGTTGTAAATATGAACAGAGAAATTGATGAATCACTAAATGTTGAAAACATCAATGGATTGCATTCTGCACCAAGTACAAGTGGTATTCAGTCTAGCGATTGTAATGTGGAGTGTGTGGTGGAGGAGGAGCAGATGGAGCTGATCTGCAACAAAGAATGCAATAAGGGTGGAATGGATGAAACTTTGTCAGATGAGAATGCATCTGTACATCACTTTGAGTTATGTTCACAGGAAGATTATCCATGTAGTGGTGAGGTGAATTTTCAAGAGTTCTCACAAGATGACTCCTTATTGTATACTTTAGAAGAGATTCATGATTTTCTGGATGATAATTTTGGGAAGCAAG
Source organism: Xyrauchen texanus (assembly GCF_025860055.1). Lineage (NCBI taxonomy): Eukaryota > Metazoa > Chordata > Actinopteri > Cypriniformes > Catostomidae > Xyrauchen > Xyrauchen texanus. Next base: position 11,628,274 of record NC_068297.1, on the reverse strand, counting down.
TTAATTTGATAGATTTTTTTCCAGATATTGAGAAGTTTGAGAAGTCTGTTTCAGTACATCAAAAGAATGTGGGTTTTGAGATTCTAAGTGAAAAGAAAAGGTTTTGTTTAAAGAAACATATAACGGCTATTAGAAAGTATAGAAAAGTAGCTAAAAAGAGAATGTAAAAGTTTTTTTTTTAAGCTAAACATTTTCATGCATCACATGGTGTCTTTTTTGTAATGCTGCTTCTATCTGTTTTTTTACTTTCCCACTTAAACATAAATATGGAAGTTTTAAGAGTAGGTGCTCTTAATATAAATGAGGGAGGGATATGCACAAACGTGCATTAGTATCTGAAATGATAGAGCAGAAAAAATTACATGTTATTTATCTTCAAGAAACGCATAGTGATGTTGGTATTGAAGTTGAGTGGGGACTGTGGTGGAAAGGGCAGTATAAATTAAGCCATAAAACAAGGAGTGGCAATTTTCTTTTCACCTGATTTAAGAGTTACCGTTTTGAATACAGAAGAACCAATAAATGGTCGTCTCCTTGTAGTTAAAGCTGACATTGATGGGGAAATTTATTATTTCATAAATGTGTATGCACCAAATGTAGGGTTTAAAGATTCATGTTTTTGGTGTGTTAAGTAATGTGTTTAAAAAATGCTTCAATGATGGAAATGTCATAGTGAGGGAGGATTGGAATTGCACAGAGAATTTTTCTGTTGATCGAAATACTGAAGTGCCCCATATTCAGTCATCATATTGTTTATCAAGGTTAATGAGGGCAAATAATCTTTTGAATATATGGAGGGTTAAACACCCTGACGCGAGGCAATATACATGGGTCAAGGTGAATAAAAATAGATTTACTGCTGCTCATTTGGATAGAATTTATGCATCTAAACAGTTGAGCTGTCAAATTATTGATTGTTCTATCACTCCAATGGGTTTTACAGACCATAATTTGGTTTTGGTTGTAATAAGTAAGTCTCAAGAGTTCAAATAAGTCCTCCTTTTGGCATTTTAATATTAGACTGCTTCAAGATAAATATATTTGTAAGTATTTTGAAATATTTTGGCAACAGTGGAAAAGGAAAAAAAAACCTAAGACAGCGGTGGGATATAGGAAAAGTTCATATCAAAGTGTACTGCCTGCAATATACTGCTAATTCTACTAAAGTGTTGAGAGAAATAATTGAGTCTGTTGCCTCCGATCCACCTGAGGAGGCGAGGCTGTCATCCGCTAGAGGGAGGAGGAGTGGCAAAGGACCAAGCTAAGGCGTATCAGAGAACCGGTGAGTACGTGTTTTTTTTCCTTCTCTCTCCCGCTGCTGCTACGTGTTGGCCTTTCCCTCTCTTGTAAATTTTACTTTGGTTTTTAGGGGGTACTGCACTGTTACATGGAGTACCTCCTGTGTTTTTAATTATTGCTGTTTCCCTCCCCCTGTCCCCTCCCAGATTCAGGAAGAAGGGGATGACCTGCTAGCATACGGGGCGGAAGGCACGCCATGTCAAATTGTCCAGAAGCTGAGATTGTCAGACCTAAATAGCTGTAACATGGCTAAGAATTTCTCCTCCAATTCTAAAAACACAAAGACGAATTTTCTTTTGATTAATTATTACTTAATATTATCAATGACTTAGATTTGTCATCGATAAATGGTAAGGCCCAGTTACTACTGTCACGTTGGGTTTGTGGAGAGGGGACGCAGGAGCAACGTTTCAATCTTTTAATAGTAGACGCTACATAGAATCAGTCAAGGAAACTCCGAGTGGAACAAACTATAAGGCTGACAATACAACGAAACAATACAAGAACTGACAAGGAATTAATAAAACTGGAGGGTATTTATGCACACAGGTGCTGATGAGGAAACAGAGAACAGATGAGGAGCATTGGAAACAGATGGCAATGATGAGGGCAGTGCATTAAGTGTAGTCCAGGAGAAACTAAGGATGAAGCAAAATAAGAGTCTAAGAGGCTCTGGGACAGATGGGGCTACAGGCACTGACTCTGGGATGGCCGAGGCTACCGGCACTGACTCTGGGATGGCCGAGGCTACCGGCACTGACTCTGGGATGGCCGAGGCTACCGGCACTGACTCTGGGATGGCCGAGGCTACCGGCACTGACTCTGGGATGGCCGAGGCTACCGGCACTGACTCTGGGATGGCCGAGGCTACCGGCACTGACTCTGGGATGGCCGAGGCTACCGGCACTGACTCTGGGATGGCCGAGGCTACCGGCACTGACTCTGGGATGGCCGAGGCTACCGGCACTGACTCTGGGATGGCCGAGGCTACCGGCACTGACTCTGGGATGGCCGAGGCTACCGGCACTGACTCTGGGATGGCCGAGGCTACCGGCACTGACTCTGGGATGGCCGAGGCTACCGGCACTGACTCTGGGATGGCCGAGGCTACAGGCACTGACTCTGGGATGGCCGAGGCTACAGGCACTGACTCTGGGATGGCCGAGGCTACAGGCACTGACTCTGGGATGGCCGAGGCTACAGGCACTGACTCTGGGATGGCCGAGGCTACAGGCACTGACTCTGGGATGGTCGAGGCTACAGGCACTGACTCTGGGATGGTCGAGGCTACAGGCACTGACTCTGGGATGGCCGAGGCTACAGGCACTGGCTCGTTGATCATGGCAGGCGTGGGCACTGGCTCGTTGGCTGTAGAAGGCTTCAAGGGCATCCACTGTGGCAGGAGATTCAAAGCCCTCATTCTCCTTACCCACAGTGAAAGGTGAGCTGCAGAGCCACCTCCACGCAGTCGGCGATCATCCAGTGAGGACCCATGGAGGCATCAGCTCCTTCAATGCACTATTCATATCAGCCCTGAAGAAACTCAGAGTGTAGTCATCATTAGTGCACCAAATTCACGAGATGGAGAAACTCACGCACGTGATCCTCAACTGGAAGGTCTCCTTGTTCGAGGAGGAGGATTGCTACTGCCAGTATATCCATTTTGTTAGGTCAGTTCCTCTGTCACGTTAGGTTCATGGAGAGGAAGAGAGGAGATGCAGGAGTAACGTTTCAATCTTTTAATAGTAGATGCTGGAGTGGAACAAATGCATAGAATCAGTCAAGGAAACTCACTGGAGTGGAACAAGCATTGGAGTGGAACAAACTAGAATGCTAACATAACAATAAATTGAGAGAATACAAGAACTGACAAGGAATGAATCAAACTAGAGGGTGTTTATATACACAGGTGCTGATGAGGGAACGGAGAACAGGTGTGCATTATAGGAAGTGTAGTCCAGGGGAAACTAAGGATGACAAAAAGCATTTCAAAATAAGAGTCCACAGAACAGAACAGTGAATAAATGTGACAACGACAGTAATTTTCTAGAATTTAGAGGCTTTCACGTAATCCCTCTTTAGTAGGTGAGAGCAGCAGCAGGTCGTCTGCATATATAAGACATTTAATTTCTCTGTCCTCCAGATTGAGTCCAGGGCCAGAAGAGTTTTGAAGCATTGTGGCCAATTGATTTATTTAAATATTAAATAACGTTGGGTATAGGCTGCAGCCTTGATGAGCTCCCTTATTCTGGCTGAAATAATCAGTTATTTTGTTGTTTATTTTAATGCAACATTTGTTGTCTTTGTACATGTCCTTATCATAAAAAGTTTCCTCCTAGTCCACTCTGAATCAGTTTTAGGAAGAGTCCATTATGCCAAACTGAATCAAAGGCTTTTTCATCATTGAAGCAACCAAATATTTTTCCTTGTTTTTATTGGTGGACATGTTTGTGTACACGTGTCTGTAGTGTGTATATGTGATCAGTTCTCGGTTTTGGCATGAATCCAATTTGACCATTGTTTAAAGTCTAGTGTTTTTGGAGATTTTAGACTAATCTGGAATTCATAGTGCAGCAGAATAGCTTGCCAAGGTAGCTGCTCACTGAAATGCCCCTGTAGTTGTTTGGGTTAAATTTGTCACCTTGTTTGAAGATTGGGGTGATTTGATTTTCTTTCCAATTCTCAGGAAAGTGTCCTGATTTTACGGGCATATTGAGTAATTTTAGAATGGCCTCATTCAATTTGGGGCTTACAAGTTTCAACATCTAATAGCAAATTCCATTTGAGCTGCAAGATTTTTTTATTTTTGAGGGATTCTATTTTTTCACAGAGTTCCTATAGTGATATGGGTGTAATGTTGGGTATAAGGAGTGGAAAATGCAGGAGTAAATACTTTAATAATAAATTCTGGAGTGGAACAAACAATATAGCTAAACAGGCTAACAATCCACAATGGAAAAACTTCAAGGACTCACAATTGATAAACAAAACTAGAGGATATTTATACAAAAAGTGTTAATGAGGAAATGGAGGACAGGTGAGGAAGATGAGGAACAGATGGAAGTGATGAGGGCAGTGAATTCTGGGAGATGTATTGGGATACATTTCAAAATAAGAGTCCTAGTAAAACATAAGGGTTACAGACTGTGACAATGGGGGTGTCCAAAATATTTAATTGACCCTTTATTGGGTATTCTAGTTGATGTAGTTGGGAGGTCATATTTTTCTGGGTGGAGTTTAGTTCACTTTGTGTATAAAGGTTTCCAGAATGTTCTGTCTAGGTGAATGGGTCATGGATGGGAATTTGTTCTTCTTTTTTGGACATATTTAAATTGTTCCATGATTCCCAGAATACATTTTAATCAAATGCTTCCCCAATCTTGTTGATCTTTGTTGTCATATGTTCAGCTCTTTTGATTTTTATCAGTGACTTGTGCTTTTTAAGAGTTTGTTGATAGGTGACATGTGTTTGTTGGTTTGAGGGGTCTCTGTGTTTTTATTTGATAACAATTGTAGTTCTTTTCTTGACATTTAACATCCTTTGTCAAACCAGTCAGTTTTGGCAGTGTACTTTTTACTCCTGTTCATTTTCATTTTTTTCAATGATTTGCTGGCAATTGTGAAAACTATTTTATTTAATTGTTTTGTTGCCATATTGATGCTTTTCTCATCTTCTCCAAATGTGGTGAAGAGGAACATATCTATCATGTTCTCAGCCCGAGTGCTGTGGAGTTCAGCTTCATACTGGGGTGTACTATCTTTTCTCCAGAAGAATCTTGTTGGGAGGGGATACAGTGTAGGCTTCTGATATGAAGATGGTAGAAGACTGGTTGACTTGTTCAGACTAATGACAATGTGACAGTGGTCAGAGATAAGTAGCTGTGGCTTCAATGTGAATTATCTTGTTTTGGTCTAGATCTGTGATGGTGTAGTCCACTGTACTGCTGCCTAGAGAGGAGCCGTAGGTAAATCGGCACAGAGAATCACCCTTTGTTCTGCTGTTCACTATATAGAGAACCATACTTTTACAGAGCTGCACAATTTGCTTTACATTTTAGTTTATTGTGCTGTCATAGCTCAGACGTAGTTTAGTTGGACATTTGTTTTGATGTACTGTATATTTGTATTATTAATAATAAACTTGTCACCAAATAAACTAAAATAATCCAGTTCTTTCCCACTTCTTGCATACAGATCCCCTATCATAAGGACTGAGCCTAAATACTTAAACTGAATGATCTCAGATTGTAATGTAGAAAAGATCTCCTCACTATAATAGGGTGACTCATGTGGGGGGATGTAGGTGGCACACAGTTAGGACGGTTGATTAATCTAATACAAATTTCAGCATGTTTTTTATATGGCTAATGTCGCTTGTGTCTGCAATACCTCTTCCTGACACAGCGTAAGTATAGCTGTCTATCTGTCTGCTGACATGCTGTCTTACCCACTCCTCTAGATCAGGGGGTGTGTTATGGGGGCATTTCGGTGTAACATCCTTGATTGTTTTAGCAAATATTCTCATGCCCTCTTGATGAATGTGGAGACAGTCATATAGGTGCTCATGAGTGATGCGCTGGTGGTTTGCTATGTGTAAATTCGGCATGAATGCACACACATCAGTTATCTCTGCATTAATGGCATTGATGGTATTTTGTGGAACATCTCTGTGAGGCAAAAATGTAAAGATGATGACAGATGACACTGGGGTAGATTCCTCTAGCTTTTCACCACGTTGATGAGAGCTTTGGTGACGTCCACCCTCCTGGTGCTAAGGTCATTTGTAGTATGTGTGGGAGTGCACCCAATTCACATTCACTCAGAAAATTTAAAGCAGAGTAAGAGGTGGGACACCAGAATTTCCTTACATTTCTCCCTGGAAACAGTTGTCTCTGGTCGAGGTGGTTGCCGTTAAAATCACAGAGGATGGCAATGTTGTGTTGTCTCTTTTTTTCTGTTGCAGCTGATAGATGTTGTTGTGGTCTGTGGATATCTCTGTCTGATGCTGGTGTCTTTTCTCTTGGAGTTCTGAGAAGCTTGAGAGACCTGAGAAAACTTTAGGGTTGAAGGGGATGGGATGGTGTGTGTTTGTGTGTTGACACCGCTGGTGTTTTGGTGTGTTTGTGATGTGTTCAGGAGTAGAGGAGTTTTTGTCTCCTGGCACACTGTTGCTGTTGTTCTGTGGTTGTGATGTGTTCATTGCTTGTGTGTAGCTGTTGTCTCATCTCCTCCAGTTGTTTCTCCAGCATATTGGTGTGTTGATCTTTATTGAGCAGCTTCTTCCCTCTTCAGCTCATCTCACAGCTCCAGGTTGTTCTCCTCCAGCTGTCTGACAGCAGAGCAGAGCTGTTGAAGTTGTTGTAAGCTGAGGTGCCTGGACTGGTTTTGGAGCTGTTGTAAGTTTCCTCTTTAAACAGGATGTAGTCCTACTCCAGCTCAGTGGTATTGTCTATCAAGGCCTTGGTCTTTGGGGATGCAGAAGAAACAGGGTGTCTGTGTAATACAAGGGTGCTCGAGCTGAGGTCAGTGTTTGTGGATGTTATGTTGTAGGACTCTGCTCTTCACCTCCTTCTGAACCTCCTTTTTAAAGTCTCTGAAATTCTTCTGGAATTCATCAAGGCTGGGTTCTGACACCTTGACCATGACTGTACCATTGTGAAACAAGTTCACAGTCAGCTTTGTCTATTTTTAACCTTCTAGAGTGAGTTGTCCGCCTTTACTGATGCCACCTTTTCTGCTGCAGTTCATGGCAGATATCAGAGTGTTGTGCCAGGCTGATGGCTGATCAGTGAAGAAGAGCAGGTTTCACCGGACTCTGTTGGGTTCTGGTCCACTGTAGTCAGGATCATCTCTTTCATCTTCTTCTGATCTTTGTTTGGTTTAACTTCTGCTGGATATATTATCTCTAGCTCCTCTTCATTTTTGAAAAATGCTACTACCTTAGGCAGGCCCAAGCTGTGATCAACTTTTTTAACTGCCATGGAATGTTAGCCTGGCTAGCAGTTAGCTTGATGTATTGATTATCCACCTCTTACTGGGGAAACTAATGTGGGTGGGACTTCTGCCGGAAGTTGTTCTAGAGCATTCCCTAGCTCTGACTGCAGTTATTTAAGACCCTGTTTACAGCTGGTAATAAGGCGTATTTCGTATGATCTGATCGCAATTGTTAATGATAAAAATAGTTGTAAACAGGGTGCAAATTGTTTTGAGATTAGATCACAAAAAACACATACAGAGGTAGTCAAAGACCACATCGCATGTGTGGTTTAAAACAGCGTCCTGATGCATCAGGATGCATCTTCAAGTTTCTTAGATGTCTTACCTAATAATCTTCAACCTCTTTTGATCTTAGTTTAGTTTCCAATAATTGAAGTAGTGTTTGAACCATATAAACATACGTTTTCTGGCAAAAATGTAAGTTTGAGCAGGAGCTGATATTTTTTCTGCCAAATGCCATCAGAACTCTCTCTCTCTCTCTCTCTCTCTCTCTCTCTCTCCCTCTCTAATTCTTTGTATTCAAATTTGCCCTTATAACAAAACCCACATGTGGTCTGGCGGCAGGGGTAATAGGGTGGGGTTCTCATGAAATGTCCCCCTTCTTGCACTTTCTCTTTGATCTAGAGACTTGTGGGTCTCCTCTGCCTGGAATCCCAAGGATGGGTCACATGACCATGGAAGAACCCTCTTAAACATCCCGATTTATGTATTCTGCCACCAGTTAAAGGAAACAGACTGAACATGTAATGGAAAAAAATACTGGTCTCATTTTTTGTTATTTGTATGATTTTAAACTCCAGGAGGGCAACAGTCTCTGGCTCCACTGCCTCAACCACTACTGTTTATTTTTCAGAGCATGAAATTAACTACAGAAAGAAAGAGGATGAAAAAGTGAGCGAGAAAATGTGTGTGTGTGTGTGTGTGTGTGTGTGTGTGTGTGTGTGCAAAGGGTATTATGCTATAAATGTGGTTTATGAGGACATTTCTAGTGTCCCCATAATTCAAATCGCTTAACAAACATACTAAACGATGTTTCTTTGAAAATGTAAAAATCCAGAATGTTTTTGGTGAGAGTTAGGTTTAGGGGTAGGGTTAGGAGATCTATAGTTCGTACAGTTTGAGAGTCCTCATAAAGATTGCCGGACCAATATATGCGTGTGTGTGTGTTTGTGTTTGTGTGTGTGTGTGTGTGTGTGAGAGAGAGACATACAGAGAGAGGTTGTTGCTATGCTGATTGATCTATGTTCATTCTACTAATACCCTGGGCACACAGAATCAAAGTGATATATTAACCGTATTTGTCAAAATCAGTAAAATGCCTACATGTCAATGACCAAAACTTTTGAATAGCTACCAGATGATGGCATGTGCTCCCTTACAAAATAAACTTCTGTGGTGGTTATGAATGGGAATCATGAGGAATTCAACGATTCTGGATTTGATTCAAGTCAAGTCATTTTTATTTATATAGTGTTAGGGGTATAACAGTTGTGACCCGGACCAGATATGGAGAAAGAAAACCAGGAGTCGAGAAATTTGATTAAAGAATCCAAAATTTACTGAAGAATAGTTTGCAGTGAAATTGGTAGAGCCAGCGGCAAAGTCTCACGAGGAGATCGAAAGCTAACTCGTACCTTACACAAAATCTTACATCAATTATACCATTTGCAAGGACGTACATTCCATTATTTTACTCCTGATTGGCTAAAAGAACATAAAGTCACAACATATAGAGAGCTATGCGGCCTATCAACATTAATCAGCGCACTTGTCGTCAGAGCCCGAGATTTACATCGGAAGTGACCTCGCAGATGATCGTGAGCGTCTTCGAGTCGGCCTGGTGTGCCTTCCTGGGTTCAAAACCTGGGTAGAAGGTCAAACGCACACACAAAACACTGACGAACAACAGTTCTTCTCTGGGCACAGGAGAGCCAGAGCACACATTATCAGGTCATTTAAGCCAAAACAAGAGAGATAAAATTTTCACTCCTCAGGCAGAGGAGAGGGGTAGAAATAACATACCTTTCTTCCCTAAAGAAATAATAAGAGAAAATCACACTTCTACTATTCATGTAGTATTGCATAGGACTTTGAACCATATACTTAATCATAGAAAAGTAACGATCAAACACAGAACATATGTTTAACATTCTCCCTGCCCCCTCTCATCACAGCTAAGCTTATCCCCAAAGGACCTTCAGACTACGGGCAGGACAGAGAGAGAGACTCTGGAATGTTCCTTAAAAGACACTAGTTAACATTCCAACACACATAAGATTCAAAGTATATTTCAGTTATGCATAAGAAAATAGAATTGATTATGTGATCATGCATATAGTTAATTCATCACTTTATTAAAGAAGTTAAGCAACAGAATATAGATAGATACTGATATAAAAGGATATATATATGTATTGATATATCTGAAGAGCCAAGGGATTTTGACCCTCACCCTTTAATAGTGACTTTCACAACACACATCGTTTCAAAGTAGCTTTACAGACGGTCAGGCATTCACAGAAGATAAACTCTAATGTCTATAATGTCTATGAGTCATCATTGTGTAGTTTGATCAAATACAATTGTGAATTGTGTTTAAAAATAAGTAATTACATAATAATTGTATTTATAACCCCAGCGAGCAAGCCGAAGGCGACTGTGGCAAGGAATACAAAACTCCATAAGATCTTGGTTAATGGGAGAAAAATAACCTTGGGAGGCCAGTTCCCCTCTGGTTAACATCATGTATATAATGCCAATATTACTTATGTATAGTGCAAGTCATGGTTTAAAATTATTAAACTAAGTAAGTTTTAATGGACAGTATTTAAACAAAGATTTTGTATGAACTGTAAGATTAATGACTAATGTCTTTGAAGTCCATTCTGTATTAACTGCAGAAGTTCACATAGATGCAATTGTCCTTGTTAATTGGCTGATGAAGGTTTTTGTTGGAAATTGATAGTCTATGTATTCCATTTCAAGAGTGTAGTCCATCAATAGACCGAGGTGATGCAGGCAGAGATTAGTGAGGTGCATCGCAGTTCAACCTGGCCAGTCATTTCGGTGAGGTTCGGTGGGGTCTATCCTAAGTCCAAGATACAGACAAGGTACGTAATAGACTGAAGTGATGTTTGGCTGGCACTGACTGCATTTAGTCATCATCACATCTCAGGATAGGAGACCTGAGGTTGAGACAGGGAAACAAATAAAATAATATAAGCATAGATGCCATTCAATTTATTGCAGAGTTATAGATCACGATCAGTGTTTCTGGTTTCTGGTTCCAGCATACCTAACTAAAGCAGCCTAATTGTGTGTTGAAGTATAGGTGTATGCCTGGCTAAATAGATAATATTTAGACTTAAACTGAGGGAGTGTGTCTGCATCTTGAACGGTGTTAGGGAGACTATTCCAAAGTTTAGGAGCCAAATATGAAAAGGATCTACCTCCTTTTGTGGATTTTGATATTCTAGGAACAATTAACAGGCCAGAATTTTGCAATCGTAATGAACGTTATGGAATATAGCATGGTAGAAGGTCACTTAAGTACTGCAGAGCTAGACCATTCAAATCTTTGTACGTAGTTAACAGAATTCTAAAATGAATATGAAATGTAACAGGTAGCCAATGTAACGATGTTAAAATGGGGGTAATATAATCATATTTCTTGGTTCTCGTCAGCACTTTGGCTGCTGAATTTTGAACCAATTGAAGTTTGTTTATTGACCTTGCTGGACATCCTCCCAGTAATGCATTACAATAATCTAGTCTTGAGGTCATGAACACATTCATTTGTTTTTCGGCATCAGCAACAGAGAGCATGTACCGTAATTTAGCAATATTTCTTAGGTGGATGAATGCTGTTCTTCAAACATTGGTAATTTGATTTTCAAAGGACAGATTGGTATCAAATATAATACCTAAGGTCTTTACTGTTTAAGGCACTCCAAGTAACATTGACTGCTATACAGTAAAGAACTCCTTTCGTGTTCCTGGAAGAAAGAATTTTATATGGGTTTTGAAAGACATGAATATGAGTAATGGTGACAGAATAAATTAACCAATACTTTATTCTCATTAGCAAAGCTCATGGAAAAATGTTTGCGCTTAGAATATTTGCTTAACCTCAATTTGTTTTAACATGATTTTTACAGTAAATTGCTTTTGTTTTGCTTTTTGATATTTCATGCCATCAGATTACAAATGTTTTATTTTGGAGGGTTTATGTTTGTCATAATCTGTGCAGGTGTGTGTATGCTCCAAAACAAAGATGTAAAAAAACATGTACGCTTGGACCAACATGAATAAAATTGTTTGGGAAAATTATTAAGTCTGTTTGATTAGAACTGGGAGAAACCGGATCCTGAGTAGCTCAGCAAGTATTGACGCTGACTACCACACCTGGAGTCACGAGTTTGAATCCAGGGTGTGCTGAGTGACTCCAGCCAGGTCTCCTAAGCAACCAAAATAGCCCAGTTGCTAATAAGGGTAACACGGGGTAACCTCCTTGTAGTCGTGATTAGGGGTTCTCGCTTTCAATGGTTCATGTGGTAAGTGGATCGCAGAGAGTAGCATGAGCCTCCACGTGCTGTGAGTCTCCGCTGTGTCATGTACAGTGAGCCATGTGATAAGATGTGCAGATTGACGGTCTCAGAAGCGGAGGCAACTGAGACTTGTCCTCAGCCACCCGGATTGATATGAGTAACCGCACCACCACTAGGACCTACTAAGAAGTGGGAATTGAGCATTCCAAATTGGGAGAAAAGGGGATAAAAAGATGGAAAAAAGTAAACAGAAAAAAAGAAATTAATTTGAACAAACCACTGATAACCTCCCTATTATAACCTATTTTATTCACTGACAAGTAGTTCAAATACAGAAGTATAAAATTCAAATAAGTTTAGAAGTATAAAACAATAGACTGCGTCATGTTTATAGTCCCTCTGTCATATTTTTATTCACCCAGCCAAGGCAGGGCTTGAGCTCCAGGAAAAACATCTCACTGACACGCAGAGGATTTAAGTTGTCTTGCTGGTTAACCTTGCCAAGTTTACTTATTACTGTGTCAAATTGGTTATTTCTCTGTGTGCGTTTCTTCTACAGTATGTGTGTGTGTCTGTGTTTGTGCATGAGCATCCATGTTATACCCTGACTTCTGGTACTAAAAGCACAATTCACTGAGATTGGTTGACGTTGAGTAGATCTTGGCTCTTAGAGTGGAAAGAACAAATATGACAAGTCAATTAACTTTAAAAGCCTTTGTGTTCATTGTCTGAAATGTTGCTCATTCCTGTATTTTCTTCCAAGCGCTAGACTTACATACCAAAAGGTTGCTATAGGCAAAAAGAAATTGCACTTGTCGTTCTTTATGTGAGAACAATATTTTTTTGTAATCTAAAATTTCACATTTCACATGCTTGAAGTAAGCCAATCAAATTCACAATTCCTTTGTGTCAACTTTCTAATCTTATTTTATGATATTTTGTTCATAGTGTCATGCTTTTCTTTGAATGCTTTCCAGTTTTCTGGAGCTGAGCATGTTTTTCCCTGTAAAGCCTAAGTCGGGAGAGAAAGAGGTTTCACCAAACACATTTTTCTCAGTGTGGCATGAGTTTTTGTCTGATTTTAAGGAACTATGGAAGAGAGAGAATAAAAGTCTACTGCAGAAGAGTAGAAGAAATTATGTTCTCATTGCAATTTTGTCTGTCATTGTAAATTTGTATATCAGCCTTGATTGATTGATAGTTGATTGGTCTAATTTTAAGCATTCATTTGTGTGTTTTTTAGGTTGAAAGTAGCAGAAGACTTTCAGACTGGCACGAGAGAAGGCTACTTACAATGTAAAATCTAAACATGCATCAAGAATAATAGGTTGAAAAAAATATTGCATGCTTTCCACACATACACACACACACACACACACACACACACACACACACACACACACATGTTGTGTTTCCATGTTTTATGGGGACTTTCCATAGACATAATGGTTTTTATACTGTACAAACTTTATATTCTATCCCCTAAACCTAACCCTACCCCTAAACCTAACCCTCACAGAAAACTTTCTGCATTTTTACATTTTCAAAAAACATAATTTAGTATGATTTATAAGCTGTTTTCCTCATGGGGACCGACAAAATGTCCCCACAAGGTCAAACATTTCGGGTTTTACTATCCTTATGGGGACATTTGGTCCCCACAAAGTGATAAATACACGCCACACACACACACACACACACACACACACACACACAGACACACACTTAAAAATATAGGTTCCAAATAGAGTTATTTGGAGCGAACCTTTCAGTGATCAGTTCTGAAGACGCTTTTTATAGTCAAAAGAACATTTTTCCATTTCAAATAATGTGCAGTGGGTTTCATGGATGTGGATGAGTTTTTTCATGGAACCATACAGTACATGCTGATAAAGAACCTTTGATTTGAATATTCACAAACACCGACTCAATATAGCGGCATGGTTACCTAGATACCACTGTCATCATAGAAGTAGGGCCCTATTTTAGGAGCACTAGTGTTAAGCAAAGCTTAAGTCATAAGAGCAAAATCAGTGGGCTTGGCCATGCATGAAGTTTTGGTGTTTTCGTGCAAGCATGTGCTAAGTCTAAGCGCTAGTGGGTTTAGCGAAATCACCCGCACAATGTGCAAATGGGCTGGATCAAGTGCAGTTTATTTCTGAGGTTTCCTCCAATTATTCCACCGTCTGCATCCTATTATATAGTCCATTCCCTCAAACACCCACAATATAAACAAAAACAGCACATAAGAAGTTGGTAGTGTACATGGTCTGTATGCAATGAATTAGAAGAATTGAAAATGACATTCTTTTGTGCATTAACTGATTAATGATTGTTGGGGATATTTCTATGACAGTGACACACTTTGCAATAACATTGCAAATTAGATCATAAAAAAATATTGTAATTTTAAACATACCGTAATATTAATAATTGAAAAATAAATCATGAACTCTAGATAATTTAACACAAATCTCATATATATATATATATATATATATATATATATATATATATATATATATATATATATATATGTATTTAAAAAAACGTGGTTTTCAAACATCTTAGCGCAATTACCTATTTCTCAGGAAACTACATACAATACACCCACAATTTGCATGCATATTGCGATTAGAATTAGTGCGCTCATGAAAATAGACCCCATACTGTGTACACCATAATTACAAGTGATGAATAACTTACCTTTACCAGGGTAAAATCTAACTGCAACCATTATCTGTTTCTCTGTTTCTCCTCATGTCACACAGAAAGCCAAATTGGGACAGAAGATGTGAGTTTCTGCCATAGACCACCTAATCCTACAAAACCCTTTGTGTCCACTTTTCTTGCTTGATCTCCATATACAACAATGAGCATAACGATGAGATTTTTCAAATATATAACTTATTTTTTTAGTAAATGAAAATGGACATATTTTTCAGAGTTGTTTAGTTTTGTGTAAAGACAGAAACTAACATTAAACTATCAATGTAACTTAAGTTTTACAAAAGCGCATGCTGAACAGTGTTGTGTAAGTTACTCAAAAAGTAATTCTCTACAAATGACTAATGATTTATCTAATACAGATTACTGTTTTAAGTAATTACTGTTAAAAATTTACTGACTATACTGATTACTTCATATGAAAAGTAATCAATTTAATAATTACGTTTAAGTTACTTTCTAAAACATTGTTTGTTTGTTTTGTTTTTCGGTCAATGAGCTCAAATTAATGTACATATTTTCTCCTTGTTCATTAAAAGGATTAAACATGTTTTGCTGATTGTATGTCTTGTTTGCAACAATGACCCATTAGAACCATAAGTAATTCATTGAAAGTCAGTAACTGTAATCTGATTACAATTATTCATTTCACAGATTCAATTCCATTTCCAATATGAATAATGACAACTGGATGTCACTTACAAGAAATTGAAACCACAGAATACATAAAGAAAACATGACAATATCTGGGTGTACATTGTTGCTCCACCACCTGCTTGAAGTCTTAAAAGAGTGTTAACTTATTTTAATAGTTCATTTAAGGGCTGCCACGGTCTGCTGTTATGGGAACAAGTAAGTGATCAGAAAATCAGACAAATACTTTGAAATAAGCATGGAAGAATATTGGAAAAGTGAAATTCAGTATTATGCATCCTCTGTTTCATCAAACAGTTTTTAACTAGCCCAGCCTGTAATATTTTTTGTTTTGTTTATTTCTCTCTTGCAACAGAAGTGTGAGGTGTGTTTAATGTAATGAGTTGAGAAATTAATACAAACATTATGACTTGTTTTTATACAATGACACTTCTTCAATTTGATCCATCAGTGTTGTTTGTACAGCAGTTGTCAATAGTTCACAGTGTGCAATAATTATTTTTAATTAATAATTATTTAAAGAGCTGGACAGCTTTGTATTTCATGGGTGACCATTGCTATTATTTCTGTATGTTGTTACTGCTATAGTCATATGATACCTCTGACAAGTTGTTACTGTAAAGAAATTGTCTGCAGCAGCAGATATGTGTGAATAATTTTGTTTTCATATTGTTTCCATATGCAGAAATACATAGAAAACTATAAGAAGTAGCAGAGCAATCATTGACAATCAAAAGGTGTGAAATAATATATTTATTTTTAGAAAGCATGTTCATTATATATTTTACATATATTTATAGTTTATCTATTGTTGATTTGCCATATCATAAAATTTCTTTATCTACACATTTTGCTATTTTGTTAAATATTGTCATTCATAGTATTTATTTTTTTAATTACAAAAAATGTCTGCACATTGTGTATCATCATAGAAGGTACTCAAAGGTATGTAATTTGGTTAAACAAGATCAGCCGCAATTGTCATTGGATGAAATGAAGCCAATGGCAGCACCAAGTCAAAATAGAGTGTAACTGACTTTTTGAAGTCAAAATATAATAAACCTCCTCTAGGTTTTCTGTTGATAAGGCCCACAGTCACCCACCATCCTTTTGTGTGGAAAACCACAATCGTAATGGATCGTAAATATTATACAATGTGCACCTGGCTTAAGGTCTGTTAATGATGACATAAAAAGGACTAACTTAAACTCAAACATGATCTCACATTGACATATTACATCATTAGTTCATTTAAAACAGAATTTAGATTAACTGTGTCTTGTACTTGGTGATACTTCAAACAAGTAATTGAACAGTCAGCTTCATTGTGTATAGCCCTGTTTTAAAAAACAAAATAAAAAAAGAAGAAAAATCCAGCTCTGTATGCATTGCTGCTCGGCAGCAATTTGCCATTGCGCTCTTGCATACTGCGGTATAGTCAGGATAGTATGAAGGTGGCCAGTTTTTGATTAGCTGTTGTCTTTGGCACATGTTGCACACAAATTGTCTGTGTGCCCTTGTTCAACAACCTCAGTTTAATATTTTTCAAAGTCAAACGAAACAGCCGCATTAGAAGCATTGTCCAGCCATATATTTGTGTCAGCTTTCTTCTATAGGTATTATGCAGCATTGACATTAACAGACACACATTTGCATTGCTTGATGCGTTGCACTTTCCGTTGTCGGTATGGTGGCTGTAGCCCAGGGCAGTGAAGTCGTACGGTAACCCTGGTTATCCGGCTTGGCGGCAGAATGCACAGGATTGGAATGAAGAGTTGTGGTCTGGCACAGGTGCCATTTTTCGACTTCGATGCAGAAAGGTTTGGGATGTCAAGTGGCGAGGGATGAAAAATGAGTTACATTGGCCATAGCAAAAGCGGTTGATCACAGTTTGGCTCAGACAGCCCTCCAAGCTTACTGTTTGACGTAATGGCTGTGTTTTGCACCAGTCGCTCTTTAGGTACTTCCTCTCTGTGACCACTAGGGCCTCACGGCTCGACGACAGCACGTCGTGTTTACCTTTCTGCCGTCGTGGGGACTTGTGTTGGGGTAATGATGCTAAAGTGAGGGATGGCGATGACAGCTCGTTGCCCTTAAGCTTGTAAGGGGAGGGGATGGAACCTTGAGGTCGTGGCTTCTTGGTTTCCGTAGATACACAAAGCGTCCATACCAAAATGGCAGGTAATGCCAGCTTCCAGAACATTCTATGAGATAAGATTGAAGAAGGGAAATAAAATTAGTGCTTTTGTAGGGTATTCTGTTTTTGTTTTTATTATTATTATATTTCAACTGGAAAATAAAGGTACTGTATATTGAAATATAAAATGTAACATTGTACTGAAGCGTGTCACTTCTGTTCAACCAACGTCAAATGGAATTGGAACGCCAAACTCTCTCTTTCTAAAAAAACATAGTCCAGCACCAAACTCACACTATTGGTCGAGCTAATGTTTTTTTGGTCTGGACGCATCACTCAAACAAAAAAAGGAATGATTTTAAAGTGCAACCCTTGCTTTAAAGTATATTGATATGTATTTGTTTAGCAGAATTTGAATAAATGGTTATACCTCATTAGTGCTGGGTAGATGAAATCTGGTACTGATTACAAATTACACGGTTTAAACTGTAATCAGTAATGTAATCTTTTAGCTTTCACATTTAGGAAGTCTAATTTTGTTATTTTTGGATCATGTTTTGATGAAAATCTAATAATTTATTTTGAATGTAATAAGTACCAGTTAATCCTCCTTTCATTAAACATTATTAAACATAAAATCAAACAAGAATTTACTGGTTGTAAGCTGCTTAAAGGGTCATAAAAATAATACTATATTACCCAAGATGGGAGACAATAAATACATGTTTGTAATCCATATAAAGTAACTGTAATCTGATTACTAATATTATACAATGTAATGTAATCCAATTACAGGTTCTCAATTTTTATAATCTGATTACATAATTCTGATTGCATGTAATCTGTTACTACCCAGTTACCTAAAATGCTAAAACAGTTTATGTATAATAAACTCATTTTGGCACAAATTAGGATTTAGACCTTGGTTGAAGCTGGCAGATGTCTTACTATATTAATTATTTTAGTAATACTGTATTGTATTATTTTGTTTAGCCTTAAAAAAGTACTGGTGCAGTACCATGGTACAGTGATGGTATCACATGGGAAATTAATTATTACCATATTCATTCACATACCATGGTAATTACATGTTACTCCAAGATACCTCAAAGAATATCATTCTGTTTCCATGGTACATATAAAAAAATAAAAAATCGTGACAACATGTCCGGAAAACCATGGTAATGCAGCACAGTGTTTTACGGTTACTTGACTAATTTCTCATTCTTTGTACCGGAAGTGTCTTTCCTTAAAAAGCAGAGTGCTGCTTATCATGTAATGTTGATAAAGATAATCCCAGTCTTTGGTCTAAATCCTCAGTCCCGTTTATCATGGCGCCCTCTGCCAATCTGGCTTTAGATAACCCACAATGTTGATAACCTCTGACATTTCTGGCCTTGTTCTGTTCCTCTTTTTCTCTCGGCCAACATTCTCTTTCAACTTGTCTGCTGGGTACATTGGGAATAAAAGCACAGTTGTATTTATGCATTTTTGTTTGTACCTTCCACAGGCTTTTTGAGGGGATGTGGATGTTTTTTCAGGACAGACCAACCTAAAGAGCCCACAGAAAGCCTGGAGCTACATAAAGCAATTTTACCTCATTTTCATATCATAAAACAAGTGTTAAGCAACAGTCAGGCCAAGTAATACTGTAAATCTTTCTCCAAAAGTCGAAAAGCATAAATATACAGATTTAAAGCAAGCGCCTGCTTGCTCAAGTTTCACTTTAAATACGATTTAAACATTAGTCCCACTCTGAAGAGGAATGACAATGAGATTGAGAGGCATTTCATTTGGATGTTTTAAAGTGCTGTCATCATTTACTCATCCTTATGTTGTGTAAAACTCATATGACTTTCTTTCTGCTTTGGAACACAAAAGATGTTTGGCAGCATGGTAATCTCAGTCCTTGTTAAATTGAAATGAATGGGAAAAAAATTCCAAAAGCAATTTGAATGATGAATAAGGCTAACATTATGCCAAACAGCTTCATTTTGTGTTGCTCATATGGGTTTGAAACAACATGATGATGAGTAAATAATTACAGAATTTTCATTTATGGCTGAATGTTTACTTTTTTCTTTGGTCAGTGTGACCAATATGAGTACATTTGATTAGCTAGATAGCACATAATCCTAAATATTTCTTATTAATTTAACATTTAAGATGTATAAAATCCTACAACTTTATCTTATTTCCAGGCTTAAATAATCCAAGATTTTCATTGTGGTCTCAGATGTCTGGAACACACTGTATATTGGGTTATCGGAAAGATTAATTCACTTCTAAGGCTACAGCTCACAGTGACTTACACGGTGGCAGAAAGGAATGGATTAATCACCCATATCTCCCTCCATAAGTGCCACCGGCAGCCATTAATGCTGTTTACTTTTACACCAGTCCTAGAATGCTCATGCAAATAAACAGGGCCTCCCATTAAAAGGGAGCCATGAGGTTACAAAGAACTGGCCTTTATGTCTCTGCTGAGGCAGGGTTAAATAATGAGAGCTTTGCTTTTGTCGGTGGTGAGATATGCAGGGGACGTGTAAACAGTAGGCAGAGAACCATGTGAATGTTATTAGATCCGGATGTAGGAAGTTTAGCAGTCTTGGGTTTCACTCATTTCGATGACCACCGAGTGACTAGAGGGCTCAGTTTACTGGTAGCTCCATCATAAAGACTTTGTGTGAAGAAAAAATGGAATACTGGGATATGACAGTGGACTACTTAGAGAACTGGTTCTCAACTGGTTTTGTTTCAGGGCCCAGATTTTTACTTACAAAAAAATCTAGAGTTCTGACAAACTTGCAGCAAATTTCCCACGTATTATTTTCATATGCAAACGAGCTTGCAATTCATCGCAAATATTTGCTAGAAGTTTGCAGAAAGTGGAAAACTTTTGGTGACAATCAAGGGTTTGAGGGGAGTTTGAAGTGTTCAGCAGGTTTGCAGCAAATTTTAAAGAACTCTCAATTTTTGCAAGGGTTTAGTGGTACACAGTACTGAACTTGTTGTTTGTACTAAAGTGTCAAAATCTCCTTAAAATAAATAGTTATTTAGATTGTTTCATTTGAATTAAAAAGGGCATTCACCTGATCCATGATTTTGAGTCACTCTGACCCCAAAACACATTGTGAGTTTTATGCACTAAAATAAAAAACATTTACTGATCCAGCAGCAATTGTGCATTAGCAGCTCATGAATATTCATGAGACTGCATTGGCTGAACACCTCAAAGCTCTTTCGCATGAGTAGAAGTTTGATTTAAAAGGTTGTTGTTTATAAAGAATGGAAAAGCAGTGTTGACTTCCTGGTTAGACATTGTAAATGGAGAAACATATTTAACACTGTCCTGTGAAAATTTTGTGTTAGTGTTGGGGTTGTTACTGCATATATAAGCAATGGTTTGAAGTAGTAATATAATTCACTGATTCTTGAGATAAGGGACAAAACATAACATACAAAACTAAATTCTTTACTTGTCTGTTGCACAATATTACTAAATATACTTGAATGATCTGAATTATAATATTTACTCAGAAAATATATTATATTTATAATTATTTAAATTATTCTAAATTATCTTTATGTGGGGGCCTTTCTTGGTAAATACTGGTATGTGATTAATTGTGAATAATTAGATAAATTGATCTGCACATCATGTAATGAATTTGATAAAAATAAAAAAAATTATGAATTGACAGCACTAACTGTATCATTTGCATTTAGCATTGTTTTATTGTTTTTAGTATTGATTTATTGTTATTTTTTGTTGTTGATGGACAGTTGAGAACCAGTGCCTTAGACGATGGCAACCTTGTTGCCTGAGTCTCATGCTTTCAGATTTTTGGTAGTGAAAGTGAAAACACACATACACACACACACACAGAGGGGCGATAAATCCCTCCCTATGAAAAATTGTGATTCGGAGATAATGACAGTGCCTAGTTGGATCATATGCAAGAAAATAAAATCTCTCTCTCTCTCTCTCTCTCTCTCTCTCTCTCTCTCTCTCTCTCTCTCTCTCTCTCTCTCTCTCTCTCTCTATCTCTATCTCTCTATCTCGCGCATGTGCGGTGTGTCTGGGAAGAGCGTGTGAGTGGAAGGAGTGAGTGGCGGCACTGAGTGAGTTCCAAACTTTTCCTTTCTTCCTTTCTAAGTTATTTTTCTTAATTCTGGTTTGGATAAGGAGACAAGGTGTTAGTGTGCCATTTTTGTCAGCATAACTGAAGATAAGATTCTGGTCTAGCTGATGAGTTGATATCTGTTGAGTGTTTTGGCCGCTGTTGGCAGGGAAATAGGAGCGTTAAACATAATGTCCAATTTCAGGATGAATAAGGCAATATTTATATTTGTAAGAGAAGTGGAAATGGTCAATCAGTTAGTAGAGTGTGGCTTGAGTGTACAGGATATGTTTGTTCCAGACTTGCCACTGCCCAATCTCTCGAAAAAGTTGATGTGTTCAAACGTACCCCCGTTTATTGCCTATTGCACAACCTTTAGTGAGCCATTGGAGCCCCCTTTACATGGCACCCCTTTGTTTTTTATACCTTGCATATATGGTTTTTGCGCCTCTGCCTGTGGCTAAAGAGACTCAAAATACGGGAAATGATGCTGAGTGTAACTCAGCTCCAAAGCAAAGCTCAATTGCTATGGAGAAGGATGATTTGGTTGAAGTGATTAAAGACAGCGCAACAGATGATTTGCAGGCTCAAAAGTCTGCATCTACTGAAATTATTGAATAGTCTACCTTAACGTGTCCTGGTTGCAGTGCTGAGATCAATGAATGAAAATGAAAAATGTCTGATGGAAAGCAGAGTGGAATGAGTGATAGTGTGGAGTTCCGGGATTCATGGAATCTGCTGGTGAGTTAGAGCAAACGGATAGCATGGTGCACTTACAGGGAGTGATGATTCTAGAGAGATGCAGATAGAAAGTGGTAGTGCATCTCAAATTGATGCTGAATTTATGACTGAGAAGACTAATTCTCAGGGTATTGACAGTGATTCAGATAGTGAGTTTTCAGACTTAATTGTTAATTAATTGACTGATTCGACCTTGTAGGAAACTCAGTGGGAAAAATGTGCTTAGCATTGCTATTATACTGTTGAACATCTAAAACATTTTTTGGATGGTACAAAAAAAATCTGCAAAAACCAAAAAAGTGGAGATGTTCTTTCCTGAACTCAAATTTGTATTTAATCCTCAGCTATTGTCATGAAGAAAGCATCACTAACTAATTGGATCAGCCTTAAGAAATTTGTTAAAAAGAGAGTGAAGAACTGCCCTCTAAAGCGCTAAGTCATTATGCATAGAACAATATACACTCACCTAAAGGATTATTAGGAACACCTGTTCAATTTCTCATTAATGCATTTATCTAATCAACCAATCACATGGCAGTTACTTCAATGCATTTAGGGGTGTGGTCCTGGTCAAGACAATCTCCTGAACTCCAAACTGAATGTCAGAATGGGAAAGAAAGGTGATTTAAGCAATTTTGAGCGTGGCATGGTTGTTTGCGCCAGACGGGCCGGTCTGAGTATTTCACAATCTGCTCAGTTACTGGGATTTTCACGCACAACCATTTCTAGGGTTTACAAAGAATGGTGTGAAAAGGAAAAACATCCAGTATGCGGCAGTCCTGTGGGCTAAAAATGCCTTGTTGATGCTAGAGGTCAGAGGAGAATGGGCCGACTGATTCAAGCTGATAGAAGAGCAACTTTGCCTGAAATAACCACTGTTACAACCGAGGTATGCAGCAAAGCATTTGTGAAGCCACAACACGCACAACCTTGAGGCGGATGGGCTACAACAGCAGAAGACCCCACCGGTACCACTCATCTCCACTACAAATAGGAAAAAGAGGCTACAATTTGCAAGAGCTCACCAAAATTGGACAGTTGAAGACTGGAAAAATGTTGCCTGGTCTGATGAGTCTCGATTTCTGTTGAGACATTCAGATGGTAGAGTCAGAATTTGAACAGAATGAGACATGGATCCATCATGCTACCACTGGCAGCTGGTGGTGGTGTAATCGGGATGCACACTTAGCCCTAGTGCCAATTGCAATGCCGCCTACCGAGCATTGTTTCTGACCATGTCCATCCCTTTATGGCCACCATGTACACATCTTCTGATGGCTACTTCCAGCAGGATAATGCACCATGTCACAAAGCTCGATTCATTTCAAATTGGTTTCTTGAACATGACAATGAGTTCACTGAACTAAAATGGCCCCCACAGTCACCAGATCTCAACCCAATAGAGCATCTTTGGGATGTGGTGGAACGGGAGCTTCGTGCCCTGGATGTGCATCCCACAAATCTCCATCAACTGCAAGATGCTATCCTATCAATATGGGCCAACATTTCTAAAGAATGCTTTCAGCACCTTGTTGAATCAATGCCACGTAGAATTAAGGCAGTTCTGAAGGCGAAAGGGGGTCAAACACAGTATTAGTATGGTGTTCCTAATAATCCTTTAGGTGAGGGTATTGCCGTTTCAATACTTTTTCTCTTTTCATCCTGATGGCATCCTTTAACGCTGGATCCTTAAACATTAATGGATGTAGTGATGTACAAAAGAGAACTGCCTTATTTAAGGTCTTACATATTAAGAAAACAGATATGATTTTGTTACAAGAGACACATACTGATATTGATAATAAGTGAATAAATTAATGGGAATGCAATATCAGATTAAGTCATGGTACAAACCTTAATGCAGGTGTCACTTTATAATTTTCATAAAAGGTAAGAGATGCATTTTGAGAGCACCATCTTTTCTTTTTCAATATTTATGCTCCAAATATAGGAAGCAAGCATAGTAGTTTTTTTAAAGAGTTTCTGAAGAATTGTTAAATTGATCCCAAAGATATGATTATTGTAATATGTGGTGATTTTAACGTTACCATAGATTATACTTTAGATAGAAATCAATTAAAAACTCTGAAGGCCTTTGGCTTTGGCCCACAATTTATATCTTGAATTAAATTATTATAAAGCAAAACATTCAGTACACTCAGAATTAATGGTTGCCTAACATTTTGCTGTAACAAGAGGCATACAAGGATGTTCCCTTTCTGGCCTTTAATATTCAATATCTATTGAACCATTACTGTATCTTTTAGAAAATGATTGCAAGTTGTTGGTGTTACTTTATTTCCAGAAAATCCACAGGTAAAACTTACAGTGTATGCAGATGATATAACTGTATTCATTAGAAACATCGATGATATGACTGCTTTGACTTCTAGTTTGATGACTTTTCAAAAAGTAACATCTGCTTGCATTAATTGGGATAAGTGCACATCCCTGATGTTAGGGGAGTGGCAAATAGTGGGCCACTTCGGCTTCCAAATCAATGCAAATGGACTAAAGATGGCTTTAAAGTAATTGGGATATATCTAAGAACTGTCTTGAGTTGGGAAATATTGGGAAGGATTAGTAGATAAAGTTGAAGGGAGACTGAAAATGTGGAGGTGGATCCTCCCAAAGTTATCTTACAGAGGGAGATGTTTAATTGTAAATAACCTGGTAGCTTCAATGTTATGGCACAGACTTACAGGGTTGGATCCTCCAGAAGAATTACTTATTACAATTCAAAGAGTCTTTGAGAATTTTTGGAGATGGTCATCATTGTCTTCCTCCTGCAGTTATATAGCTCCCAGTGATTGAAGGAGGTGAAGGACTTATACATATGGATGCAAGAGTCAAGACAATGAGTCTCCACGCATTACAAAACTGCAATATTGGTCATATAAAGTACATTGGATTGCCTTTATCTATATTTCAATGTATTAGAGGAATTTGATTAGATAAGCAGCTGTTTTTAATTGAAAAATCTGTTGTTTAAGAAGTATGTTGTCCTCTTTTTAATTTGTATGTGTTTGTGGTTAAAGCCTGGCAATTTTTTAAAAACATTCAGAGGGAAATGAAAAAGATGGTGCTTTAGAACCAAGTTTGCAGGGTTCCCACAATAATAGAAAACCGGAAAATGTCTATTTTAGTGCCTAAAAGAGGTTTTCCAAGACCAGGAAAAATGATGTTACTAACCATAACAATAACCTTAAATCAGTTTTTTCTACTAATGCTTAGCTCTAAAATATTTAATTGACTTGAAATTGCTCTTTGTGAGTAAAACTTCATTGGTCAGAAGGTGTGGAAATACTGTAATTACAAGAAATATGAATATGATGAAAGTACTAATTTTGTGTGATACCTATACACTAAAACGTCTGGGTTACGGATGTAACCTCCGTTCCATGACATTGTGTCGAAGAATCAACACTTGGTCTCTCTTGAGAGCCTTTTGCATCTCTGATCTATGAGAAAAGGTCAATGAGAAACTGGCAGACAGAATTTGCATGTATAAAGGGAGGGAAATGCATCTGTTTCATTCAGGATTTTTCTGAGAATCCGACAATGAGGTTTGGCCGCAACAGTGGCTCGGTTCAGCGACGTGGCCAGGAGGACACAACGTCTCATTCCCTCCATCAGGGAATGGAGGTTACATCCGTAACCCAGACGTTCCCCTTATGTCACTCACTTCGATGTTGTGTCGAAGAAGCAACACTAGGTGTCCATTTTAAATCACGCCATGCACTGAGCCGTGTACGTGTACTGCTGACACAGGAGCGGGCACGTATTTTAAGTGCCAAAGCGACCAGCTGTGCCAGGCTGCATGTATCCTTCCCCAACGCCCCATAAAATCATCAAAGCCTTTTGGTTCTTTACCCTCGACGGGGGAACAAGGCGATGTGCCAAGCATGGGAGCAGGCTGCGCCTTTTCTCTCTATATATTTATCTTATAGAGTTAAAGTGGCTAGGGCCTCGAGGCTGTCCCCCTCCACCTTGAAGCTGTATGTAGCTGCTATCGCGGCCCCCCACGACACAGTAGACGGCAAGTCTTTGGGTAAGCTCAACAGGTTCCACTGAGAGATCCCAAGAGGGGAACAGGCTCGAGGGATTTAACCTACAGGTGCCTCTTAGGAACCTGATAATTAAGTCATGATTACCCAAAGACTTGCCGTCTACTGTGTTGTGGTGGGCCGCAATAGCAGCTACATACACCTTCAAGGTGGAGGGGGACAGCCTCCCCTCCAACCTCTCCTGCAGGAATGAAAGCACTGACCTAACTGCGCACCTCTGTGGGTCTTGGCCAGGTAGAAGGGGTTCTGGCTTGGTTGATCGTGTCTATGACAGCAGGTGGTAGATCAGCTAGATCTTCTGCATCCCATCCAGGGGCTAGACTTTGAGGTTCCAGAGGTCTGGGTGCGGATGCCAAAGTGTGCCCCGTCCCTCCTCAGGGGGATTTGCCAGGGAGGGGCTGTCGCGAGGAGTACAAGATCTGAGAACCAAGTCCGAGTGGGCCAATAGGGAGCCACTAGAATGCTGTCCTCCCTGACCTTGCACAGAACCTGTGCAAGTAGGCTCACTGGGTGAAATGTGTACTTGCGCAACCCTGCAGGCCAGCTGTGTGCCAGCACATCTTCCCCGAGGGGAGCATCTGTTCGGGTGTACCAGAGCGGGCAGTGGGAGATTTCTCGGGAGGCGAACAGGTCTACCTGGGCCTTTCCAAGCTGTTCCCAAATCAGCTGGACTGACTGGGGGTGAAGCCTCCACTCTCCACTGGGCAAGCATTGTCATGATAGCGCATCCATTACCACGTTGAGGGGGGCTGGCAAACTGAATTGCAGAACCGAGTTGAATGGTCCTGGCCAGCCAGCATGACGGATTGGCAAGTGAGAGCCACGCATCCAAGCTCCGTGCTAGGGGCACTAAGGGGACTATTATTTTTGACATACCATTGTCCGGGGGCGGGACATGCAAATTCTGTCTGCCAAGTTCTCATTTGCCTTTTTTCATAGATCAGAGATGCAAAAGGCTCTCAAGAGAGACCCCAAGTGTCGCTTCTTCGACACAACGTTGAAGTGAGTGACAGACGGGGAACTGATATTTTACACTGAAATTACCCTGTGTGTTCTGGTCCTGCAGTACACTGCTGTTAAACCACAAAGTACCAGCAGAAGCTAGCATGCGGTCCTTTAAAGCTAGTGATTCTAGCATCTGACCAACCACTGTAAAAACCCAAAGCAAGCTTTCACTCACTCTTCCACGACTTCTAGAACCCATGACAAATCAAGCCATACCCAAAATCCTAAAGCTCTCTATATCTCTCTCTCTCTCTCTACACACACACACACACACACACACACACACACACACACACACACAATGTTGTGTTTCCATGTTTTATGGGGACTTTCCATAGACATAATGGTTTTTATACTGTACAAACTATGTATTCTATCCCCTAACCCTACCCCTAAACCTAACCCTCACAGAAAACTTTCTGCATTTTTACATTTTCCCCACAAGGTCAAACATTTCGGGTTTTACTATCCTTATGGTCCCCACAAAGTGATAAATACCCGTTCACACACACACACACACACACACACACACATAAACACTAACTGGCACCACAAAATTATGAATTTGACAGGAGTGATCATCGCTGCAATTATGTACCTCTCACAGCCACATGTAAATCTCTCTATAACATTAACACACTTAAATACACACAGTAGCCTTCAACCTCACACTTAGTTCACTTAACAATTTAAATTCTGTTGTAATTTACAACAGAATTTGTTAAAAAATAAGATTTTAGGTAGAATATCAGGGACTTATAGCCAGTTTCATTGTAAGGAAGTAATGTAAAAATGAAGAAATTCTTACAAATTTGGAATAGCATAATGAGGAGTAAATTAACTGAGCTTTTAAAATAGCATT
Source organism: Xyrauchen texanus (assembly GCF_025860055.1). Classification (NCBI taxonomy): domain Eukaryota; kingdom Metazoa; phylum Chordata; class Actinopteri; order Cypriniformes; family Catostomidae; genus Xyrauchen; species Xyrauchen texanus. Next base: position 11,600,114 of record NC_068297.1, on the reverse strand, counting down.
GTACAAGGTTTTTCTAAAAGCTCATGCTAATGATTATGTTCCTATGGAGACACACATGCACAAGCTTGTTTACATAAAATTCCAAAGACATCAAATTAATTTAACCAAATGCAGCCACCATGCAATCAGTTTGTATGGCAATCAAGTGTGTGTCAGGTATCGTCTCTGATTAATGGAACACTTTAATGCAGTGTGCGCTTAAAGCAATTTCAGCATCTCCAGACCATATTCAACCCATAGGAGTCATGGGGATAGATGAAAGTGATGCTTGCTAAGGAAATCTTACTGTAATAGGTCATGTACAGAGTGCATGTTAATCTACACCACAGGAACCAAGATGTTCCACCATGAGAACATAAAGTGCGGAGCAAAAATACTGAAGACAAGTGACCATCTCCAGTGATCTTTCTCTTACACAAGAAACTAGATTGTACATCAGATCTCTGGTGCAGAAGGTAGCACATTCACTCCTGACAAAAATCAGCTGTTGGTTCAAAGGGACCAATGTTTGAATCTTGCTTGGATCATGTCCTGACCCCAATTCCCCTCTTTCTCCCCCACTTTCCTGTCCATCTAGACTATCCTGGGGCCGGTTGCACCAGCTGTGCATAAGTTCAAACTTAGTCTAGTTGTTGCATAAATGGCACTAACGTTGCGTTATGTTATTTTGCCACTGGATCAATGCAAAATATAATAGGTGACAGCACACACATTGTTTTGTCCTCCATGTGTAGGCTATGAAAGATATTTGAAATTAAATGTGTCAATATAACTTTTTAGATTGTATGTTTTTGTTTTGACAGTTAACGCAAGGCAGCAGCTTGAAATGATGTGCGCGGTTCCTGTTTACAAATTTGAAGGCTGCTGATTGGATTACAAAACAAATATGTAATTCTGTGCGACTACGCATCACTTTACGGAGAGCTTACGACCTACTAGTTAAGTTCTGCCTTAAGAACAGGTGGTGCAACCAAATTAAGAACTGATTTAGTTACAAACTAACTAGTAGTTACTATGCCCTTAGTATGAGCTTTACGTCCGAACTTACGTGAGATCTTACACACAGCTGGTGCAACCCTACCCAGTGGTGTAAAAAGTACTCAGAAATTATACTTAAGTGAAAATATGGAGAAGTATCTAGCCAAAAACATACTTGAGTGAAAGTAAAAAAGTATTCACATTAAACTTGTATTAAAAAAGTAAAAATAATTTTTCCTCTAGCTAGAAGCTAATCAAGACAGGAGATTGTGTGAGAGAGGATTTTGTTAAATTCGATTGGTTTGTTAAGTCACCTTTTTATTTTCTCTTACGACTATCATATTTCTCCCCTAGTGGCATTCATAAACTGTTCATAGAGTCATGTTACTATAATTAAACTTAGAAAATTATTTATATGTGGCCTGTTGTACGTAACACTGCAATTTCCTGGTGGAATGAACACTAGATGTGCTAAAACAACAATGAGTAAAACGGCAGATTATAAACACTTTTTGCTCTGTTCCTCACACAATGCTATCTATTGACATATAAACACCTTAATGCTTGCATTACATAAGCATCTACAGTACATCAACAAGCTTGTTTAAGTGTGATCAAATTGCTCGGTGGCTCAACTGAAAGTGTTGAATATGCGATATAAAGGATACAAGTTCTGAAGAGCACACGAGTTGAAACATGAGCTGAAAGTGTCATAGTAGCATCAAAAAATTATGTGGTTGCTTCAGAAATTGTGTTTTTCATCTCACTATTGGCTTTTTATGACACTATCAGTTAGGTTTAGGTTTCATAGTTATTATTATAATTAATAGTTGCCTAACAACAACAATAATAATTCAGCAAATAAGTAGACATGTATAGATATGATTTAAAAACGAAGCCAAGTGTAGAAATAAATGACTTCATAACCGGCCAATCTATAGAAGTAGCAGGAGTTTAGAATAAAGTTTAGGACAAAAACCATCAGTGTTTCTCACTTCGTGCTCATTGTTTTTAATGAATACAAAACATTCAGTTGGGCAGTCACGTCTAGTCACACAAATATTTCAACATATCCGAAGCTCAGTTCAGATACAAAATTCCGCCTCTGTAGATAGTCGGAACTCCACACAGCCTCCGTGCAACACTCATCTGTCATTTGTCGGATGCACTGAAAATACAGCTTCAGTTCAGTTAGAAGAAATTAAATTGATTGCAATCAATGTCATAAGTACTTTTCAAGCTAAAATAAATTTGTAAGGAGTAAAAAGTATTATTGTAATTAAGTAAAGTACAAGTATTCAGATTAAATTGTACACGAGTAAAGTACAAATCCCCCAAAATAATACTTAAGTATTATATTTAAGTATTTTTACTGAATTACATTACACCCCTGATACTATCCTATATTAATGGCAAAAGTAAAGTAAGCCTTAATGTAAAAGATAAAAAGTAGGATTGTACAAAGAGGTCCCCAAACTCCAGATGAATGCATCTGAATTGGATTTCATCTAAATGCTTCCATGGTGAGATTTGTCACTATTTGGTATAAGAGTATCTAGAGCAGTGAGAGTAAGTGATAGTAAAGCAGGCTCAGGGGTTGAAAATCAGTGGTTTAGGCTTGTTGAGTTAGACTCATGTTAGAAAACATGGCTGAGATTTAAACTGGTTGAATAGTTCAACCATGTCATTGACTGAGTTCTTCTCATAGCTGTCTTCAAACAATGCTTTGAGTCTGGCTTTCAGCTCACTCAAATACACACATTTACTTCAATAACTAAACAAGGACACACCATACCATACTAACCCAAATGAGGGAATCCCAAAAAGAAGGTTTTGTTTAACTTCTGCAATCCATTTTCTCCCCAGACAGATACAACATGAAGTAAAAATGTTGTGGGGAATTCCTATTGCCATCAATTTCTATTAATAAAAGGATTTTTTTTGTAGTATAATTCACCTAAAACCTAACCCTAGACCTAACTTATATCAAACCCTAACCTTAAACCTAGCTTTAAAACACAATGCATATGCTTGAAATACTGTTTAATCAAAAATTGGTGTGAATTATAAGGCTAATGGGAAACTTTTCAAGCCAACCAGGCTCTAAATCCACTCAGTTTAATGTGCTCTGAGAGGCAGTCACCACTTTGAACTGAGATGTGGCTTATCCTTTTCTGTGCCATTCTTTATAATGACAAGCACACATTTTGCACACAAACACACGCATGAGAAAGAAAAAAGCCAAGACTGTCTCACAACCTCATACACACATGCTATGTCTGTGTCCCCATCTTCAAACCCAGAGCTAGACATTCACACTCTTCAATGTGTTGTCTAATGTGATTAACACCCCTTCAATATGTGATCTCTCCTGTCCCACTCTCAATAGCAATCCTTCATGAGAAACATCATTGCACATCTCTTGTTGTCGTTTAAGATTTCTTTATTTTCAAGATTACCTGTATCATAGTACCGCCGCATTTAGGTTAGTTTTTTTTAAGCTTGTTACAATAGCGTTGTGTGTTAATTCCAACCTTACTTTTTAGGTTCCATTAAAAACAGGAGCCACATGCCGCAAGTAAAAAACCTCAAAGGAATAGTTCACCCAAAAATGAAAATTCTGTAATCATTTACCTCATGTTGTTTCAACCCCGTATGACGTTCTTTCTTCCATGGAACACAATAATATTATGTTTATGAATATTTTTCCATCCAATGAATGTGAATGCTCACTAAGGCTGTCGTTCTACAAACATTTGTTAAAACTTTTGCCCTAACGCTTTAACACCTTATGTAGACTTCAGTCAATATAGCTCCTTTAAGGAACCCCTTTTTATTTAGACTGTACCTGTTGATCTGGAGATGTATTGTATTGCTGTTATCCTAAAAAAAGGTCACAGGAGGTCAAAGGTCAAACAGCAGTTCAAAGATCGCCCAAGGTTTAGAGCTCCAGCTGCAGAAAGGACGTGTGGAAATCCATAAGAGAGACAAGAAGCTTCCCAGAGAAATACAGAATGATTCTTGAAGAGTTCTCCTTCAGTTGTGCTGAAATTGTGTCTCCACCAGCCCTTCCTGTTTGAGTCCTGCTCTGAAGAGGCCAAACTGAAGCGGTCACGCTTTATGGCTCATAGTTCCCCCATTTCAGTCATGTGTGTGGCATCCAGCTCGCATTCTGTGTCACTGAGTCCTTCCTGGGGAGTCTTTGAATCATCTTCTCATTTACTGACACATCAAACTGCCTTTCCAGAGTGAAGTGAGTGTGGTGAGATGAGAAGGGAAACCACCAGTTCCACACAAGTTTCTAACTGATTCATCTACACCTCTTTCTCTCACTCCCTCTGTTTTTGGTCTAGCACTCTCTGATACCTCCCCCTGAAGCCCACTGTTGATCACTCAGTTCTGAAAACATATTGTCTCTCCTCCACACGTTCTCTTTCATTCTCACCTTCTCTGCTTCTCTCTCTCCTCAAACTGCAGCTCACATGGGCTTTGCATCCTCGCCATAATCCCGTCCCTCTTGTTCTTGTACTGCTGCAAGTTACCATGCTTACAGTTTCTGCGTTTCAATACAACCTCTCTGTAAATATAAATAATACACCAATACAGCCGCACTCTGCAAAAATAATTGTCTTATTTTCACAATTTTCCTTAAAACAAGATATATTTACAACATTGTTTAAGATATTAATTGAATGTATGTTTAATTTAATATTTTCTTACTCCATCTGCAAATTCCCAATTCCCATCAGTATATATTTATATTGGTTAGATCCAAAGTTTGTGGGCTTCATTTCTGGAACATTTTGACATTTTTGCTGTGGCTTTATCAGGGTCCCGCCTGAAGGTTTTTCTTAAGTGTCTTTCCAAATGCAAAATGGTTTTAAACCACAGCACATCAAGGCAAGACAAAGCAGCTGTGTTTTGTGGCCTTAAAAGACAAAAGCTTTCAGTCACAAAATCTTTCAATATGCAGTTTATCATTTTAAATTTGAAATGTGTATACTCATAAATCTTCATTTGGTTTTGTATGATACACAGAACTAACTGTTCTTTTTCTGTTTTCTTTTCTTATTCTGTTGTTTGTGTGGTTTTAAACTCATCTCCATCTGACCACAATAGGAATGACATCCCTCTCTTGTTCGTTTTCTTTTCTCTCTCAAACACACACATAGAATGTTCTGAACAGTTAGTATTAGCACCATACTGTATCTGAACACACCCAAATAAAATATTACATGCACTGATTACACACACGCACACGCACGCACACACACACACACACACACACACACACACACACACACACACACACACACACACACACACACACACACACACACACACCCTCTGTGGTGGTCCAGGGTGGTTCTAATGATGTTCCAAAGAAACTAAAGCAGTTTCTTAAATGTCATGTGAAATTTCTCCTTTTCTTGATAGCAGGAAATTGTTCTATTCAGAGATTATTATTAGTGTTGGATGGTTTGGATCTAAAGATTTATGTTCACACTGCACACACAATCAAAGGTATTTTGAAACAATAACCATCAGAGGAACATGGTGGATGGAGTCATTGCCCTCTAGTGGTTAAAAATGAACTTGTGAAGTGTTGGGGTAGTTTATGCACTTTTTGTCAACATGAAGATTTAAGATACAAATGGAGATGAATGAATAACAGGAAATGCATATACTAGGCAATGCAACTGGTGACCATTTCAATCACTTATTTGCCATTTTATATTTTAAAATGGTTATGTAGTGTCCAAATCAATATAAAATCATTAAAACTGCATGCATATATCTATATACAATAATTATAAGAGAATTGGAAAAAAAAAGTATGAAATTGTTTTAGATGAAGTATGTCACACTGCAGAACATTACTGTCACGGTTTAAAATGTCATGTCAACTTCCTATTTGTTATCAGGTTGGTAGGTAACATTAAGGTTCATATGGAGATCAAACATAAATATTTACAGACATACATAACAATTACAAGTTATAAAAGTATATAAAAGCACACAATAAATCATGCAACAAAACCATACAAAGCTATATGGTTTATGTGAAGAAGAATGTCAGAAGAACATTTTTGGACAGGAAAGTCGGGATAGGAAATTATAGGGAAAAGAAAGCGGGAATGAGATCAGAACATGACGCAGCCCAGACACAAACCTGCATCCCCGAGGCAGCACTAAAGCTTTAACATGTCAAAAAAAAGTGTGCAACTGCTGTCACTGTTTTTGTACATCTTAACACTTGGCTCAGTGAAAGAGAAATCAGTGTGTGACTTTAAGATAAAGGACTGACTTTAATACATCTTCAAGTAAAAGTGTGTTTACACATGGTATAAAAAATAAACAGAGGGAGCCAAAAAATAACTGATGAGTCACGGCCAGTCGCTCTCAGGTATATCCCATGCGACTACACAGGTGCAATAAGCAAACGTGTGCTAAACCCTTTATAGTGCAATAAAATCAATGCAAAAGAGATGAAAGATGAGTAGGAAGAGATCATCTCTGTGTCTAAAGCTTCTCGATTTTACACAATGTGCCCACGCTGTTATATTTGTGATTTTTAAATGACTTTATATTATCTGGTTTTGACATCATTTAGATCAGTCTACAACTGGAGACATAGTCCTGACAGACAGAAGAGGAAAGGAGAAGACCTGAACATCATTTTCCTCTTTTGAAAGACATTGCTGCGTTTCTCAAATATTAGAAGTCCTTAATGTCTAACTGTCTGACAGACTGAAACTAGCAGGTAGCAAGTAGAAACTGATTTAAAAAAAAAAAATCAAGTCTCTTAGACATGCATGTGATTCGGTCCATTTCCAGGGTATCTGGGATCTGGACCAATCGAATGACAGAGATGAAAATGACAGCGTCCTCATCCTCAGTTGATTGTATTGAAGCTCAGTAAGATTGGATGACAGCAGGCAGCCTCTTAGATATCAGAGATTTCCCCTGAAACAAGAGAGATAAACAGAGCGAAAGAACAGAGAAGAAAATATGATTTTGTATGTTATTGGGCAGTGACATTTAAAACCCAAATTTAAGCATACTAAACAAGGAAATTATTCATTTCAATGGCTCATTTACAAAAAAAAAAAAACTTAACCCCAAAGCAGGTTTCCAACACAGACACCACAATGACAACAAATACAAAAAACACATGAATTCCAGAGAGGATACATTAAACTAGGTGAAAATAGCTGGTGTAAATAGCTTCATTTTCAATGAATAACAATTAAAATGTATGTCTGTTCCCAACACAAAGCTATCAAATGGATTCAGAGGACTTCACATAAGTTATATGGAGTACTTTTATACTACTTTGTGCTTTTTTTTGTAATTTTTTAAACTCAGCAGCATATGTTCCTAATAACCTGTATGGAAAGGAGGAGCTTGAACATTCTGCTTGAACATTCTGCTCTATTTGTTTTTGAAGGGAAAAAAAAATCATACAGGTTTTGAATGTCACATGGGTGAGTAAATATATGCAATGATACATTCCAGACTACTCAAACTAACATGAACAGGAGAAACACATACAGGAGAAACAGGGTTACCTGGAAGCATTTCCTTCCTTCAAAACAAGTTCTTACTTTTCTGTGGACAAGATAGAGAAAGTGAACAGGAACACATTTTGGCAACTGTTTCAACAGGAGACCAAAATGAAGAGTCATGCAGAAAGAGAGACAAACCACAGGTAAACATTTTGGTTGATAATGATACAAATAACGAGAAGAGATTGCTTAAACCTGTGGAAGACAAAAGCTGAGTTAGCATGACAACATGATTTAAACGTGGCATTGCAACTTTTCTGACCAGAGCTGGTGTCTGATTGGACAGGTAAGCTATCATTGTGGGGGCAGGGCCACTCCCACTTACCACATTACGAGTAAACTTTTCAAATGAGGTTCTGCGATCCTGTATGCCTCCCAACTTAGTCAACAAACCATAAGATAAAGAGTGGAAAAAAATGGGGCTACACAAGAAAGGTCGGAGAAATCGTAATCTCTCATTGAAAATTATTGACGTTTTGTCACTTTGTCACTGCAAAGTGTTAAATGCGTGAACGCCCACTTAGATGTGAAATAACTTAAGATAAAATTTAGTTAAAAAGCTCAAGGGTGTCCTCACAAAGTACCCACAGAAATCTGTATTCGTGATAATTGCATTAAAATAGAAATGAATGTACTGTGCATGTACATTCACCAGTAAGTTGTTCTTATGTGTTGTGGATAAGTTGTGCAATGCACAACATGATTCTATATAGTAGTGATTGTAACAAGATTATAAATTGGTTAAAACGTTTTTAAATAGTTTTCAAATAAAAAGTTTTACCTTTTTTTTAGCCTGCAGAAGCTCCTGGTAGGCACTGGATCTAATGAAACGACTGTAAGAGTCACTCTTCATCAGCTTGTAGATGTGCTCCTGGGAGGCATAAATTTAAATTGTAATATTTAAAACCATTAAAACATAACTCAAATGACTTGTTTTTACTGATTATTCCTAGATAGCACAACGGCTGAACAAGCACACATGCTTTTCACCTGTGCGTCCTCAAAAGCGTATCGTCCTGGGTCTTTGACGTTCTGTGTGGTTTTGTCATAGCTCTTTGAGTCCACGTTGATGGCACTAGGTGCTCCAGGAGCCAAGAACTCCTCCCAGATCTCCTGCACCCGTGTTGGCACCTCTCGAATCGGCCTCCTCTTTAACTCCTGCACTGCCAACCAGAACCTAATACAAAGAGGATTTTAAACAACAAAAGAGAAAACTTTGCAGGATATTAAATCAAAACATGAAATATCCAATAGTTCTAGCGGTTTGCCCGGTGAGAAATCTGTCCATGTTGCAGTGCTTCACACCACCAGCAGGGGGCATGAAGGGGGACTGTTGGTGTACCTGAGGTTTTCCGAACTGAATTCAGACTCCAGGAACTTGAGGAACTGCTCTCTCCCAACAGGATCTTTCAAGACCTCATTGATTCCAAAACCCCAGCGTCTAACTCTAGTCTGACCAGGTTCTTTACTGTTAAAATACACACATATACACACAAAGATGTTTTACTATCATACATACAAAAACAAAGTAAAAAAACCAAACCATAAAAACCAACACATTGCTCATATTCCTTATCTCATGCACTAATCATATGCAAACATTTTACACAAACTACCATACACATACAAACAGATTCAAATTCCAACTTGACATTTTTCATTTATTTTTAAGTTTCACACACATTAAAGATGCTGCAAGAGATTTCATTTATTATGCTAACTCCTGCTAGATTTGAATTAGACTAGCGAATAAGACCACCATCTATTTTCATAATCCTGCTCTGCAAAGACATGCCAGCAAGCCTTTGAGCATGCAAGTTGATTGGCAGACACAGAGCTTTTCTGATTGACCATAAAAGATCGGGCTGCTCCCTCAACTCTGTTTACAGAGCTCAAGGCTATCACAGAGACAGGCCTGATATCTCAGGAGGTCACCAGTGTTACCTGTTAGGTAGTAGGGACATTTTATGTGTGGTACACCAAAAAAAATAATTGCTTACAGCACCTTTAAGTTTAATCACCACAACTTTGACTTCTTACCTTCATTTTAAATTCTTCTATAGCATTACCTAGTGAATGGGTGTTTGTGTAAATGCATATTTATTCAAACAGACCTGGTCTCCAGCTCCCAAAATGTTGTGTCATCTGATATCCAGGGATTAGATGGGTCAGAAGTGGACAGGAAGGGGTCATAGTCTGAATACTGTTCAGTATAACTCAGCAAACTGTAAGAACCATTACAGATGTTAGGGAGAAAAGGGAGGAGAGAAGAGAGGAATACAGAGGTCACTCAATGGCAAAATTATTTGGTAAAATACCATACCATACCATACAAATGCATACAAACTACTGTAACATATTTATGGAGTGAAATTCAACTGGTGGTTTGCATCCCCCCAAAAAAGTTATACTTTGTATAAAAGTGTCTGCCAAATGAATAAATGCAGATGTAAAAGGTAACAGGTCTGTTCTGATAGGTTCGTGGCCAGCAGGTAAAGAACAATGATGAGAGCAAATAATGCAACTAAACTAACCATGATAAATAAGCTTACCAATGTTTAGAGGGTAGAAATCATATATTTTGTTGCTGACATAATAAGCCATGCATCCAATCAAACTACACTGTATTTTGGCGTACATTTATTTTAAACTTGGTAGAAGCTAGGTTAATGGCAACAAATTAGGTATATTCCAACATGAACAGACTGCATTTAAAAAAATTAAAATATAAATACAAAATTGCAAGGTAAAGATAAATATTGTTTTCATTCAAGATCACTAAACACACATATATATATATATATATATAGTTGATCTATGTTGTAAATTGGTTTAATTTCATGTTGCACTAAATTGTACTGGAGATGTTGTGACATCCTAATAATAGTCATTGATCTCACAGAAACATGAAACGAGAAACATGTTTGTCAGGATGAGTAATATCTACACAGACCAATAAACAGATCAATAGTAAATCGTTTAAGAACTGTAGAATAATGAAGACCTCTCGGTTGTTCATCTGTCTCTCTCTCTCTCTTTGTGTGCATGAGCGGAGTGAGTGGGCGGAGATTTGAGTGTGAGCGTGTGGCTGTTGTTTCAGGTACGAGTAATCTTATTCTATCTTCAAATGTATTCTTTGCTTTCTTTGAATGTTTAGTATATTTCGTTTTTGATTTTGTTGTTTGTACTGAGGATTTAGTTTGGGGGAAAAAGCAGGTGAATTACCAGGGTGTCAGCTCCCAGAAGTGTACTGGGAGCATGGCGTGCCCGGGTGGTGGGAGTTTGACGTGGCGTCATGGAGTTAAAACAGACTCGACTGCCAGTGTAGAAGAGTGCAGCTTAGCAGTGGGTGAAGTAACTGGACAGACTTTTTGTCTGTGTTCCGCATGAATAATGCTGTGGTTGTGTTTGTGAAGACAATTGATTTAGCGAATCAGCTGGTAGAAAGTGGGGTTATGATGGATCTCCCAATGGTATCTTTACCCAAGTGTTCAAAGACAGTAACTTTGTCCAATGTACCATCCTTCATTTCAAATGAAGTTTTGTCCCAAATGTTGTAAACATGATTCCAATTGGGAGTAAATCTCCGCTACTGACATTTGTTGTTTTACTTAGGCACTGTGTTTACATGATCCTACAAGAAAATTTTGGATGTGGTGAAACGGGGCATCTTGTCCGAACCTGTCCAGGCAAAGTTGATAAGCCCAATAATAAGCCTTTATCAGAGAATAACATTAAAGATAAGGTACAAGATAAAGAAATGCATAATGATACTGCTGTGGCTACTGATGTTGCCTGCACCCAGTTCAGTGCAGACATATATTGTTGTGACAAATGTGGAAAATGTAGTGGACAATGGATCAAGAGAGAAATCTCTTGAGAGCGGTCGGAAAGTGAAGTGAGCAAAGTGCAAAATGATGACAGCATCGTAATAGCTGTTGTGCACTCTCCTGTGTCAGAATTTTACAGAATATGATTACTGTACATTTAAAACACCTCAGAAACGAAGAAAACTGCAATGTCCTATTGTTAAACAAGCAACAAGAGGAGCTAAATATGACTTTAGCCATACTGATACGGAGAGTGAAAGTGATCTACTGCCTAGACGATATAAATCATTCTTAAAAGTGACAGAAAATTCGAGGAAAGTGCGCATTGAAGAATATTTACCAGATGTTCTGCAATTTATTGAAAAAGCTCAAATGTTTAGGAGTGAAAATTGCTTCACAAATCAGGAGGTGTATCATTTGAAGAAAATCCTCACAAAGCTTAATACACAGCCAGAGAAAAACGTCAGCATTAAAAATGCTTAAATAAAAAATAAAAAAAATTGTGTTTTTCTTTTTTTCATTATGTTTTTTGCTTTCCTCATTTATGGGAGAAATAAAGATTGTGACTCATTGAAGTACTAAAATCTCATGACATCATTGATGTGTGGAGGAATTTTCATAATTCTCAGAGACAATATACATGGGTTCATGCATATGACAATTTACTATCCCGTGCTAGATTAGATAGATTTTATGGTTATAAACACCAGTTTAGTTTCTTAAGAAGTTGCTCCATTACTCCAGTCAGTTTTTCTGACCATAGTTTGGTATAATGTGTTGTAACCGCAAACTCTATTAAGCCAAAAAGTGCTTATTGCCACTTCAGTAATAACTTATTGAGTGATAAGTATTTTAAATAGATTTTTAAAGAATTTTGGAATAATTTTAGATCCACAAAGTCTTATTTTCAGTCCCTACAGCAATAGTGGGACCTTTCAAAGGCACAAATTAAGCAATTATGTCAACAATATACTTTTAACATCACAGGAGAATTAATTAGCACAATTAAAACATTAGAGAAAGAGTTATTGGATTTACCTGACATTGTTGATGTTACTGGTGAGTCAACATTTATTAAGAGATTTAAAGAAAAGAAAAGCTCTTTAGCTAATCTGATGGATACAATTACACAAGGAGCTCTAGTCTGGTCACGCTTCCAGAATATAGAGTTAATGGACGCATCTTTAATGGAATCTTTCTTTAATTTCGAGAAAAGATACAGGCAAAAAAGGCTTCTTCAAGCCTTACACTCAGATACTGGAGTATTGATGTATGATTCTGTTGAAATTCGAAAGAGGGCAGTCAGTTTTTATGAAGATTTGCATAAAAGTGATCTTATGCATGGAAAAACTGTTGATACTGTTTTTTTTATTTTTATATATATTTTGTTTTTTTAATAATTTGCCCCAGGTTTCTGATGAAGCTAATTTTGAACTCAGTAAGCCTGTAACTATGAAATAATTGAATAGAGCTCTCTAAAGTATGGAATGTGGCAAAGTTCCAGGAATTGATGGTCTAACAATTGATTTTTATACAAAATTTTGGTCAGAGATAAGTATAGATCTAGTAGAGCTGCTAAATGATATTTTGGCTACCATTGAGCTGTCGTAGGGCAATTCTTGCTCTGTTGCTGAAAAAGGGTGATTTAAATTAGATAAAAAATTGGAGAACAGTGAGTTTGTTGTGTAGTGACTATAAATTGCTTTCTAAAGTTCTAGCTAATAGATTAGGTAGTTTTAGAAAAAGTCATACTTCCTGATCAGACTTACTGTGTTCCAAAAAGACTAATATTAAAAATAATATTAGTTTCATTAGAGAGATTTTAGTCATCTGCAACAATCTAAACAAATAATATTTTGGTATAGTGTCAATAGATCAAGAAAAGACTTTTGACAGAATTGAGTATAATAATTTATGGGATGTTTTAACAGCTTTTGGTTTTAAGCCTGATTTTGTTTCTATGATTAAAGCTTTGTACTTTGTAAGGTTTTTTGAAAATGTATGGAAATGTATGCACTCCTTTTAAGGTGTATAGAGGTGTCAGACAAGGTTGTGCTCTGTCAGGAATGTTTTACACTTTGGCAATAGAGCCCCTTTTATGCAAGTTAAGAAATTATTTAAATGGTGTTTGTATACTAAAGTGCAAAAATATATTTAAATGATCAGCTTATGCAAACAATGTTGTTGTGCTAATTAATGGACAGAGAGACAATGATTTAATGCTGGAAATAGTCTCTGTGAACGGGTCTTAAAGTGAGGCTATATTGGTTGATAGTTGGTCCAATGGACTATCAGAAGGATTAATGTGGTCCAGAGAAGGTTTTAAATACTTGGGTGTGTATTTAGGAGACGCAATGTTTATGTTTATTGCATTGTTGAAAAAGAAAAAAAGTTGCTTATATAAATGGAAGTTTTCACTTCCAAAATTACATATAAAGGCCGTTTATTGGTAATCAACAACCTAGTAGCATCTGCTTTATGGTATAAATTAGCCTCCACTAGATTTATTGTCAAAAAATACAATCTACATTTTTTATTGGGTCAAGCCAAAATGGCAATTTATATTACAAGGAAAAATAAGATTGAATGTGATGTAAATGAGAATTTAAAAGAATTTAACCTTGTAAAATCTAGGATTATAAATGACTTTCGATATTATAAGACCATGAATGATCTTATTACTTTTGAGATGATTTGGTGTTTAATTATTAATGATAATTTAAGGTTTGAATACCTTTTAAGATGATGTTTTAAAAAAAAATGTATGTCATGTTTTAACAAATGTAATAAAAGGATTTCTGAAATTCAAAAAATTATCTCTCTCTCTCTCTGACTTACCTCTCTGCAACTTTGGACATTTTCAATCGATGTCTGTCTAACTGTAATTGCCAAAACTTGATCTGTAAAGACAACAATGGTAACAGTCAGGGTGAATGCGTGTGTTAATACAGTGTATACAGATTCAGATCCAGATCCAGATTCAAAATCAAAATCAAATTCAAATGTCCAATTTCAAATTATAAATTCAGATTCAAATTTAAAATCTAATTTAGTAATTAAAATATGAAATATACCTATTTACTGTACATGTATGTCACATACAGATCTGACATCACCTGCTCTTGAAGCTCTTCCTCGGATGGTTGCTTGGCTTCAGGGACTGGCATGTGGGTGGGGCTATGGCTGCGAATGTCATTCTGAAGGCCGTATACAGACTGCAAAAACATCACAATAATTTACAGCCTTATTTACAAACACTTAAAACCGGCTCAGTCATTAGAGAAAAGATTGTGACTGTGTGACTGAGACTGTGTGATTGCATCAGTGATAGAAACATTCACACGAACGGCGAGGTGATTGGTGAAGCAACTTGTTCTGATTGGATTTCGTGTGGCTCCCTGACTGGTGGAGTGATTAGAGACTTGACTGAATCAGCTTGCTGAATGGTTCAGTGATAGAATGAATGGAATTGGTTTAGTGATTAGATGTGTGCCTTTAGGAAATTAGAAGCTGGAGTTATTTGATTAAATGCTGAATTTACTGCAGGGGATATGCGGTGTTAGAAGTGGTGAAGCACCTTTCTTGTTTTGTGTGGGTTCTTCATTCTGGATGATTTCTTTATGTCCACCTCTGTTGTATTCACACACCCTGGCTGAAACACACACATACATTGTGAATATGGTGCATTATAGTTTATGGCTGCCAGGCAACCACATGCTGTAAAACCTGTTAATCTCCTGACACATTGCACCTGACTGGTATACTCCCTCGTGTTTTGTGAAAGGTGGATGTTTTTTTTAAAAGGCATGGAGCTGTCAATCAAATGGTTTCCTGCTGTTTGAACTCAATTCTATATCACATAGTGCCCAATGTTTCCACACTCTTGTATAGGGTGTG
Organism: Xyrauchen texanus; assembly: GCF_025860055.1. Lineage (NCBI taxonomy): Eukaryota > Metazoa > Chordata > Actinopteri > Cypriniformes > Catostomidae > Xyrauchen > Xyrauchen texanus. The sequence goes on along the minus strand of NC_068297.1, from coordinate 11,584,840 downwards.
AAACTCTCTGAATGAAACTTGAGAGAGCAAACAGCCTTAAGACATATACAGTTCTGTAATAAACCACACCTCAAACCTGCACTGGTTAAATATGGGCAAGAACTTGTGCATCTTTCTGCAGCACGTAAGCTTAAACGATTAGTCAAGTTAGCATGAAATTGCTAATGAGAGGGATCAGCACAGTGTAATTGAGTGAGAAATTGGTAACACTTTGCAATAAGGTTCTATTTGTTAACATTAGTTAACCACATTAGTTAATATGAACTAACAATGCATAATATTTTAGAGCATTTATTAATCTTAGTTAATGATAATTCCACCATTACTAATACATTATTTAAAACAAAATTTGTGGGTTAAAATACCCTGTGAGTTATAAAACCATAGTTACATGAAAAAAAAAATATATTAAATCAACAAATAAATTGAGACAGCAACATTTTTGCCATAGTACCACAGGTTCTACAATGTTACTTTGGTAAAACCATGGTACATTTTCATAAGAGAATTTCTATATCATGTCTTTTTTTTTTACTCCCCAATTTTGCATGCCCAATTCCCAATGCACTCGAAGTCCTCGTGGTGGCGTAGTGACTCGCCTCAATCGGGGTGGCAGAGGACGAATCTCAGTTGCCTCTGAATCTGAGACCGTCAATCCGTGCATCTCATCACGTGGCGTGTTGAGCACATTAGCTTGTTGGTGGCATAGCACGTGTGAAGGCTCATGCTATTCTCTTTGGCATCCACGCACAACTCGCCAAGAGCCCCACCGAGAGCGAGAACCAAACATTATAGCTACTAAAAGGAGGTTACTCCATGTGACTCTATCCTTCCTAGCAACCGGGCCAACTTGGTTGCTTAGGAGACCTGGATAGAATCACTCAGCACACCCTAGATTCGAACTCGCGACTCCAGGGGTGGTAGTCCGTGTCAATACTCGCTGAGAATACCCAGGCCCCAGCTATAGCATGTCTTGAATTGCATTTCAAAATAAGATGAAATATAAAATGCTTCTTTTTCCAGTCAAAAATATAATTTAATATGACATAATCAACCTAAATGCATTAGATTACAAAATAATGTTTTAATGGTAAGATCAGGTAGAAATAGCTCTTTAAAGTAACAACTACTGTATCATTCATCTGTGAGGGAACAACGTCAAACAAGCCACAATTACAAAGAATAATCCTGAAGAGAACAGAATTGCCACATTGTTTTCACTCGTTTCTAAATACAGCTCTACTGCACGTAGACACAGACACCAGCACTTACCACTGGTCTGTGCACATCCCAGAAGGCTCTCTCCTGACTGTCCAGTATTTTCCTCTCAATTTTGTCTCTTTTCTTATCAACTCTGTAAAAAAAGAACACAGAACCAAAGCAATTATAACATTTAACTTCCAAAAGACAAAAGAACATGCACTGAACCATGCAACTGAGATGAAAAGTTATAATGTTGCCTATAGTTCCTCTGCAAAGAGAAAACACAACAGTGCTCAGAAATGAAATTTAAAAAAACTTGTAACGACATCCGAAGTGACTCACGAAAAGGGTTCAGAGCAATCCAAAAATAACTTTAACGTACAATGTATGTCCAATGGACATTAAAAATCCAATAGAGTGACATAATGACAAACTTTATGAATACCAGTGATTCTTCAAATATCTAGCAATTGATTACATGAGCTAATCCTGAAAACCTTTTCATTTTTGCAAAGTAAAGAGTCACTTCCCTGTGTTCTGCCTGACCTCACTGGGTGGCCTGGCTTTCAATTGGCATATAAAGCAACAGTCAATGAAAGAGAGGGAAACACTGAAATACTCACTTTGCTTGAGCCTCTGCTTGCATAAATATGAACTCCCATTTTCTTGCGAACGCCCGCTGTAGTCGTGCTAAACTCTCCTGGAAGTAGGTAATAAACAACATTTGGGCAATGTAAGAGCACCTAACATTTCAAAAAACAAAACCAAAGAAGATACGAAAAGAGGATACTTTTAATGGATCAATCAAGAACACTGTGAACCCGTTCTGTACTCCAATACAGTATAATGTTTGGTTTTCTATGATATATAAATATAATTTATTTATAATAATTAATTTTATAATCAATTAGTTTTTTCCATTCAACTTTATTATAATTTTTAAATACGGTAAATTGTTTCTTTACATATTGTGTCTATAATGCACCTCTGTTCTCTGAAGATCTCTAAACCCTTAGGCTAAAAATGTATTAACAAAAAATCCATGCTTTGGTTAGACTTCATAATAATGTCAGAAATACAAAGTCTAAAACCTGCATTCTACAATTTAGGAGAAAGAGGGAGAGAGAGAAAAAAAGAGAGAAAATGTGATCAAGAGAGAAGAAGAAAAGATGAGATTACTTACAGCTTCGTAATCAGCCAGTTCTAGTCGTGCTTTGTTCTGCATTGTTCTTTTGCACAAGTACACAGCTGCAGATAGAAGGCAAGAGGTGTGTGAGTGCACACTTACAGATGCGCCATTGGTGTGTGAATGTGAGTGTGAATGTGTGTGTGAATGGGCGAATGAGACACACTGTAAAGCGCTTTGGTAACCTATAAGCTTAAAGAATGACGCTATATAAGTGCAGATTCATTCATTCATACAGACGCACACACCTCAGGGATTTCAAACAGGCTATACAAAACATTTAGTTAACATTTAACATATTTAACACCAGCTTGTCAACTGTACTGCATAACATCTGAGTGTTATTCAGACTGTAGAATTCATAAAATTGCATTACAGTAATCAGAGACACATACACACTTGCATACTCATACCATATGACATCATTCATATTCATAGGCATTTGTAAGTAAATTGAAAACAAAAATGTTTGTGTGTTTGGATAGACAGTGGAACATACAATATCAATGTATTGTCAGTCTTATTTGTAAACCATATTACAGTACATAGAGTATGTACGTACAACTTTAGATAATAAAAAATCTTTACAAAACCTCTGTTTGAAACTAAAACTAGAGCACTTTTGCAAGGGTGCAGTACCACAGCAAGTGACTGATTTATTTATATATATATATATATATAATGGGCTATTGGGCTGTATTAAATGCAATTTAATTCTGAATTTCTTCACCGGTTATGGTGTAAATTGGCATCCTGATATTTAGTACATTCCCTATAAACACCAGTGAAATAAACAAACACAACACATTCATTAGAAGTTGGATGTGTAAATGGACTGTATGCAATGAATTAAAACAACAGAAATATTTCTAGGACAGTGACACGTTCCTTTTAAAGCATAGAAAATATGATTCTCGTCAAGTTTTGGATGTACTGTGCATTCTGCTAAATTACAGAGAATTTAACTGTTATTAATCATTTTCATCTAATGACAGACTAATCATGGTTAGTATTATAACAGTAATTGCATAGGCATGCTCTCCTACCGGTCAATTTTGTAATGTAATTAATTTATTGAAACACAAAGAAAATAAACCAAATATATTTCTAAATTCAAACAACACAAATTAATATATAATCAAAATAACAAAGTGTTCAAAAAAAGCATACCCAATCCAAAAAAATTATCTTCTACAACTCCTTTCACAGACACCTTTTTCAGTGACATAAAAATCACTCTATGACAACAGGTGGAAAAATACCAATACCCAATAGATTACAAATACAATTGTAAATACAAATATAATAACAATTTATAAATAAACCATGAACTATAGATAGTTTAGCACAAATCTCATACATTTGTATTTCATAAAATGGCAATTGATAGGGAGATCATTTTATGTTCCACTATATTTTCAGAGTTTGAACATGAACATTTTTACCACCTGCTGGTGGAATCTCCAAACTGCAAATGCAAGAACTGAGTTTGGACCTCAGTTCAACAAACCTGCTTTTAAAACTTTTAAGTGCAATGACCTTAAATTGCGCTTTGCGCCACTTCATTTACATAAAACACAACCACAGTTTGTGCGCATACACCTATAGTGAGCACAAACACTCCCACCCATGGCCACTTGCACAATTTCTTTTTTTGCACAAACTTTTGCTCAGAATCAGCGCACTCACGAAAATTGGATAAGACGTTGCGCACAGCTGTTGTGCACGGTTAAGGTGCACAGTCGTTGCGTGTAGTACTGCACTTCCATGAAAAAAAGAGTCCTTATTCTGGTAACACATCTCACAAAAAGACTCACCGTAGTCAGTGTTCTCAGGTTCCCAGCAGTTTGAGGGCCAGAAATACGGAGTCTAGGGGAAAAAAACAACAAAATGCACTACATTACCCATTATACAATGTAATGTGCAAACTGAAGCAGTTTAATTCATGTTTTCCTAAATTCTTTATTTATAGAACATATTCTTTTTAAAAAAAACAGATTATATTAAAAAATAATCTAAAGATTTTACGATTTTTGTTTTATGTTACAGTGTTATTGTACTGTATATATTATTGTGTATATACAGTACATCAGTAATTGCTAAGTAATGGGGGTCAGTCCATCTCAAGTGGTCCAATAATTGTAAAGTTTGTTGCTTGGCCATTTTTGAGTGATTACTTCTATGTATTGTAATTGCAAAACCATTTTTATTTTTTGTATTTTACTTGGTTTAAGCATTACGGCCATCTGTGTTTCATGGGACATGACAAATTTTGGTTATACAGCTGTTTACAGAAACCACAATATCTATGCTCAGGATGGTCTTAGCTCCTTGGAACAAAAACTGATCTCTTTAGCACATTACTGGGTACATGAACATATATAAACATTGTGCACATTAGTGTTAGAACTGTATGAATGTAATGCTCAAGATTTCTTGAAGTTCCACTTTTAGGGTCATTTTATAATTGGAAGGGTTCGATTTTTTTTTTTTAAATTCCCCTCACTTTTGGGTTGAATATCTCTGGTGGGGAATCAGACAGGAACCAGAAATTTTCACAGAAATAAATCATCTATAGTAGCATTATGATGTAAATATTTTGAGTTTGAGATTCCACTGGATACAGAGAGGGCTAGTAGAAATACGGGGAAAATCCTACTTTATTCATGCATTTTGAGAAATTAACAGATGTATTATAAGCATAACAAAAATAAACTGTATTTTACATGTTTACATGTACATGTTTTATTAGAAGCTGTGAGATTTCCTCACTCAGTCTCTCTGAAATGTTGTGGGAGCATCCGGTGACAGTAGTTAGTTCGGCATGTGCCAGTTTTCCTAGAACATTGTTTATGGGAACCCACACTTTGTCCTCGAGACATTTTGAATGAGGTTCTTAGTCCAAGTGGGTGGAAGAATTTAACAAAAACATCACAGTTTTCCACACTGATGTCCTCAAACAATGGTGTGACTTTAACACATTGAGTTTCTCAGCCAGAATTCATCCCTAGAGAGAACGATAATGATCAGATCTGCTCTGTCAGTCATAACCCACTGCTTAAAGGTAATGTTATCAGGAAGTACCATTCCTCCTGTCATTCATCAATCAGAATCGAATATTACAGAGAGCCGTGTAATAATTAGTTCTAATGAACAACATGGACACAGTGTGTAACTGTTTTGTAGAGCTGTTTGTTATGGTATTGTTAATGCTGTAATTAACTGTTATAACAGAGAATGTTCCCTCTCTGTTTAGGTTTTGTTTCTTAAACCAGCTGACCTAAAAACATGACTGACCTGAAATCTGTAGAATGTGCCATCATCTTTAAGGGTGAGCACATGGTCAGAGATGGGGAAGAAATAGCCATGAGCTGCCATCAATGTGCCCACATGAAGAGCCTCAACTAGAAAGAAACAACATTGTTATTAGTGGTCTAAGCATGATGGGAACCATATTGTTTTTGTCAGAATAAGTATTATTACTTATGAGTGCGAAACCTATGTTGAAAGTGGATTGATTCGATTCACATGTTTTAGATTCTATTGAAAACATATTTTTTAACAAATTCAACACTTAAAACACAACACTACATATTTATTTCAACTGATTGCATTTTTTTTTTATATAATTATTTATTGTATACAGTCTTCTTATTTTGTGCATACTATATATTTTATATTAATAGGTGTATATTGTGTTAAGTGTAAATCAGATGTTTATTGTAATTGTTATACTGCTATGTTGCTTAGAACTGCACCCAAGACTTTCACCCACTGTTGCACTTGTGTATATGGTTGAGTGACATTAAAGGGATTGGATTGATAGCACCACAGAGATTTACAGCATGTGGAGACTCATGCTACTCTCCGCGATCCACGCACAACTTACCACGCATCCCATTTAGAGCAAGAACCACTTAAACATGACCACGAGGAGGTTACCTCAAACTCACGACACAAGGGGTGGTAGTCAGCATCAATACTCGCTGAGCTACCCAGGCCCCAATTATTAGGATTCTTTAAATACTCCTTTTTTTCTTAAGCAAGAAATGACAAAATAGTTTACTACACAAATATATATTTTTTCTTTCTTTCTTTTTTTTTTTTTGGCAAATTCGGAACTATTCGATTCACAATGAAGTTCTATTAGGTTCAATTAATGATTCGAGTTTGTATTTTTTTATAGTGAATTTATAGCATTCTTTAAATACTCCTTATTTGTCTTAAGCAAGAAAAGACAAAAATTGTTTATAACACCAAAAGCAGCTTGAAAGAAAACACATTACATATAGGTACATACGAGCTTCTAGGAATACAACAGAGTGCAATGTGCTGAAAAAATATTTCAGACCAAAGCAGAACTACAAAAGTATTTAATATTCCATATTTCACTATAAAAAAAATCCATTCTTTTTTTTTTTTATGTTTGATTAATTTGCATGACTTTTCTAGGCCTGGAAATCCAAAAATTTAAATTCTCTGATATTTCCAGGTTTTCCATGACCAAGGGAACCCTGAATCAGTAAAAAAATTAAATAAAATCTAAACATTACATCAGAAAATTAAAATCATATAACATCGTTCAGTTTTCTCAAGGTCTCATATAAGGAAATGAACTACTTCAATTCAAAAGTTTTCTGCATGCCAAGTCCCCAACTAAACAATGACACCAGTAAAATGAAACCATTTATCTTATAGATAATAATGACTAAGTTTATTTTAAAGCAAAATTTAAAGACCAAACCATAAAGAAATGCTAATCGTGTGCAAAATGACTAAGACGCCAACTGTGACTCGTGAAATAAAGGGGGAATGGCAGTCAATTGATTTGGTTTTTCAATGACTGACTCTTTTTACATTTTAAATTGTATCACCCCAATCAAATATTTAATCACAACCTTTTGTATTAGAGCAAAAAAAAAGAAAAAGAAAAGCCTTTTCCTGTTTACTATTTTAGTCTCATCCAAATAACTGATTCTCCAGTAACATGCTCAAACACCACCACAGCTCCTCTGTTGAACCCATACCAAAGGGAGTCATGCATCAATAAATTAATATCTATTAAACCTTTACAATACACTGTAGTGTTTACGATGTGTGTGCACATTACAGCATGTGTCTGTGCTGACTACAAATGAATACCCTTTTATTTTCAAATGTGAATTGTGCTTTTTGCAGCAGTTGTTGTTTTGGTAAGGTCTCATCACCAGGTATTTTCTAAGGTAAAGCAGAGTTATCATCAATGTCCAAGAGAAAAGAACCAGAGAGACAGAATGAGAAAATGGGGAGCTCGGAGATGAAGCCAAAAAAAAAAAATATATATAAAATTCTTACTTTCTAACTCTCCAATGTTCCTGTTATGGTCTATTGAGTGCTGGGAGAGATTTTATACACTTATGTGTTCTTGTATGGGTAGAGCCCCCCTCACAGGCTTATAAAAACATGTCAAACCTCTCAGTGGGACTCTAAAGTAGAGAAATACACCCATACTCAGAGACAAATCAAATTTCACCGGTGGGCAAACACCTCTTCATCTTCTTTCCTTTCACAATCCTTTTATCTTGTTTCCTTCCACAGTAAGACTCACCTCACTTTCATGACTCTTCATTCATCACTGAAAAGAACATCATGGCAGGTAACCAGCATTTGTGTGTAATGTTTGGATGCTGGCCTTAAAGGCATAGTTCAACTGAAATTTAAAATTTGATCTTTTACTCACTATCATGTTGTTCCAAACCCATCTGACTTTCTTCCGTAGAACTCAAAGAGTGATGTTAGGCACAATGTTTAGTCAAAGCCACCATTCACTTTCATTATATGGCAAAAAAGATGCAATGGTGATATCAATGGTGACTTAGGTTCCTAACATCTCTTTTTGTGTTCCATGAGGAAAGAAAGTCAAATGGGGTTTGGAACAATATGAGCCATTAGCTATTAGCCACTGATGTCAGTTACTTTTTTTAAAATGACCTCTTGCCCTCCTCTCATCCAATAAAAGGATAAACAAGAATTCTGACATTAGCTGTTGGGCACCAACTTACTTGAATTATGAATATGCATACCCTAAATATATTGTCCTTTCAATTCTGATTTTGATTTTTAGAAAAGGGAGCATATAAACATGATCTCATGAGAATTCATTTGTATTCTTACATAAAGTTTGGTTCTAGCAAACGTGCATTCTCTTATGTTTGCATAGACACTGAAACGTACAACACTGACATATTGAAAGCATCGAAACATCATCATTTTAAATATTAACACCTATAGAAAGGAACAAAATTTTTACATGTACTGTTTGAACTGATTAATATTGAATAATTCATTTAATTGCATTTAATCTATAATCAATGAGATTAGTTAAATGACATCACATTTATTTAAAACAGTTGACATTATAATGCACTTTAACAGTTTCATTCAGTTAGGTGTGATATCTGCTGCCCCATACAACGTTTTAAAGGATTATATCACTTCATATCACTTATATCACAGACTAAACTTTAAAATGTTAAAATAAAAACACTTTAATTGTTTAATAATTTATTACGCATTTAATTGTATTTTTGTTTGTCTTGGGACAAAAAAGGACTTTTCAGAAAATGACAAAAAGCACCATAAAACAATAATAACATTAATACAGAAATTTGTGAGATATAATCCAAATCTTCAGATTGCTTTCTGTGAAGAACAGACACAAATTCAAGCATTTTATTCAACAATCTCCATCTCCCTCCACCAAAGCACTGTCATGTTCATTGGCTCTCAAGTGTCTCATGACCATTTGCGACATGCTGTATTCTGCGATGTATATGTTTCAATGAGGTATCACAGCGCTATATGGAGTGCATCAGGAGAAGATTTACAGTAATTAATCATTTCAATTTCACCCTCTACCTTACACAATACTAATGCATGCCATAACGGAGCACATCGGATGCAGCGCATAGCACTTTGGGCAACTTTTGTACAGAATTTAATATTGTTTAAATGTGGTTATGTTTAGAGTCTGGGTTAGGGTTAAGGGATCTAAAATGTTTATAAACAGTAAAAATCTACAAATATATTTATAATCGATTTGTGTATTCAAATATATTTGTAATGGATTTGTCAATATTTTGTTTCTAAAGCTGTAAATATGTACAAAAAAAATATGTTTTAGGTGATTTCAAACATCCATATTGTACATTTTTGTGTCTATCAAAATGTAAAAACATGTACGTTTAAATGTTTCAAATATTAACATACAAATAGCTGAGTATATGTACGTATAAAAATTAAAAGAAATGTATTGTCAAACTACAGTATGCCCTTCACAGCTGTAGCACTATTACTGATGTCATGAGAGAAAAGGCTGTATTACCTTGGTCTTCAATACCCAGATTCTTCAGCAGCCACTGAACAATGTCTGAACCTGGAAAGTAGGAAGTGAAGATTGATATTTTCATATGAGAGTTTGAATGGTTACCATGATCTATATTGTATGTGCCTGGATCAACATTCTTTGCTGAAACCACAAGGAAATTACTGTCAGTCATAACATTGCTAACATAGAATTAGGGTCAGTACTATTGACTGGGATAGAAATGTCATAGAGGATTGCACTAATTTACAATTTCTTTGACAAACAAAATATAACAAACAAAGTATCCAAAGAGAATCCCCCGTTTCACATTTGTGTGACTTCATCGGGAGACACTATTTGAGTTTATCACATCTTTACTGTCTAACTATACAGAAAATAAAGTGATTTCTGGATTACTACGTCTTCCTTTTCCTGGGGCGCGTGGTCATTTGTTTGTGGGAGAGGGAAAGCGGTAAGGCTTGTCACCTGGGCTTTAATTACAGCCCAGTAGACAAACCTTCATTCATCCTTATACAGCCAACGAAGGCAGCTGTGGCATGATCATGTGTCTGTCTGCAGGAGAAGGAAAGTGGTAAGGCTTGTCACCTGGGCATTTTTTACAGCCCAGTAGACAAGCCTTACCACTTTCCCTCTCCCGCAGACAGACACATGATCATGCCACAGCTGCCTTAGGAGGCTGTATAAGGATGAATGAAGGTAGGATGAAATAAGGTGTTTTTTAAACAGTTCAAATAGTTCCATTCATCCAAAAACATTTGTTTAAACCATTAACTGATAAGGCAGCTGCCTACGTTTTCCGATGCAGCAACAGTTCGTATAAAACAGCCCTAAACAAACAGGTGTAGCTCCGATACCGCCGTCCTCCATCTGTGTTGTTGATTTTGTTGTCGTTGTTGCTATTGTAACGCGCGTGCAAATAACGTCAGAAAAAAATGGTCAACACTAGATGACGTCACTATGGTGGTTCCTTTTGTGAATGCAAATGCAACAGGGGAAAAGTCTCATCAGGTGTTCTGTTCCTCATAAGAATCAGGACTGTATGTGGGAAAGGGCCTAATGTTTGCAGCAGTTCTGGATGCTCCAAAGAGGATCTCAGACTCAGCATAGCTTCACTGGAGTATTTTGTGGATGAGCAGAATAATCTTTACCAATGAACCCTAAACCCCTCTGTGCCCTCTCGCAGACTGACTACCTAGAATAAACCATAAACTATTTCTTGCATGTGTGCCTATATAAATACATGTTTATGAATCTAATTGCTATATTCCTCACATCAGCTCTCAGTTCAGGTCTTGTTTAAAGAGGAAGTGTGTTATTTCTGCACCACAAGCAGTGATGGACAGTAGTTTCTCTACAAAAAGCAAAGCTATTAGCTTAACTACATTTCTCAGTAGTGAGGTGGTTGCTTCGCTAGTTTTCAAATCAAGCAGCTGGAGTAGCAAAGCTATATTTTTGATTAGGTAACAGTATAGCATAGGCAAATGCTTCACCGATACATCATGTTGTGTACCAATTTACGGTCACCACTTTTGAATCAGAACTAAAGATGTCCGCACATTTAAGTCAGTTGTTTACAATGAATTGGTCACACGTGATAGCTAAGAGGTCTGAATCGGTTCGCGATTCAATCTGAATGACTCCAAAAGATCACACGCCTGCTGCTGAATTGTTTAGAGTGGTTTCTGACTGATCAACACACTAACTAAAAATTTCAAAAACAAAAGGTAACGCTGGTTGCGGTGTATATTAATCTACAATAAATAGAAGCCAAATCTGCAATACGTCCTATCGTTTGCACGTGTGCAGCTGTTGAACTACTGCAGGTAACAACATTTTCCAACCAAAAGAGTATCAATTTTGAAGCCTTGACAAAAAACACATAAAAAAAGTACCATGGTATTACCATGTTTTTGGACATGTACCATTACCTAGGAGCACCATGCAAATACAATAGCATATGAATATGTAACAATATATCAAAGTGTGATGGCAGTACTAGGGCATTATTTGTAAATACAATGGTATGTGAATACGTAAATCACATATCAAAACAACATGGTTTTCTTTGAGGTGCTTTAAAGAACCATGTCAGTTCGAATGGTGCATAAATACGGAGGCTGTATGTCAAAGTATCATGGTATTACATGGTATTACCATCTGATAACATTAAATGTTACTGCCATCGAGATTCATGGTATACTGAAATGTACAGTACGTAGAGTTGTTATATACAGGAATGTGCAAAGGAAATTATGTTCAAATGGGAATATGGTTTGTACATCTGGTAGTATAAATATGTAACTATATATTAAAACAAATAAAAAATGGTGATTTTGCACATTAAACACATGGGTTTGTATAGAAAGCATGTATAATTATAAAAAAAAATGTTTTTTACATCCATATATACATTTTATATAGCTCCATTCTCTATACATGTATACTGTATTGCACCATACTGTGTCATGGCTTTGACTAACATTATGTGAATATGTCTTTTAAATGCTTTGTCGATGACCGTATGCTCCGTGCACCTATATATGCTTTCCGGACCAATCGACCCCTGTATTCACATAATATGCCGAGTCACTATTGCCTTCAGCACTGAGAGCCATATCCCCAAAGACAGGAGGAGCAAGAAAGAGTGAGACTTTTTAAAGCATAGAGATGAAAACACTGTTGTGTAAGAGCTTGAAGCTGGCCTTTTAATGAATCCTCGGTGGGTCCACAGTCAGAGGAAGAAGAGATTCTCCTTCTGAGAATTTCCCTCTTGCTTCCTCCTTCCTAATCCTCACAATCTGCAGTGGATTATGGCATAGTAACATCAAATTTACTTCTCTTTTTCAGTCTCTAAACAGTAATCTAATTATCTAAATAACAATGATACAAAACAATAATTGCATCTAAATTATTGATGCATCTATTTATGGGGATTGTTTTCTTTTCCTTGTTTTGTTTTTCAAAGATGTTAAAGAAATATCTATTGGACAAAAGTACAGTCACATGGTCATGAGTACTGTACATAACATACTTATTTAGCAATAATAACCAAACAACTGCACATCTACTTTACAAATATATAAATGGACTTTAAATATTGTTTTGAGGAAAAAGATTGCGGAATGATGCAAGAGATATGAAACAATGCTGGAAATTGGTTGACTGATAACTATTAATTATTCATAGACAATTTTTTAGGTCTGGCCACGAGTTCATTCTTAAGATCTGGCTGAAGGAAAAACATAACTTAACCTTAAATATATTTTGAACAACTTTACTTCAAAATACAACCAATCCTCATTTTAACACAACAGGACTATTTTCACAAACTATGAAAATGACAAGGAACTTAAGATCAGCTAAAGCCCATATCTTTGACAATATCAACCCACATAAGAAAACAATGGCCATCGAATACGAAGTATAAAATGTAAAACTAACAAAAAGAGAAATGGTCTATCATCCCTCTATTATTCTCCCATTCAGTGAAGGGAAAATTAGCCTTTGTCTTGCAGATTTCATTTATTTACACACAGGAGCCAGTGCAGGAGACATTTGTCGAGATAATCATTAAATGGAGAGAAAACTGATCCGATGATGTTCGGGATTGAGAAAGCTGACAAACATCTATATATAGAGCAAAGACACAGTCAGAATATACACAGATCAGCTACAACATTAAAACCACCTGCTTAATATTGTGCATGCCCCCCTCATGCCACTAAAACAGCACCAACCTGTATCTCAGAAAAGCATTCTGAGATGACATTCTCACCACAATTGTACAGAGCAGTTATCAGAAAAACATCCAGTCAGGGGCAGTTCTGCGAATGGAAACCTCTTGTTGATGAGAGAGGTCAGAGAATGGCCAGACTGGTTCAAACTGACAAAGTCTACGGTAACTCAGATAACAGATCTGTTAAGAATATCATCTCAGAATGCTATTCAGATATATTGGTTGGCACCATTTGCAGCACAAGGGGGACCTACACAATAGTAGACAGGTGATTATAATGTTGTGGCTGATCGGTGTATACGTATATGCAGGTTCAGTGGCTCTTCACTAACACTTTTTACAAGCTCTACACACCATGAACAGTCGAGATAAGTCCGTTTAACACGTGAGGCATGGAGCAAAAAAGCTAAATTTTCTTTGAAGGCTCACTTTTCATCGATTACTCTTTTGTAAAATATAATGGTGTATACGAGTCCACATGTAGCAACTGTTGTGATAATACATTTTACGTCTAAAGCACTGCAGAAAAGTAATTGCATTTGTTTGAAGATGCCATCCAATGTGCTCACCTGTGCTGGTTCATGTTTTAAAAGCAGTGCCACTTTAATCAAAACGATTGGCAAGCCACCAACTGAATTGTCCTGCTCTACAGTTATGTTAAAGCATTAGCATTATAAGACAGCATAGCTAATGGTTAAAGCTTTAATTACATATTTGAAAATAGCAAAGCAACTGGTAAACATCTTTGATTAGCATGCTAACAGTATAGCCTAAGGTGAACATGCCAACCAGTTGTCTTGCTATGCTATCCTAGCAGGACAGTATTGTAGACATCAACTCCACTAAACTAACAGGACAATAATTTAATTGACAGCATGAAACAGATGCTGTTCATAGACGATCTTAAAAATAACCCAGATTATTCCATTAACCGTGCTTTTAAGGCCATTTCTGGCTATTAGAAATAAAAGGTGCACAGCATAATTTTTCCTCATTAAGAATGTTTTGCCACTTAACAATAGGCCAATACATTTAATCAAATATACTCACATGAGGAAAAATCCAGTCATATCAGCAGCCTTATAAAAAGTTTTATTTGCCCAGCCAGCAAAATACTAAATCTTGGTAACTGTGAGAGGAAGTGAAACATACATTTTTAATTAATTGGTCTGACAAACAGTTTTCCTCCCCCCATTAATTTTAGCACACGCAGTGCAATGTAGTTTAAAACAATGTTTATTAAATAGAACTACATGGCTCAAATAACTAGAAATTTACTACAAGGCAGCTTTTTATGTTAAGCTATTTTACCAGAGACCAATCCAACTGAAATTAAGTTGGTGGATGCAGTATTCCCAGATCCCATCAGGCAATTGAAGAAAAAGCAGCTTTGGCTCCACCTTTTATACCATTCCAGGAATAAATTGGACTGTACCACTTTGCTCTAGAAAGAGGGTTCCTCATGATGTTCATATCTTTGCAATAGTTTATGTGATTAATTTACGTATTAGAATAGTTATGTTTATATCTGTTAATAAACGTAAATGTTACGGTTATTTTTAGAGAGATTGTTTTCGTTTCATTATTGAATATTGTTATTTAACACGTACCTGTATTTTGTGTTGTGGGTGAAACAGCTCTAATTAAATGTTAGTTGTTTGAGGCAGAGGCTGAGTTCAGAACTGCATACTCACAATACTACTCATTCTATTTCTGCCATAGACATACTGCATTGAAGGAGTGGTAAGATTAGTATGGGATGTATGCCATTCTGAACCCAGAGTGCATTTTGGTCTCTTTTTTTGTCTTTTACCCTTATTCTTCAGGCGTATGATTTATATTTGTTTATAGCTGCTTTTGCCAGTTTTCATGATTTATTGCTTCAAGACAATTATTATAATTGTTGTTTTTTTCACTGTATTTTTTTTATTTATTTCTTATCAACCTCTTTCTGCTTCTTAAAATAAAATGATCCTCTTTTTTACACTACTTGTGTCTCGAGTCCAGTTCTTGGTCAGCTCCATTACATTAACTATCCCACTCTTCCTCCAGGACACAAAATGAATTACTCATGGTTGGCTGCAAATCACACAATTCTACAATGTAATTGGCATTCGTTCATGCTTATATTTGTTTGTACAAGTCCAAGACAACCTTAAATCTGAATAAATTATGAATGAAGTAAAATCATCTATTCATTCAAACTCTGTTCTTTACACACAGAATGTATTGTGGCTCTCAACCAGAACTCTGCTGGCCAGAGCCCTTTGATAGAGATCAGGACACGCAGGGGTCAGCGACTGTCGCAGTACCACAGAGTTCTGGCTGAGTTTTCAATGCACTGGTTTGCAGGCTTGCTGTGGGGCACTGGTTCCCACAGAATACTGCTTTCTCTGTGTCAGTCAGGAAATGCAGTGGAAAGAAAACAGATGTATGAGAATTACCAGAGAAGACACTGGGAATCTTTGAAAGGAAACTCTTCACTGTACGAATAGGTATGCCATATTTTTCATCCTGCATCCTGGCAACAACATCCTCCATCTGAACAAGAGACAGAGAAAAACAGAGACATCAGGCTAAAGAAAGAGAGCACATGCATTCAATGCAGCTGCAACACGCAATAGAAATACAACAAGAATACAACTCTGCATAAATATTCTGTGAGGCGTACAAAATGATTTAGTACTATATAGTAGAATGGAAAATCATGCAACAGTCATGCACATACACACTGTCACAAAACAAACATTATTATGCAGGTAGTTTATCAATTGTAGACCCCATTTTTAAGTAACACTAAGGGGGGAAATTCACTAAGAATGTTTTATCACCCAATTCATTAAAGGAATTATTTAGTGCTACATGCAACTTTTTTGGTGCAATTCCCAATCTTCAGGGTTGGTGCTGAATGCTATAATACAGTAGTGGGGGAAAAGGAGACTACTGTCATTTAGCATACTTTACAAGGACTGTACAGCATCACTCCAGCAGTCACCTGAACTGGCTCTTTAAAATGTTAAAAGTGTTCTCAACTACACCGTGTGTCTTTATATATGACTGCTATAAAGATCTTATCCATCATTTAATCATCATTTTATGAGTTACTAATGCCATGACCACATGTGCCGGTAATAGCACAATGTTAATTGTGACAATGGCATAGAGTTTTGTGAATAAACTACATCTATAATATGCCTAATTTGTCTTTGTGCTGAAAAAAAAAAAAAATAGTTTAATTTTAATACGCCACAGCGCTATTTCAAGGCATATAGTGTCTGGTTAAACTGGATTGCAGGTGGTTATTGAATAAGACACAAGTTCATAGGCCATATTTTCAGAGCGCTAGCGTTAAGTGCAGTGCTATGCCATAAGTCATAAGGGCAAAGTCAGTGTATTTTCGTGCAAACATATGCTAAGTCTAGGCGCAAGTGGGTTTGGCGAAATCTAGGTCTAGTACAATTTAATTTGGTTAATTTAATAAACAAAAATCATCACTTTCATAAGAAGTTGGTAGTGCAAATGGACTGCATGCAATGAATTAGAAAAATGGACACACAGAAACTGTTATTCTTGTCAGGATTTGGATGTACACTCCAAAAATGATAGGGAATGTAATTATAGGGAATGTAAGTATTATTAATAATTTTAATCTACTGAAACACAAATTATGGCTAGTATTAATAGTGATTGTTGCGGCACGCACTTCATTTACACTTTAAAAAAAACTACAATTTTATCGAAATAACGAAGTGGTCAAACAAAATCATACCAAATCCAAATATTTTATCCTTTATAACTTCTTTCATTGGCACATTTTGCAGTGACTTAAAAATCACTCTGACAACATGTGGAAAAATACCAATACAAATAAACCATGACCTCTAGAAAGTTTAATACAACTCTCATAAATGTTTGTTTCATAAGATTGCTACAACTCAGATCATCAGGGACATAATTTTATGTTCCACTATATTTTCAGAGTTTGGATATTAACTTTATTATAACCTCCTGGTGGAATCTCTAAACTGCAAATGCACTGAAAACAGAGCTGCTTTTGAAACGTCTTAGTGGAATAACTTTTTTTCTCAGGAAAATAGCAAATTGCACTTTGTGCCACTTTATTTACATACAATACACCCAGAGTTTGTGAGATTTTCTTGCCCACTTGCGCTTTGTGCTGGCATGAAAATCTCACTGAGACTTAGCACTCTCGCGGAAACAGAGCCCCATATGTCTTAACATATATAGTTATCTTTTGTGTGCCTTTTAGTTTCAGATTCTCTTTCTTGGCAAATCTGGAGGGCCAATCAGGACTCAAATATACTGAACAATTCAACCAATAACAGTACAGTGTGACTCCGCAGAGCCTTGTGATAGGAGCCCATGGGAAACAAGACTAAAGGATCAACTCAGCCTTTAGTGAATGAAGTCATAAGATATATCTACCCTATTTATTAAATGAAGAGCAACATGGAGCAGAGTGGCACCAATCATGTCACCCATTCATTGATCCGCCGACATTTAGACTATTCTCAGAGACGCTTTGAGTGTTTGAGTTAACAAGGCAAGCAGTGCAGAGCGTCGCCAGGGAACTTACACACTGCACACGTGACTGAACACTCTACAGCAGCCTATGACATCATTCCAGCATTAAACCATATCAAATTCAGGTCAACTACATGTCCCCAAGGGATATGTGACATATGAAGGTGTGTGTTAATGTGTGTGTGTGCATGAATGTGTACATATATTCAGAACGTGTTGATACCTATGTGTGTTTAGAGAGTGAAAGGGGAAGGGAGTTGTTGCAGTTGTCTCAAGTGGAGGCCCCACAGAATTACATTGGTGGGTTCTACACTGATGGGGAGAGTGTTTCTTCAAACCATGACGTTTTTGGAATTCTAATAGAAAATAAAAGAAAATTACCCAGAAAACTGCTATTATGACTCCTGAAATAGCTTCTTTTTTAATATGCGGCGATTAAATGCTTTTTGATACTTTAAACCCAAACAGTACTATTAACTTATAAACATTATCAGTATAGCAATCAAAACTAGTTAGTTGACCCAACAATAAACTTATATGTTTTCTTAACAAATAATGATATTTAAATTTTATTTGAGTCAATGTTTTTAAGCAAACATTGCCAGCATCATCATTTTTATAAGTAGTCAGAACTGTAGCCTAGCGGGCTGCGCTCATGACATGTGGTGCTAATGCAGCTAATGCGGGTGACCGAATTCAAATCCCGGCTCGTAAGATCCTTTCCCGATGTGATTTCCTGTCTCCTCTCACTAACACTGTCATTAAAAGCCTACAAATGGACAAAAAAAAAACAATAGCTGAAAATTGATGCATCTTTTAAATTACAGTTTAATTAAAAAATGTATTACAGGTACTTAAATATTCTTATGTAATCAGTTACAACAAAAGTTTTGAGTATTCTAAACTTATCGGGATTTACAGTGTAGCTGTTACTAACCACCTACAGTTAGTGGCACGGGTACAAGTTTTAGAGCTGGGGAGGAGAGATGAGTGGGTTGTGTCATCATTACGGAGAAGGCTGAGCTCATGAAAATGTATTAGCTTGTGCTGATGTTTTACCCTGATTTGTCATTGGGATACAACATTAAGCCAGTTTGACGAGCAAAAATGAGCTTGTATCATATTTTATTTGCAGACATCATCCTTACATCTGCTAGAATATGCAAACTGTCTGCTTTATATAATATATGGGGGCTAAAACTATAGGGAATTATCCTGTATCTGAAATGTGCTTTTAATGCATGCCAGCAGAGGTAGGCGTTTTTCATATCAGCCTATTGGGGGTTCAAAAGAACTATAAAAATGATAAAAACATAAACAGAGCAAAAGTGAATTCCCTTATATTTTCATATATTGTAGATGAAGTTACTGTTTACAAACAAAAGACACTTTACAGACACTTACGGGTTCTTTTGGCATCACAGAAAAGAGCTGCTTAATAGGCTAATCTGAAAATGCCCAATAAGTGTTGCTTGTGAAGTTGAAATATCCTGTATCCAAAAGATTTTTTGAGATTTGGGCTTCTTTAGATTTTCAACAGGATTCTGATAAATTCAGGATATGACATAAATTATAATATTTTCAGATCACCATGTTATTGCCGCTGCTCTAATAAGACCAAACTGCCTCACAGCTGCTGTTGGTAGATTTAAACTTTACATAACTTTGCACAGCAACAGGACAAATATCATCTAATGAAGATCTCATACCACCTAAAATCTAAAGAGAGCATACCGGACACTGTCTCGCCACCACCGCAACACACACTGGCTGTTTGTGAGTGGATATGAGAATAAAATCAATTACTATTTCTTAAATTGTCTTTGCATTTATTTTGAAAGCAGTAAGTACTGTATTGTTCAATCTCAATTGGCTGTTTGCATATTAAAAATATCAAATGTCATTATGTACTGTATTTGGATCAATAATTTAAGTAATATGCAGACTGCATGTCTGATGGAAGCTTTCATGTTGAAATGCTTCATTTATCAGGCTTTAGAAGTGTGTTAAACGTATAAGGATGTGTATTCTTCAACCTGTTACATGTATGACTAAATCATACAGGCCCACCAAACCAAGATAAAACATTTGTCAAATCTTCAAAAAGAACCAACATATATTTCTTCAAAATAAACCATAGATATTGCTTTATAATAACTCTTATTAACATAAACATACTAAAGATAAAATAATGCATACCAGATTATTAAAATTGCAGCATTGCCCATTTCCACTACCACTGTCATAATTATGACATTTTACTGAAAATTAATTGACAAACAAATAATTGTGATTAAGATAATTAATTGTCTGCTTTGTGGCTTTCACGATTATGATAATTAATCGTCATACAAACTGTCATACTACATATGGTGTACAGTATGTGTGCTTCATACAGCCATTCGTTGTTCATATTTAACTTGGAATAATATATTAAATAGGGATATATTCTTTTTTTAAGGTTTTAATACAGAGGTAGAAGGATACGTAAAATATGTCTCTTTTTTTGGTCAGCTTTAGTCTTGGTCCATTTTACATTTACACTGTTTGAAAATGTTTCTTCATTTTAACATCTCCACAGAAATAGACTGAGTGGCTTGTATCCTCCTGGGTCACTGCGTATCATTAACACTGCGCGTTTGAACCCGGAATGACCATGAACATTTGTGATTATGAGAATGTTTAATTAAAGTGAAACCGGATTGCTTTAAGTTCACTATCAAAATCCTCACTAGGGCTGCCAGATAAGAGCATTGCAATATGCATAATGCAAGGGCGTGTGACAACTGAATGATTTTAATACTATAAAAAGTTACCATTATGGTAACATAGATAGCAGAGAATAGACTGGGCACGCTCTGATGATGTCATATGTGAGATGACCTACAAGCCGTCACAATGTTCTCATAACAAACTCATAGTCTGAAAAGATGATTCAGCGCAAGGCACCCACAGCAGCTGCAGACGTTTTAGTGATAAAATAAAAAAGCACCTCAATTATATAGAGATATTTTGGCTTCAAAAGAGATGACCACATGCAGTCTGAAGTGATATTTAAAACATGTAAATCACGATACACTCCAATACAAACCTTTACAGTCTTGTTAAGTCAAAGCACAACAATCTGTATCAGATGTTACAGCAAAGATGTTACCTGTGAGTTGATGGTTATTTAAATTATGTTTTATGTTATGTTTACTTTGATGTCAAAGATGATATTTTCAAATAATATGTTTGTTTGTTATAACCTGCCCGGCGCTGTTGCCTAATCAGCAGGAGGGAGATAAGTGAAGAGCCAGGGATGCAGAGAGAGAGAGAGAGAGAGAGAGAGAGAGAGAGAGAGAGAGAGAGAGAGAGAGAGAGAGACACCAGTGTGCATCAGTGTTTTATGTTGTGTTGTAATTAAAGTTCATTGAATGTGGATTCAGCTCCCACTTCAGAACCTTCTTACAATCATGCAGCCCTAATCCTCACTTATATTTTTGCTGGGGTTTTAGCATGAACCTCCGCAGACAGTGTGGGCATCATAGTGCTTCAGAAGTGGTTAATCATCTTCAGTAGCTGCTCTCAGTGCGTTCTGCAGAGCAGATCAGTGAGAAGGTTGGAGTTCATTTGGATAGCTCACATAATGCAATATCACCAGAAAATGACACAAAAACGCATTCATGGTAATTCTAAATTTGCTTACATTTTCCTTATTTAGATAGTAAAATGTGATTGGAATTGAAGTATGCACAATATTCGTGATATGATGATTATTTCATAATCACAACAGTTCTATCCACAACTGAAAGCTGTTGCTCAAAAGAACCATTAAGTTTGGCTGCCTGCTGTGTGACATCAGTATGTCATCAATAGCATAGGAATAGAATAGTGATTTTATAGTGAAAATGGAATCTGATTGATCAGGAAACATGAAGTGACTAAGTCTACACAGCCCACCCCCACTCCCAATTCCAATGCCCCAGTCTACAGTGCACACACACATAGTGGTACAGAGAAACCTGTATACACTTTGGCTGGACTGGTTGGCAAACACTGAAGTGCTAATTTAAGGTAATGAGGGATCTAAGCATTCCTCTCACACTCTGTGACAGTAATGGAAACATTTTAGAGAGAAAGACAGAGATGGGGAGAGAGAGAGAGAGAGAGAGAGAGAGAGAGAGAGAGAGAGAGAGAGAGAGAGAGAGAGAGAGAGAAAGGAAGTGGAGAGGCACAAGCTGTATGGTGCAATGATGTGCGATGATATAAACTCCCAAATGCATCGCTGGCATCAGCTGTACAGTACTGTAACAAATCTGCAGCCAAGAATGCTTGTAAATCCGTCCAGGAGATTCAAGGGTGAATTAAATCAACTTGATATCCAGAAATGACTAAATGACACTGAAAATAACTACAAGGAGTAGGTGCCAGGCAAGCTGGCGAACAGCAAAAATAACAGTTTATTGACATCAAGCTATCGTTCATCAGCGCAGCCGTATGCTACACTGTTTCTGTGTTTCTAGAACATAGAAACAGTACAATGTCTGGAACGACAATGCAGACAGTTCTCTCAAAACACAATGTCCTCAGGCAGTGTATCTCCAGGGAACACATCTGGGCCTCCACACATGAGCTTCAGCCAATCACAAAACAGACTGATAAAAGCCAATAAGATGAGTTGGCCAAACGAGAGACAGATCAAATACTAAATTGAATCAAAGAGCAAATAGTGTCATGTTGCCGAAAACAAATCCTGCAATCAAAGATGAAGACAAATTAAGAGTGGAATCTGACATTTACTGATATTTTCTGATATGTACTGTGCATTATACTGCATAGAATTTAGACACATTGCTAAAGCCTTAAGCTACAACACTGCTTAAAAATACCACCAAATGACAAGCACACTTTTCTGCTTTGTGTTGATGTATTTCCTACACATTTTTTTATTTAAAGACAGCCAATAGGCTTACATTGTCTCACAGCCATGAACCATGATTTTGTACTTGCTTATTTGTTGCAGGTGATTTTAGGGGGGAGGGGCATTCTCATTCTATAGGGCATTTGATTAAAGAAAATGTCTGTGTATTCGAGTCATTAACTTTTTTGGTCAATTTCGTGAATTAAAAATGTATATTTTTTTAATGATTATATATTTATGCTTCAGTGCATAATTTTTAGTGTCTTTTGCACTTTCCACATTCACCAGTATTTTGGCCAAACATCAGAATCACAGATAATATTGTCCAACTGTTTCAAAACAGCCAATAATCAGGGCAGATGGGGACATGTCCAAACATGGCACTTTTTGGAACTTGTACATTACACTAATTCTGTCAAATAATTGTGACACCTTAGACATACCCAGAAAAGGACACCATGAAACTGTCGGATACAGATCATCTTAAATATCAAAGAAGGCATTTCAAAAAGGCAGAGAGGAAATGTGATGGAGAGAGAGAAATCCCATTAAAGTGTCCTTGTTCATCAAGGACAAGTGTACACTTACAGAAAAAACAACAGGTTTCATACAAAATCTTCCAGCTAATCAACAACAACACTAGAGCAATCAATTACACTTCCTACACTTAACCCCCGTGACCCTGTGTGCGCTGATATCCGCATGTGTCCTGATATCCCCATCTCTCTCTCTCTCTCTCTCTCTCTCTCTCTCTCTCTCTCCTGTGTAGCAGACAGCTGGAATGTGGACTGCTTGTGAGAGCATGAGTGTCTTTTAATGACTGTTTGCATCAGAGGAGAGATGAAGAGTTATTGGTCTCCAACAGACAAGGTTATTGCAGGAAATACATTTAAAATTTTAGATCTCATCTGCTTGTTCCCCTAAAATCCCTCACTCCCGGTCCCCTTCACTGTTTCCAAGGCAACCAGGGTGATGATGACATTATATACATACAGTTTGTCAGCACTGGGAAAAAGACACACACACACACACACACAGAGAGAGAGAGCGAGAGAGAGAGAGAGAGAGAGAGAGAGAGAGAGAGAGTTCTTAGGTATCTGTGTGAAAAAGAGAGACAAGTTACAAAAAAGCAACGAAACAGGAACATGAGCAAAATTAACAAGAAATATTTAATATTTATTCTGCACTACATCACTAATTTAATATCAATTTTGATAAAAAAAAAAAAAATTAAAAAGATCTGACATTGAATTGAACCTCTTTTTAAAAATCATGCTCTTTGTGAAATAATTCTGGAATAACATGCTTCATCAAGTTTTTCATAAACTTGTGGAGTCCATGCCAATTTTAGGGCATGCTGTAAATTCAAGTAAAAAATAAAGAATATTTTTTAAACTATACATGTAAATAATATTGGATCTAAATAATAAAAAAAAAAATTATCAAAATATATATGTATTAAACTTGAATGTATAGTTGCAAATCTAGTATGTATTTATTCATCCAGATATATGGTTAAAAAGCTAAGAATATGTTTCTACCAAGTTTTTGGATAAACAAGGATGGATGTGTGTGTGTGTGTGTGTGTGAGTGAGTGAGTGAGTGAGTGAGTGAGTGAGTGAGGTTTAAAATTTCTTTAATCAATCATCACACACTTTAAACTATATATATATATATATATATATATATATATATATATATATATATATATATATATATATATATATATATATAATAAAAAACATTATTACCAATTAAATGATAAAGACTCATCTTCACAAAGTACAAGCAAACCAGTATTTACACACCATTTATGCACAAATTCAACCATGCTCTCTGTAGTTCTATAAACAAAACATATTCTACTCTTATTCTTGATTCCACTAATGCTTTAAAAATATTTCCAACATTAATAATCCATCCTTCAAGTGCAAGTCTGCAAGTCTTCCAAATTGCTAATTTTGCTTGTCCAATTAAAAAATAGGCAACATTACATCGTTCCTTCTTCACTTTAGAATACCTACACCCATAAATAAAAAATTTCCCACTTTAATGTAATTAAAGTGAATCCTTTCTTCATACATGACTTAACTACACTATTAGATATGTAAATATTTCCCAAAAAAGGATAAATAAAAAATAAAATGGTTCATCCAAGCCATAATGATCATTTTCAGGCCTATACAACTTAAACACATTCCAAGATTTTAAAACAGATGCATAAAAATTAACTTCAGATATAACATTTCATTAAAAGGTGACATCAAAAACAATTGCTTATCAAGCTCAACACCACAAATAGATTTTAGTATAGCTAACCCAAGTGATACCCATGTAATAAATTATGTAGGGAAAAGTAGTCTCTGGGAAGATTTTAGTCTCATAGATTTGACCTTAGGAGATAGCTCGATCAGTCCTTGTCCTCCTTCATTTACTGACAAATATAAAATACCAGAAGGAAGCCAGTGGAAACCATCCCAGAAAAAATCTACAAAAACGTTCTGTAGGTTTTGTAGTAATTCCTTTGGGGGGTCAATAACAGTTAAACGATGCCACAGCATGGATGCTGCTAAATTATTAACAACAAGAACCCTCCCTCTATAAGACAATTGAGGAAGAATCCAACTCCACTTCTGCAAGCAACCAGTTACTTTTTCAAAGAGACCGTCCCAATTCATCTGCTTATATTGTTCTGTTCCGTGAGAAATCCCCAGCACTTTCAACCCCTCTAAACTGCAAGAGCAATGCTGGGGAAGCTTTGGAAAGGCTCTTTCCTCCCACTTGTCTAATAACAAAGAGGTACTTTTTTGCCAGTTATTTCGAGCTAAGGAGGCTTTTTGATAGGTCTCAAAGGCCGTTTCCAGGTTGCGCACATCCTCATTTGATCTAATTATCATGGTAACATAGTCTACATAAGCACTGAGTTTAACTGTTACCATTTCTGAAGTAGAAGGCCCTACTGTTGAGATTCCACCAAGTTGCCACCTCAGAACAGTTAGCAATGATTCAATGGCAATAGCATTTAAAATGTCTGACATACTACATCCTTGCCATATGCCCCTGTAGACTGAGAAAGATCTTGTGAGTGAACCATTCATTTTTAAGATACTATAAATATCAGTATACAGTACAATAACTTAACGTAGGAAATAAATGAAGAACCAGATCCAAAAGCTTCAAAACACTTTAAAAAAAAAACCATGATCAACACAATCAAAGATAAAAATCCTACATTAAGATTATTGTCTCTGGCAAATTAAATCAGATCATGCATTAAAAACAAATTATAAAATTTTGTGCATTTAGGAATACAATATTACTGGTCAGCGTGAATTAATTTAGATCTGTAAAGTTTTAATCAGTTGGTTAATGCTTTGGACAGTATCTTATAGTCAATTCCATGCAGAGACACTGGCCTCCAGTTTCTTATATCCCCAAGATCACCTTTCTTGCGTAACAAGGTAATTGCTGCTCTCCGTAGACTCACCGGTAAAGTGCATCTATCAAAACACTCTTATACAAAAAACTTTTCCAATGACTGGCCAGAATTGCTTAAAGAATTCTGCAGTTAATCCATCCAAACCCGGAGCCTTGCCTGAAGACAGATCTTTAAAGGCTGCAGTCAATTAGTTAATATGTTTATCAAGTTTCTCAACTATCAGATGAGGTAGATCCTGGAGAAGTGTGTCTGTTATTTCTCCATCACATGGTTCCGCTCTATAGAGATTTTCATAAAACTGCAAAGCATAAGTAATTATTTCATGTTCTTCAGTTGTTTCCAATCACTAAAATTTTTCCTATCTGCACTTTTCTTTTCCAAATTGAAAAAGAAGGATGTTGAAGAATCCATGCAATTAAAAGACATAAACGTTGCACGAATCAGAGTTTCTTTGGCTGTTTCTTCTAGAAGGTTCCAGAGAATAATTGTTCTTGTTTCCAAAACTTCAGCAGTACTTTCATCATACTCTTCAATGTTCAACTGCAAAATATCTTGTTCAAGTTGTCTCATTTTGTTTTCAAGAATAATCATGTTATGTGCAGAATACTTCTGACAGAAAAGATTTACTTGAACTTTACCAATGTCCCACCATTGGCTCAGGGACTTACAGGTATACTGAGTTTTCGCTCTCTCCATTCATCCCAGAAAAGTGTAAAAGCATGCACAAAATCGTGATCCTGTAACAGCTTATTACTGAAACGCCAGTAAGGTCATTTAAAAGTGCTCTGTGCTGAAGTGACAGTGACAGACATATAGTGATGGTCTGATAAAGTGGGAGTAATGCAACTATTAAAAAAAAATCCACTAGCACTTCTTTGTACATAAATTCTGTCAAGCCTTGTTGCAGAAACCATATTAGAATTTACTTTTAACCATGTATATTGTTTTATATTAGGAAAAGCTTATCTGCAAACATCAACAAAATCATAATAAATTATAAATTTTCTAAGCCTCTGCTGAGTGACTGTGTGGTTCTTCATGATTCCTATCTAATGTGTGATCTAAAGTACAGCTAAAATCTCCAGCCAATAAATAATCCAACCCTGTGGGACACCGATTAATGCTGTGTAAAATTTTCCAAAGAAAAGGGTATGTTCTGTCCCAATATTAGGGGCATATACATTAAAGTGTGAGAAATTAAGACCATGTAGAGTAACATCTAATCTTTGCATTCTTCCCGGAAGGAGATCAAAAACACTCACATGTTGTTATTTAAATTCAGATCCAAAAAGATTAGCCACTCCTGCACTGCTACATGAACCATGAATTAAAAAAACCTTTCCATTCTATTCAATATGCCATTGTGTCCGATTACTCAAATCTGTGTAAGTTTCTTGTAAGAAAACTTATTATTCTTCATAATAATATAATCAAAAAGAGACGATCTTTTCACAGCATCATGGCACCTATTAATATTTAAAGAGCCAAAACATAAAAGTGCCATGATGCTAGAAGAAAAAAAAAAGAAAATAAAAATTAAGTATTTCATGACTATACTATTCATTTTTTACCATTCAAAGAACTTTGCTCAGAATCTTCTTGAGACGATACCTTTTAGGCTTATCAAGCTCATCAAAAGAAGCTTTTCTCATTGCTGCTGTGCCAGATGCCAAAAACAAACTCAAATCAGGAAAGAAAGTCTCAATCTTAGGCTTACGAAGTCCTTTAGTACAATCAAGAAAGTCATTAATTTGCTTAACTGAATAAAGTTTGTGCCTACCGTCAACAGTAAACAGTGTCTGTGCACTTGAATCAGTCAAATTATTCTCACCCAAATTGCTCCTCATATCTTCATAGTCATTGTCAGAATCTTCACTTTGTACATATGTACTCAAATCTTGAGAATTTTCATCTTCTACACTTTGACTACTCACGCCCTGTGTATTTACTATGGTCTTAGTAGGTTGCGTCTGATTTACTTCACTATGTGGATCGTAGCCATTCTCTACCTGCACTTCACAGAGGCCCGATTCCACTTGTAAGACATTCTTTTCAATGCTTACACCGGTCACCTGGACTGCTTTTACAGAAGCATCTTTTGAGCTGTCTGACCCCACACTCACCTCAATCGAGGTACTTGGTGTTAGGCTCTCAAAAGCTGATGACAACTCCGATGTTACACCTGCCGCATTTTCCTCACAACCTCTTGCCTGGCTGCTATTTTTTACATTAACAACGGTAGCTGTATTATTTAGATTCATTCCATCACTGTTAGGGCAGGTCTACCTAACATGACCAAAACCTCCACATACAAAGCATTTCATCATCTCTGAACTGTTGAAAATCGTATAGTCTTGACCATCAAGTTTCAGCTTTACAGACAAATTCAGAGCTTCATTCTGAGAATTCAAAATCCTAATCGCTTGGCGTCTGAACGACATTACATGTTTTAGTTCAGAATTCTTACATCCAAGTGGAATCATCTTAATAGGGCTTATTAACTTACCATACCTCTGAAGTATTTCCTCTTTTTTTCACTTCTTACAAACAGTGGAACATTTGAAAGAACAATTTTCTTTGTTGGACTTGACAATGGCAAAACAGGCACAAATGTGTCTTTGATTGTTAACCCATTCTCAATCAAAGTATCTACCATCTGAACTTCATTCAGAAAAAACACGATGGCCTTGATCATGTGATGCAGATGTAATATTTACTCCACCGACTATAGAGCTCACCGCTAATAAACAATCTTCCACCGAGACAGAGGCATCAGTCATAACTTTACAACAATGCCTGATTGTCATCCCCTGGAAATCTCCCGCATTTGTCTCCATTGTTCAGAGCATACTGACCAAAGTCAACCAAAAACACACAACAACCCCACTCCAAAACTACAACTCATCCAACTCAATAATAATAAAGAAAAAATAATAAGTATAAATACACTCAGAGATGCTCTCACTCACACCAACTTCGCTGTTCTTGCACATGCGCACTTGCACAGAGAGAGAGAGAGAGAGAGAGAGAGAGAGAGATGGAGCATGTGTGATCACCTGTTGCCACACCCAAGCAGAGATGCTGTCAGCTTTCTGGACATCAGCTTTCACCGTGGAAATATAGCTGTCCAAGCGGGGGTAATTCTCCCTATTTGGCGGTAGCCATTTTGAACAGTACTTTTTCTCTAATGTGGAAACTCCATTAAGAGGTAAGTGCCTTGAGTTGTGTAATTAATCTGTCTGTTGTGTCTCTCTGCTGTGATGAGCCTTAATTCTGAAGTTGTTTGTTTAAAGCCGCTTAAAGCTATTTTCTAGCTGTAGTTGTGTAGTAGTAGTAATACGAGTGATCAAGGAGCCAACTGATCATATTACACACAAAAATTACCTTTAGCCACCACCTGCTGGCTAACATATGTAATGTCCAAAAAGTTTATAAAATATATTTAAGAGACACTTAACAGTAACTCTTAACAAATATGCACTACTCTTACACTTTAGTTAAGAACAACACGAACACAAGTGGAGTGATACACACACAGTAAAGCATCAGAGTGGTGTCAGACCATCAGTGCTCATGGAACTTCTCTCGTCCAATCATATTCGAGGACTGGAACTAACTGTTATGTATATATATGTGTGTGTGTGTGTGTGTGTGTGTGTGTGTGTGTGTGTATGTGTGTGTGTGTGTGTGTGTGTGTGTGTGTATGTGTGTGTTTGAGAGAGAGAGAGAGAGAGAGAGATTAGGGGTGTAATGATTCTCGGTAAAAAAAACAACCGTTCGGTTCGCCAACCAGAGTTGGATAAGCATTTGCTCCAAGGTTCAGTTCTAGTTTAATAACGTATCTGGATCATACAGTTTGGCGAAGAAAATAAAGTGCCAAGTAGACATGCATAGTTGTAACCTTTGCTAATGCACCTGTATGGCTCTGTAGATGGACACACTCTGCTGTGTTTCACGTGGGCAACTTTCTACAGAGAGAAGCTGTCCTATTAACTGTTAGTATGTTAAATCAGTTGATGACATCACAGTTCTGCACGTCTTAGTTGGCAAAATGGCAAGCTGAGAAAACAAGCCGCAAGAGAGAAGCCCCTGCGTCAATTAAGTCTCCAGTCTGAGAACTTTGTTTATGCAGTCAATTACAACAGCAATGTTCAAAAACTTTTACAAAACAGGCATTGTTTGCAGACATTGCTCGACACGAGTGCCGTATACTGGTAATACATCAATATTTGATTAGCTATTTACGCTGACATTGCCCAAGGATATACAGTGCGCGGTGAGAACAGAGGCACAGGTGAGCCCGAAACTGCACAAAAACACATTCCCTTAGTATAAAATAGACATACAAATAATAGGACATATAACAGAATGGCGTATGTACATGTGCAAGTGGTAATGTATGTACAAGGTAGGGGTATGTACAGTTATTGAATTAATTATGTGAATTGACATTTGTACATGAGATATGTATTTACATTATTGCACTATGGAGTCCTGAGGCAGTTTAATTGTTCATGAGTAAAATGGCCTGAGGGTGAAAACTGTTCTTGAGCATGTTCTGGCACTGAGTGCAATCACTGAATCAGTTTGGGAATTCATGAAGAGACAGAAGCAATTGAGACAGCCTAAATAGATAGGAGGACTGTGGCAAGTTCTCCAAGATGCTTTGAACATACAATCTGCCAACAGCCAATCGTTAATTGAGAAATGAAAACTATTTATGGCATTATTTTGGAAGACATCCTTACTATGCAAAAAGTTTAACAAGTGCCTAAAACTATTGCACAGTACTGTAAACTGTATACTTACTATATTTTTCAATTTGAGGGCATGCTGTTTTTAAAGCAACAGGGGGGCATACCAAATAATAATACCTTCTTAAATGTATTTTTAATTCAAGTCAAATTCAATAATAATAATAATAAAAAAAAACATTTTTAACTAATTTCTATGCTGATAATAGGATTTGTAATGTAAAATTAAGAGTTGGGGTACTTGAGTTCAGACTCGGTCTCAAGTCCGAGTCACAAGTCTAATTTTAATCATTTTAACTTTCAGTGGGGGGCTCTGTGGGGGCCATGACATCTGTTGCAGGGCTCCCTGTTCTTCTACAGTGCTTCTATGCATGCTGTTCAGCTGTTCAAATACCATCCATCCATCCATCCATCGTCAACCGCTTATCCTGTGTACAGGGTCGCGGGGGGCTGGAGCCTATCCCAGCTAACATTGGGCGAAAGGCAGGGGACACCCTGGACAGGTCGCCAGTCCATCGCAGGGCGCTGTTCAAATACATTTAAAAAAAAAAACTAGGAAAAACTCAGCACGGTCACAAAAAAATGCATTTGTGCATGGAACTTTCTTAAGCGACAGATCAGAATCTGCCATTTCTGGTTCAAACCAAATTATGCATCCAAGCCTCTCAAAAACATCACTTCAGAACTACTAGTATCACACTTTGGGCTGTTTCTAACATGTCATTGGAGAAACATGGATGTGTGTGTGTGTGTGTGTGTGTGTGTGTGTGTGTGTGTGTGTGTGTGTGTGTGTGTGTGTGTGTGTGTGTGTGTGTGTGTGTGAGCGTGTATTTATCACTTTGTCGGGACTACAAAGTGATAAATGTCCCCATAAGGATTTTTGACCTTGTGGGGACATTTTGTCGGTCCCCATGAGGAAAACAGCTTATAAATCATACTAAATTATATTTTTTGAAAATGTAAAATTACAGAACGTTTTCTGTGAGGGTTAGGATTAGGGGCAGGGTTAGGTTTAGGGGATAGAATATAAAGTTTGTACAGTATAAAAACCATTATTTCTATGGAAAGTCCCCATAAAACATGGAAACAC
Source organism: Xyrauchen texanus (assembly GCF_025860055.1). Taxonomy (NCBI): domain Eukaryota; kingdom Metazoa; phylum Chordata; class Actinopteri; order Cypriniformes; family Catostomidae; genus Xyrauchen; species Xyrauchen texanus. The sequence continues at coordinate 11,552,618 of NC_068297.1, read as the reverse complement.
AACATGTGTGTGTGTGTGTGTGTGTGTGTGTGTGTGTGAGAGAGAGAGAGAGAGAGAGAGATGGAGCATGTGCAATCACCTGTTGATGATGCTGTAGTCTGTTAGTCAGCTTTCAGAAGATGATGTAATTTTGGTGAAACGCATCCGATTTTCTCAGTGGAAAAATAGCCATCCAAGCGGGGGGTATTATTCCCTATTTTGCGGTAGCTGGTGCGCAAGAGTCTTTCTCAATGTCCTCCACCATGTTCTACTCTCCAACGTGGAAAGTCCGGTAAGAAGCACCTTGAGTTTGTGTAATTAATCAGACTGTTGTGTCTCTCAGCTGTAAAATATATATATATATATATATATATATATATATATATATATATATATATATATATATATATACACACACAGTACTGTGCAAAAGTCTTAGGCACATACGATGTTTCACAAAAGCATTTGTCTTAAGATGGTTATTTATATCTTCAGATTTAGTGTATCAATAGGAAAAGTTAGACTCCCAAACATTACTTTTGCAAATAGAAATGATTATATTAGAAGAACAGGGAGCCCTGCAACAGATGTCATGGCCCCCAGAGAGCCCCCACTGAACGTTGTGTCTGTCTGAGGTTAAATAAAGAGACAGAAGCAATTGAGACAGCCTAAATAGATAGAAGAACTGTGGTGAGTTCTCCAAGAAGCTTGGAACATCCTATCTGCCAACAACCAAGAAAAATTGTGTCCAGGTGTACCTAGGAGAATTGGTGCTGTTTTAAAAGCAAAGGTGGTCACACAGATTATTGATTTAGTTTTTTTAGTTTTTTTTATGACTTTAAGTGATAAATGAAAACCATTTATGTCATTATTTTTGAAGACATCCTCACTATGCAACATTTTTCACAAGTGACTAAAACTTTTGCACTGTACTGTATTTCTATATACGTATATTTTAATTATACTATATATTTGGTTTTATTTGACTTTATTACTATCTATTCAGGATTTATATTCCGTATACTGTATATTGTGTAGATTTCCAGAATCAGAACTGATGCTTTTTACAGTATGTTCTTTCAAAATAATCTTGGCCTTCAGCAATTTCTACACACAAACCTATATTTGGCCTTCCATCCTCTATCTACCATCTGCGTGACAGTAGAGACCAAAGGTATGAGCACCCTTTTACAGAAAAAAGCACATGAATATTCAATCCAGCATTTCACATAATTGAATATTCAACATCAGAGAGAGCACTGTTCAGTTATTCTCTGAGAAGATGATGTGGTTCTGTGCATAAGAGAGCCACTATCTGTTGAGTGAGAGATGAGAGGGACACATACATTCACACACACCTAAAATTTCCAACTGATTTATTGACTTTGAAGTCTTTCAAGCACTGTTCCAGTCAAGCTTACACACACACACACACACACACACACACACACACACACACACACACACACACACACACACACACACACAGACACACTGATTCACTCACTTACACACCAACACATGCCTTGCGCTCACACATGCAAAAAAAGGGCCACACAATTTGTCATAAGAACACAAATTTGCACAAAACAAACAAACACACATTATCAAATGGGTAGGAGGACATTAATGCAGTGTTAAACTTGCCTGGGAGCTAAAAACAGACTATTTATGTGAATCTGATACTTCAAATACAGCAACTAATCATGCACACATGCGTCACACACTATTTCGCCATTCTACACACACAGAAGAAGATTTAAAAACTTTGGAAAATACTTAAAATAATTTACATTTCTACGAAACATAATGCACATTTAGGAAGCTAATGCCCCAAGCGCACACACACACACACACACACACACACACAAAGCTTGAGAATGCCCTTTAAAAGATGCAACTGTATAACTTCCTCCCACACACACTTTGCTCAGGGTACAGTAGTTTTTCCTTTAACAGCATCCTCCTCTTTGTATGCTAAAAATGCTGAAGAGCTAAATGCTAATCGATCGCTTACAAAAAAGTACCATGTAATTGTTTGGACAGATCCCATATTAATGCCATATTACTTGACAAGTACCATGGTAAAACCATGGTGTTTTGGAAATATAAGTTGATACACTTAAAAAAAGTACCCATATTTTTTTGGACCATGATAGTACCAGAGATGTATCTTGCCCCTGGCCTCAAACTAATAATTATATCAAAATTTGTAACAGGTTTTATGTAATATGTTCATCTGAAATTATAATCATCTATGGGGGTGGAACCGTGCGCTAGGAATTAAAGCCAAACTCAGACAGACTTGAAGAGCAGCCCTCTTCATCCCATTCTCTTTCTCCGTTTGCGTATTTTTGTGTACCTGCACTTGTGAGTTTGCATTTGTCTGTGATTGCATGTGTGTATGAGTGTTTCTGAGAGAGCATGTGTAGGTGGGATTTTAGTGGGTGTTCTGACTCAGCTTGGGAAGAATACAATTCTGCAGAAAATGAATCTGACCACCCACCTGCTGCTTTTTGCCAAACAGTTTCAAATACACTTGCTACACACTCATGCATACACATACACAAACTCTCATGCACACTAAATTAGAACGCTGAAATTAATATGTCTAATAATTACCTGCCCTGCATTAGTTTGAATTAACTCCATTTATCATATTGTCAAGTCAAGTCAATTTTATTTGTATAGTGCTTTTCACAACACACATCGTTTCAAAGCAGCTTTACAGAAGATCAGAATTAACAGACGATAAAACGAATGTCTATAAAGTCGATTAATCATCATTGTGTAATTAGATAAAATACGATTCTTAATCGTGTTTAATAATAATTAAATAATAGTTGTATTAATAACTCCAGTGAGCAAGCTGTAGGCGACTGTGGCAAGGAACACAAAACTCCATGAGATGTTGGTTAATGGAGAAAAATAACCTTGGGAGAAACCAGACTCACTGTGGGGGCCAGTTCCCCTCTGGCTAACATCATGAATTTAAATAAATATTAGTTATGTATAGTGCAATTCATGGTTTAAAATTATTAAACTAAGTAAGTGTTAAGGGTCAGTGTTTAAACATTGATTGTGTTTGTATTGTAAGATAAATGACCTATGTCTTTGAAGTCCATCCTAGATTAATTGCAGAAGTTCACATAGATGCAATTGTCCTTGTTAATTGTATTGTATGTCTCAACAGCGGACTCTCTAGCAGACAATCGATGATCAAGAATAATCACAAGAGGATGATTCTCACGAAAACTGTCAGGAAAATTTCCAGGTCCAATTTTACTCCAAAACTAAAAGAAACAAATAAGCAATGTTATTTTGCATACAGAAAATGAAGCCTATTTTTAGGGCAATTAATATTTTTTTTACAAGAGGTGAACACCTCTTCAAGCTTCAAAAGGACACAAAAGTATCATTTAGAAGTCTAATAAATGATTATATGCAACTCATGTCTTGTTCTGATAGAATACAATAAGGTTTGGTGAGAAGCAAAACAAAATCTGATGTATATTTAGTGAAACTCTTCACCGACCGTTGATCTCCTGTGCGAGTTCATGAGACAGACTATTCATTAGAGATCCTGGCATGAGAGCAAACACTTAAATATGTGTTGCTTTCTTGAAGAATAATGACTGTTTGTGTAATAGTTGTACATGAGTCCCTGCTTTGTCCTTAGCTATGAAGCTGCCCACTTTTCTTAAGAAAAAATTAAGTTCCAATCTTTCCAACAGTGGCTACAAATATAGAAATCCAATTGATGGGACAATTGATGAACTCATATACAACTATTACAAAAGGTGAAAACATTCATTGATGCTCAAGAAGGCAACGCATGAACCAAGAACCAAGTGGATGCAAACTTTTGAACAGGATGATTTGTGTACATTACAGTACATTTTGTTTAATGTAGCTTTTGAAGGGCAATACTAAATACAATATAAAATCTATTATCTCTTATGTTTATATACATTCTGAAATGGGTGTGAAAACTCATAGGCCTTAAACAAAATTTTTAAGCTATTTGCACCCTGGTGCAAATTATGGTATATACTATTTACACACCAGTGCAAACAGAAGCAGATGTTATTTGCACCCCAACCCTGGTGCGAATAATGGTAAATACTAATTGTACAGATACAAATACTTTCAGATATGATTTGCACCCATATTTAAATACTAACATCAGGGCTGGACTGGTAATCTGGCATTCCAGGCATTTTCCCGGTGGGCCGATGCACTTTGTGGCCGATCAGGAGAGGACTAGCAATCGGGAGAACCGAGGTGTCCAATGGGTAGGCCGCAAAATGGTCCTCGATAAGTTAAAATGAGCCGCCACGTTATGCAGAACAGACCACAAAATGGCAGAAAACCCCATCCCGGGCCGATTTCTCTTCCCAGTCAAACATACAGTATTGGAATCACTGCAGTGTGTTTATTGAGTTCATTTAGAGTCCCACAGACAAACTATATTAACCTCACCCCTAAACTTAAACTTACCGTAGAAAAAATAGCAGTGGTTTTACTACAGTAACCATGGTTTCACACGGGAACAATGCGACAGATCAACAGATCCCGCCTCTGGACCAAACCCCTCTCTGCACTAATGGACATTCACCCTGACCTCACTGTGATGAAATCAATACATTTGATCTATTATTCTATTTAGTATTAAAGTAAATATTAAGAGTGTAAATAGGAATGAGTATGGGGAAAAGGGGGGAAAAGAGTGGGACAAAACGCTAGTCGCTAGGGCAGTTTTACACAATCACACACCGTCTTTACCCCCTACACAACTGCAGTGCCATCTATTGGTTAGTTTGTTGTATATTTATGTGGTTCCACCAGACTACTGGGGTGCAATTAGCTGCCCTTTGTGGCAGATGCAATTTACACAGGGGTGCAAATAGACAAAAGTAGACATTCCATGTAGCCTATTCTATCCATATAATTTCATATTGCATGTGTAATTATGAATAAACTTGTCATGTCAGGTACACATTTTAAAACAAATTCAAAAAATGTGAACCTAAAATTCAAAATACAATCCCCACATCTCAACATTTAAGTGCTTGTACTATGTCACATTCAGACAGCTACACTGCACTGTTTACATTGTCTGATTTACCTCCATGTTCATGGGGGAAATGAACATTCAGTGACATAAAACACCTCGCTTACATTTCCACATGTTGCGTGAAGAAATAGAACAGCTCCTTTCAGCTCGTGTTGACACAGCATTTTTATTTTGGCATTTGCACTGGCTGACAGGACGATAGAGTGCGAGCACCAAGTGCATGATGTCATTGCCATGGTAACCAGATACATTTAAGCTATATGATTAAGACTACAATGTAAGTATCATGAAATCAACATGTGACACAAAGAAAATAGAGAGAAGGTCAATGAGAAATAATTCAGTGACCCTACCAGCTGAAACAAGGACACAATAATATTTTTGTAAATGTCCTGGGCACCCAATCTATAATTAAATTATAAACAAAACATTTTGCTGCCCAAAATAACTTAATATTTCATTCATAGTGCGTTTCATTGTGGAGGAAAATGGTAAAAGAACATATTTTAAGCAGCTCATCAATTCTCTTAAAACAGAAATCCACTAATAAATAGGTCCTGTTTATCTGTTTAGAGTAGCTGTCTGCTTTAGCAATAAAAACATTTCCCCGACTGTTTAAAAAGTAAAGTACAGTTAATTAATCAAGGACCAGTTCAAGTTGACAACACTGTGTGGACCACAAGAGACTACAGAAGCCTATATGTGTGGAAACATTACACCTAAAAATATTTTTCAGAATTTCTTTTTTATATTTAGTTTTTAGTAAACTGTGAGGGACATCTTGGTTGCACAAAAGCCACATGTGATTTACTAGTTGTCAGGTCCCGCAGCGTGCGAAACTGCCTTGTTTCTAGTACATTGGCTACATACCTGTCTTTATGTGCTCGTCGTACCAGCCATCTCGGTAAACGATGTTATACAGTAGTTTTGTAGTAACATTCAAGCGTATTGGTTGACTGATGAGTGTGCGACTTTGCACGTGCCTTTGTGTGTATGTTTGCTCAACACGGTGAAACAAACTCTGGCTATGCTACGACTCCAGGGGGTGATACAGCTGCACGCAGACAGAGATGTGTTCATTTATTTCTGTTTCGTTATTTATTCGGCTGGACTCAGAATAAAATCCAAAGTTCCAAATGCTCGAATCAAGTCAGAGTAAAAATGCCTCCAATTCCGTTAAAATTGGACTTGTGACTCGGACTCAAGTCCAAACTCGAGTACCCCAACTCTAGTGTAATGAGCATAGTATGAAAATGTTTTGTATGCATAGAATATCCAGATGACTTCCTACAAAATAGACATATACAACAGTAGACAGAGTGCAGTACAATGTATCCCATCATGGAAAGCTCTCAAACTGACCTTGCATTTTCACTGTGAAGAATGAACTGCAAGTAATATCAGCCATGATATTTAACATGATCGACATCCAAAGGTTAAGACATTCTATAGTTAAGTCAGTTTATTTGTAAATCACTTTTCACAACATATAGTTTCCAAGCAGCTTTACAGAAAAAAGTGATACATGTCCCCAGTGAACATTTCAAAGGCGACAATGGCAAGGAAAAAAAATTATTTTACATACATTTTGTATTAAAAATGCAAACTGACCAACTGGACACCACTTGCTAAATAAATATGCAATATAATAAGGTAATTTGACAACAATGTAGCATAGTACTGTTTATCATTGCATACTGTTTCACATGATATTTTTAAATAATAGTAGACAGTATACATAGTATCTCTGTCCTGACAAATAAAGTAAACATGGGCAGAAAGGGAACAGATCAACAATGTCAGTCACTTGTAACCAACAGCTACGGCACAGTTGACGTGTCCCCTTAAATAAAACAAAGAGAGATAGATGTAAAAAAGGATGAACAGACTGAGTATTGGTGTTTGTTGTGAAGTAACTAACCTAACACTCTCTGCCTAGTTGGTCCTGTCTCGTATATCTGTTGTTTGCCCAAATGTCGAGTGTGTGGTTACCTTCCAATTTACAGCATGTCAGCTGAGCTTCTACAGAGGATATTTCTTCTCTGCCTGCGTGTCGGTTTGTGATTGTCTTCCAGTTTGCTGCGTGTCAGCTGAGCTTACTCAGTGACAACATATACTTATTATTGTAGATAAATCCTTGGAACTGTTACTCTGCTCTTTAAATTATCCAAGTGCCATTTTCTTCCCAAAATAAAAAAGGAAAACAAATTATAACAAAAATTTGGTAAATAAAAAATGAATAAATTCCACCTATTTTCAGGGCCATTGAGATTTTAGCATAGTGACACAATTTCATGACAATTAAGCAGATTTGCAAGCCAATAATCTCAGTACCATCATGTGTTCGGATGTTTTACTTAACAAAACCATTCAAAATAATGTACATTTCATTATTCTATAAATTCTCTAAATCAAATTTAATATTTTATATTTTTTAATTTGGAATGATCTATGGTCTGTATTTGACCATTTCGACCACCCCATTATAGCAACATGGGCTCAACCAATGCAGTGAGTTTGGGATGGGACCAACCAGGTCTCATGACAAGTAATAATGGTTAATATGAGATGGCAAAATCTTAAGAAATCATATGAGTTTCCTCATACAAAAACACACAACTTTTAGTTCCATAGAGAAAACCAAACAAAGTAATTATGATTTTTCTTAAGTTTACCCACTAATGCAAACCTAAACCTAACCCTAACCCTAACCATAAAGTCTAACCCATTACCCAAACCCTAAACCTAGCTATGCATTTAATAGAAAAATAACTTTTGTGTACCACAGAAGAAAGAAAACATTGGAAGCTGGAATGCGATGAGGAAAGCATATTACAGATTATTGGCATACATCAGTCATTTGTATTTCTAAAATTTGATGTCAGCATTAAATCTAAATTCTTAAATTTTTATTCTTTATAGGTGGGTCTCTATGGGGAAAACAATATACCCTTTTAAATGAGCCAAGTCATACAATCTCTTATGATTTCGCCATCTCATATAAATTATTACGATCTGTCATGATACTATGTTGGATGGCACTAGCTGTTTGACAGAGCAATAGCAGATGGGGAGAGTTCGGGAAGCAAGTTTAAAAACAGTGACTATTTTTGCAATTCTGTTTGGTGATGCCAGTGGGGCAGAAATTACACAGATGTATTTATTAATGCTGTTGTTTCTCAACAAAGATGTCAGACAAACTGAGTAAAAAAGTCCAGAGCTGTTGCAGTCAGTGGAGCTTCCAGGAGCTCAAAATCAATATGAGGGAAAGGTACAATGATGAGGTTTCCTGAGGTTACTCTAGAATCCACATCTCAGAACATGTATCAGTGAAGAAAGGCAGGGCTTGGGGGACATTTGCATGACTCTATACTATAGGCTGTGGAAACAGGAAGAAAGTGTAGGTCTACTGCGCTGGAGAAGCTTTATAGTATAATCAATTGAAGCAATAAGCGTTCCCTACCCTCTCTTCTCCTCTGTCTTTTCCATTTTCCTTTTCTCTTTTGCTCACCAGCTCTCTCTGGAGGCTCAAGTGTGATGTATGGGGCAGCGTTTTTTGCAATGCTGAGAGAGGTGTCCTCAAAGTAACCTAACCGATAATGAAACACTGCACCACCATTTCCTCTCCTGTAAGACACATTAGCTCCAAATTGTCTCTGTCAGTGCAGGTTCAAGAGTTTATCTTTCAAATTATAAACATTATAACTTCCCTGTTATATTATCGAAGCAAGCACAGAGAGGTAGATCTGTATGCTAACACCTATACATAGGTGTTTCTTCAACTATGGGCACTTTTGGTCATGTGGACTTTTAGAAAATAATCTAACTTTTCATCCTTACACTAGTTTATTTCATAACTGGTCCCCTGGTTTCCCACAAATGTAAAAAAATATTCAGGTTAGGTGAACTGGAAAGTCTAAATTGGTTATGGGTATGAGTGAGAGTTTGAATGTGTTTGTCTGTCTATATGTGTTAGCCCTGTGATGGACTGGCCACCTGTTCATTGTGTTTCCTTGCCTTTGGCCCAAGGTGGCTGGGATAGGCTTCACCACTCTCCATCACCCTACAAAGGAATATAGAAACTAAATGGATTCATGGATGGATGAATGGATGGATTTACATATTTAAATAGTGAAAGGCTGGGACTAGGACAAGGGTTAAACAATAAAATCTATTCATTCAAAATATGAATAATGAAGGCATGGTTAAAAGTTCCCAATAACATTTTAATGTGACATTCATAAAACACACAAACAAAATAATAAATCAATAAATACTGAAAGCTGTTAGTTTTATGTCCCCTGGGACATAAAAGTGCCTTTAGCTGGACCGCCCATATGTCACTGACTGGTCACAGGTCCAGGCATGTGAAGTCACTAGGCCTCATTCATGAAACAAGAGCAGAATTAATATTTGTGTAAATCGTTTGTAAAGCTAGTCTGATGTAAATTTTCAGATTCATGAAAGTGTTCGTATTTTCAAAACGTTAGTTAGTAAGAACAAAATTTACACCTACTCCTAATCAAGTGTAAATCGTGCATAAGACATCCGAATGCGTTGTGTTCTTTTAGACAAACAGCAATAACTATATTTTGATTAAAGTGAAATTAAACAAAAAATGAAAAAATAAATAATAATAATTAAATGAGTGAAATTAACCTTAAAAATATATATAAAAAAGCATTTTATTTACTTACAAATTTTCTCCAATGGGGGGGCCTGGGTAGCTCAGCGAGTAAAGACGCTGACTACCACCCCTGGAGTCGTGAGTTGGAATCCAGGGAGTAATGAGTGACTCCAATCAGGCCTCCTAAGCAACCAAATTGGCCTGGTTGCTAGGGAGGGTAGAGTCACATGGGGTAACCTCCTCGTGGTCACTATAATGTGGTTCTCGCTCTTGCTGGGGCGCGTGGTGAGTTGTGTGTGGATGCCGCGGAGAATAGCATGAAGCCTCCACACGCATTATGTCTCTGTGTCAACTCGCTCAACAAGCCACATGATATGATGTGCGGATTGACGGTCTCGGACATGGAGGAAACTGATTTGTCAAGGACTTAGAGCACAATGGGAATTGGGAATTCCAATTTGGGGAGAAAAGTGGAGAAAATAATATATATATATATATATATATATATATATATATATATATATATATATATATATATATATTTTATTATTTGATTTTTTTTTTTTAAAGTTACTTCAATGATGCTCATCCAAACCAGAGAAGGTTAATGGTAGTGGACATACAAACTGAAAGGTATTTACACTAAAGCTTCATATTGACCTCTTGGTCTGTTTTTATTGACCTCTTGGTCTGTTTAATTCACAAAGAACCTCTGATAACAGCAAAAGGATCCGATGACTGTAAGTTCCTCTCTTTTTAGAACGAACATGCAAGTGTTCACTAAATCAATATTTTACTATGTGAATGCACTCCATTAAAGAAAAAATATATAATATTCTCATAGATGTTAAAAGCTTCCTATTCTCATTTACAAGCGAGTCTGAAGCCTTCCTTATATGATGATTTCATGGCTGTGGATTATGATAATTGTGAGTGAACATGCACTCTAGGTATGAACGTTTGGAATTTACTAACATACACACGTTTTACTAACAAATCTCAGGATTCGTGAATCCGGCAGAACAATTTCGGAAAGCTCCATTTTACGTGTAAATTACTCCCAATTTTTTGGTATATTAATGAACTTTTCATGAATGCATCAAACTTCAAACTGTGTATTTAAAATGAGAGAAAGCTGGAAAAGACATGCATGCCCCCAGAATATGTGTCTTGCCCTGTTTAAACCTTCAAGCTCTGCAGACAAAACCCAGTGACCTGAAATAGTTTTGACTAGAGAGAAGAATCCTCATATTGAAATCCTGGACAAGCAGAGCAGCAATGCACTGTGGTTAGTGGATGACAAAAGAGGTGACAGTTAAAGTCACACGTATCTGTCAGTGGACCTGAAATGTTGATTAAAGCAAATTCTAAGATCCACACATCATGTGCACTTGCAGCTTCCATTCTTTAAGGATTGAAAAAGCAATGCATTTTCTTTGTATTGTATTTCACGTTCATTCTGAGTAAACTCAGCACGCATCTCAAGATCTCTGCTGAAAAGGCCAAAATGAATTTACATGCTGGTCCAAGCTGGTATATGCTGGATAGTGGTATCCTAGCTGTTGGAAATCTACTATGCTACAAAGATTTTTTTTCTTCTTTTGTATGTTTATATGTTGCTTTCAGAATAATAATAATAATAATAATAATAATAATAATAATCATTTGACAAAATCATGGCTACTTTTGAATATTGGCCATTGGAGAAAAAAAAAACATTTTGCACACAAAATTGTGTAGTACTACTGAATCTAACAGTCAATTTTAACTCCCTGGCAACAAAAGAAATAACGTGACAGGCATTTTTGATCAGGTAATACAAAAAGCACTGGCTTAAGGTCCAGGCGGCCATATTCGTAATATCCTCAAGCATGAATTTCTGAAAATTAGGATGGCAGGGGAAGAGTCATATAGGGTATTTATAAAGAAAGCCATACCTGACTGGACAATGAGGAATATTCATAAGGAAAGCACAACCTGATTGGTCGTGGAAACTATAACCCAACCCTAACCAACCAGGTTGCGCTTTTCCATTTCATAAATATAAATTAGTCTTCCCAGACATCTAAAATTTGCAAATTCGCTCCCCGGGCAGCTATTTTCATTCATCTAAGTACATTTCCAATATACTGGGGAGGGACAGAAATCTCAAAATTGTTGGTCAATCATACTAAAATATCTTAATTCAGCAATAAAATCTGACCTCAATGTCATCATAAAGTTAGCTTGTGTATCTCAAATCCTGCAAAAAAAGGTTATTTTCACAGGCTGATTAAGCTAATGCACATGCATGTTTTCAAGTAAACAAACAGGTAATTGAATCCTTTGACTATAAGAGTTCTGGCGTTACAATGCTTCTATCAAAAATGCGATTGGTTCTTTTAACTTTTGGGCAGGACTATATTTAGCATTTAAAATTTTCCCATTCTGATGTAAACGAATGGCCTGTCTCATCTGTATAATGTCTCTTATGTCACACAATACCACACAAATAATGTGTAGCATGCACTTTAGCTACCTAGTAGCAACGTTACTGTTTCTAACTAATACCAATATCCTGTCAACTCAGCTTTTTGAGTTTTTTCATACTGGCAACACAGAAAGAGGTGATCACAGGCAGGATCTCAGTATGTGCAAGAGAATACAGTGACACATGAAGGAAACGAGAGAGAGAGAGAGAGAGAGAGAGAGAGAGAGAGAGAGAGAGAGAGATGAAGTTAGGAATTTGAAGTGAGGAGATGATGGAAAAAAAAACATAATTCCAGGGAAGGGATGAAATCCAAGGAAATAGGAAAGAGTGTGGAGAGATGGATCAAAGAGGTAGGAAACGATGAAGAACAAGGCTAGTGGATACATTGTGTCTATTTCTTTACATCATCTTCATCATTTTGACTTTAACCTTGTGCGACCCCGCATCCACATGAGTGGATATTGTATTTTGGCTTCGCTAAATTGCAATGTATAATTAATTAATATGCAATACTGTTTTCAATAGAGGTCAACCAATATATCAGTTTTGCTGATTAATCGGCACTGATAACAGATTTCTTGAACTATCGGTTATCGGCAAAAATCCACACCGATAGATTATCCCCATTGCGTCTGGTTCTGGAGTGGCTGTGAAGGGTCCACTGTTGCTATGCAGTATGAGAACAGCCTCTAGAGGCACTTCACTGATGCCTTGTGGTGTTTGTTTTGACATGTGAGACTACATTCTGCATGGAACACCTCGGATGCAGATTTAAAACATCAATAATGAAAAGGTATGTATACAGTACACATTGTCATATTATTATAATTATTAATTTGTTGACTAGATGCTGCATTAGTAGAGAACAGCAGTATGTTTGCCGACAAGGCTGAGAGGACGCTAACATTAAAGCTAACCTCAAGTGTCTAGAACAATGTGACAAAACTACACGCAAGTCCTACCCAAATGTTTAAATGTCATAGCACTCGTTTACAGTACATGCGTTTTCAAGACGAGCTGGCCAATGAGGTTGCAAAGTACACCTTGTTTTCAAATGGTGAAAAAAACTGTTTGTTATTTAACAATTCTGATCTTAAGCATGAGAAAATAAGAGTGTCATATGCACCACTTAACATAATGTTAACTGGAAAACCCCTAAGAAAATTACCAGTGCATACAGTGTCTTACAGTATCTTATTTGATTTATTTGCTATTTAGTTTTGGTGAATTTAAATTTAAAAATTTAAGTTTGCTTTTTTTGTGTTCCATGGTAGGACGGTCACCTTTTCAACCATCAACACTCACATCACAACAAGATCACTTGAGTGTTAGTGTGTCTGACTTTCTAAGACTGTAATTTAGATTTTCTGCATTGGCGAAAAGCCCTCTTATACAAATTAAATAAAACTTTAGGGACCACTTTACATCGCATATAGAGATATCCTTTCAAGCATCTGTGTATGTGTGTGTGTGTGTGTGTGTGTGTGTGTGTGTGTCACAATAAACATATCATACAAAGTACACATTAAAGTAAATCTCTTGTCATGTTATAATAACAGAGAAGCATATCCATTAAAGCAATGCTTAATTGAACCCAATTACATGTAGTAAAAAGGGTTAAAGCAATGGGTCACTGGGCTTATTTGTTTACATGCATATTTCTTACATAATGAAATGGCTAGTGAATATAAAAGCTGTAAGAGGATATTATTTCCCTAGATCTGTTTCATTTATGATTTATGAAGCCCTTTGCAATATTCAAGGACTTTGCAGACCAAAACTTAAATATCAATAACGAGTAAACAAATATAAAAAATGAACACAAGTAGATAATAGCATAGAGTTAGACTTATATTAAGACATATTTTATGAAACTACTAGAAAAATACAACCTTACCAGAACATTGAAGTTGTGATCCTATTTAATTCTTAAAACACATTCCTGCTTGTATTGATATTTTGATTTGATTTGGTAGATTTGTTGGAAAAAAGTTTTCAGAATTTTTTATGAGTTAGAATTTGCTCCACTCTTGAAACAACGTAATTTTCAATTAGATCAGTTGTCACAAATACATCCAATTCCCAATGGATAAAATCAAATCCCAGTATACATTTTTTTCATGTCAAATATCCTGTTTCACTTAAGCAATATGTTGATATTGTTCGCAAACACAAAAAAAACCAGAGTGTATAACAGTTCTGTTATACTAAATATCACCACTTTACAAACACCACTTGTTTAATGAGATTAAAGGAGCGGAACTATCTGTTATATAATCACGTTGCGAACACCCTTTCATCTAAACGTAAAGGAAATCTACCAAAGATGCAAGCTTTGCCCTTTGAGTCTGGTAATTTCCAGGGTAACATTTTCACTTCGATCAAGCTGTCATAAATCCAGTGAAATAAACAAATGTCCATTTGCCTCTTGAGTGCAACAATAACACTCCCGAATTAATTGACTGACATGCGCATTTGATTTACTCTCTGTTAAGAAGCAAATGCTCATATATGGCTATTGAAGTCTTCTGTTTGACACTTGTCAATATGACATGGATAGTTTATGAGGTCAGACCTACAACCTGTCCTTGACAGTGCTACTAGTACACTCTCAGACAACTATGACCTTTATTAGCATCCAATACACACAACCAAAACAATTCATTACAAGCAACATAGATTTGTGTAATCAATGAAAGAGAAAGATCTATACACTTCCAAGATCACTAACATGATGACCAAAGCAAGTGGAAAGACTAATTACATGTCAAGTGTTTTGAGCGCTGTTTAAAGAGTGCTGCAAAGTTGTGCATGTTGCCTTTGGTAGGTATAGTTAACCCATATGTGAACCTTTAGAGAAGTAACATTTTTACATTTGCCAATATACAGTATACAATATTGGATATACAATTGCCAGTAACTTTGGAAGAGTTGCATGATATGGTGTTAAACATATTTAAATAATCTCATTATAGAAACAAAATACAAAAGATAAGCCTCAAAGAATGTGTAAACTGTATGTACATCTCTAAATTTATACATACATAAAAGTGTTTACATTTTAGCCACCCATACATTGGTATTGTGAAGATAATTGTCAATCCAAACCTTAAACGTATGTGAGCTTGAACCGTACTCTATGTACAAATATCTATGAATACTAATAAAATCACGTTGTTCCATTCAATGTTGTCCCGTCTTGTAAGGTTCTAGGTCACCACTCTAGGTCAACACACTGTCCTGCATGACATAAAAAACTGTACTTCATTTTCTCACAGCTTAGTTTTCATTCAATTCAAATTAAATATAACATCTACACTGACTAAGGTAATCGAATGGATCTCATGTTGTAAAACAATAAAACATAACTAGTTGTAAAATAGGAAGAATCTGATGTACCTATATGCATGCCCCTACAGTGTGTATCTACGCATGGATCTGGGAAGGGAGGCAGACCTTCACATGATTATGTCAAACATGCGCACACACGTCAAGTGCGTACAGCATCAAAAAAGAACCAGAACAGTCAAATGGACATATGAAGTAAAGCGTGATAATAAGAGAAGATGATTTAATGCATATCCACCTCAGTATCAATCACGCAGCATGCATTTTGGTCTAAAAATTCAACTGAGAGACATTTCCATCTCATTCCCTACAACAACCCCCGCTAATAGCACATATGTTACCACTCTCAAAACCACACTGACGTAACAGTCAGAAGATGGGCATACTGAGAGTGTTAAGATAGCATACGATGAGTCATAATAGTCTGTCACCGATGGCAACCCCACTCAGGGTCATGGACAACCAATGAAGGATGTGTTGTTCCTCAAACTGAGAAGAGAAGGACGTGAACAGACAAGAGGCATTCAAAACACGATTGAGTCAACTATGTTTCTCTTGCGAAGCCCACATAAAAATTTGAGCTGCTGTTTTTGGCCAAGACAGTGGGCTGTAGTCACTCAAAATAGTATGTACAACATGATAAAAAAGAGGCATGCTGGTCTGCACATGAATTATGCATTAGAAGAAGGCAGAAGCGAATATGGTTGTGTTGGAACAGATTGGTGTATCCATCAGCTGAAAGAGGCTTGATATTCACCAGCGGCAGTTTGTGTGACTGAGCATTTTCGGCACAGTGTGATAGCTCATGGTGTGAGAAAGAAAAAGTCTAAACCTCCTCCAAAAGAGAACTGCATTCTCTGAGCTTCGTCTAATTCTTAGGATTTGTGCAGCCCTCAGGCTATAAACAACTGTAGTTGTGCCTTAGGAATACCTCAATAGGCATGAAAATGCATGCACGTGTGAGGGCATGTATACATTTATGAGTTTGTACGTGCCAGTCCCAATATTTTTTTATGTATTAGTGTATACATCTCTGTGCACATTTTTTTGTCTCTTTACCTGGTTTCATTTCAGTAAATTCAATTATATAATTATTTAACCTTATTGGAAAGTGTTACCACAATTTTTATGGATTAGGTCAGGAAGAAATGTTAAGGTAACAACTGCTCTAGTAAAGAGTTTTGTTTCTTCATTTACTCATAATGAACTGCTAAAGCCCCAGAGAGTCATTAGACACTCAGATATTCCCTGAAGATTGAAGCAATCACTCCAAACAGACTAAGCTCTTCTAGATGTTTACATTTTCTGAAGACAATTTGAAAGGTGCTTGCCTGTGCAAAACTCACTACAATGATTTCCACCTTTCCAGTCTCCACTGTTTTCACTCACATCTGCGTATGTTTTAAGAGGATACTGTGACGTTTAGTGTAATAAATTTGTGAAAATTGCTAAATAATTACTTTTTTAAAAAACATGTGGCTCCAGAGTGCTGCAGTGAGTTGCGATGACCGTGTTTTGAAAGTGCCTCACCAGTTAAAGTTTAAAGAGTAAATGACATGAAGTGATGGCCCGAGGTTAGTTACATGATATAATTTACTACTTTGAGTTTTGACAGCCAACAGCTACACAAGTTGAGTCTGAACTCATGTTTACACCAACCAATCTTAAAATGGTTGATGTTCTCTGTCTGGATCGCTCATTTAGGGAATCATTTTACATTGCTTCTTATGGAGACCAAAACCTGAAAACAGTCCAGCGGAAATCAGAATCATCATGGCGCCGCCATGGTTGGTCAGGAAAACTGTGAATAAGTGTTGTGTCTGGTTGCCAGAGTGTTCTGAGTGATTGTTTGCACAATGCTTTAGGGTTGCTAGGGTGTTCTGATTGGTAACTAGGATGTTGCTAGTTGGTTGCATATTTGTACAAGTCAAAATAGACCATCCCCAAGTCTCTATGATATTATTCCCCAGATATGGCTCCAGTCAGTTCCTCAACGTAAGTACTAAAATACTGCCGGTGCCACAGTGTTTTTTAAATGGTAGTACTGTTAATACGGTAGTTCTATCAGGAAAAATTGCAGACTTGAGTGAAATTTAAGATGACATTTATTTGATGAATATAAAATATTTTATGCAAATTATATTGTATGTGCGGTAGTCATTCATTTAAATTAAACCTATGTCTGCAATAACATTAAAATTGTAGTCTTTTCGAGTTGTGTCCTCTTCACACAGTGCCCTTTAATGAGAGCAAAATGCTGTTTAGAATTTGCCCCTTATATGGTATTGTTTGTATTTCAATGAGTGGTTTTCCCATGCTTCAAACATCAACATCTGAGCAAGCATGTTAATTTGGCGGTCTCACAATGGATAATATGGATTTAAGTAAAACTTTGGAGAGTGAGAAGCTTTTTACACAACACAATTCACAGTGTGATTTGGAATTATTTTGGGATTTGGCTGATGAGACTGGGAAAACTCATCTGCTGTGAATGTCTACAGAGATTTCAAGCAAAAGGGGGAAGCACCAGCGACCTTATTAAACACATCCCACTGTCTCTGCAGAATACACACATGTTAGTGGCACATTTACAGATTTACCACTTCTCTGAAAAACCGAACTCTGCACCTGTTTATTTTTTTTCCAATTACAAATGCATGGTGGTGGTAACTTTGCAAAGTTCACACTTATGATTGGATCACATCCCTGAGGCATGCGATCAAACTGGTGTGTGTATAATCTGCATTTGCTCTGCTGTTTACCAGGAGGCTGTGGTGAGTATAATAATGAAACAGCTGCTCAAAACAGTCTTTTAAAAATTACAATATCTTTATTTTTATGGTACCAACATTCAAATAATCACAGAAATGTAACTGGCTGTTTTGATGCTGCGAAGATTATATATATATATATATATATATATATATATATATATATATATATATATATATATATTTATATATTATTTTATTTATTTTTTTACATCAAACAAAGAATGTAGTAGGTAACAAGGTAGTCCATTTGAACCTTCTGCCTGTTCATCCATTAGTTATTTTCACAACTTCCGAAGCAACAAGTGGAATTTCTAAGAACCACCTTTGCTATGACAAACTGTGTAAAAAATTAACACACTGTCGTGTGATATCATGATACTACTTGGTATCGTGATAGATTAGCTGGTATAGTATTGTAAGATATGATTATGGTATCAGGGCAACCCTAATTTAACCCATTACCACCCATTTAACGTCCACCAGCTGTAATTATGTTTGAGAACCTCTCCTGAACAAACACGGTTACTTCAAAAGTCAAAAGTCAAAAGTTGAATTCTTGAGGTTAGGGTTTTTGAAAAGGTTCATTAAGTTCTAAATTTGCACAGTTAGCTGATGATCAATGGACAACTGGATAAACAGAAAATTATCAACTTTCAAAAGTAATTGTTTTACAGTTTAAATATGGAGTACAGACTTAAGGGGTGAGGAAACTTCCCATGTAAAACTGCATAGCTATCAAGCCAAATGCTTTATTTCGCAGATACATGTGACTCATCCTTCTCCATCACCTCTGAATGTAATGTAACAGACACCAGGTACACTAACTCATTTAGTATTCTCTCTCTCTCTCTCTCTCTCTCTCTCTCTCTCTCTCTCTCTCTCTATCTATCTATCTATCTCTCTCTCTCTCTTTCTCTATCTATCTATCTCTCTCTTTCTATCTGTGTGTGTGTGTGTGTGTGTGTGTGTGTGTGTTTGTGTGTGTCTATTTCTCAATCTACTGTATCTCAATTTTTCTCATCCTCACAGGAATAACACAGCAGCACTGCTAAAGAAAGTACAGGTCTTCGCTATGAAACACCTAGGGAGGTAAATCTGTCATCATCTACATAGTAGGATCTATATTTTATTAAGCTGTTATGTTAGACGCTGAGCGGGAAGATGATATGAAGATGTACGAAAGCAAAAACTTTAAATGAAAAATGAAAATTTCCCCCCCAGCATTCAGTACTAATTCACTGTTCATCAAATAACATAACAATTGGAATCAATAAAAATGAACAACACAATCATTCCCCTTTCTGATTTGGAGGAGTAAAAAGAAGTCCCACAAGGCTCAAGTTTAGCTCCTATGACTTTTTTAATATTTGTGTTGTTGACAGGTCATATTGTGCCCCATTCTTCTTAGATGATGACTCAAAAACTGCAAACAATGAATGTGATGAGGATTGAAAATTTGCCAAATCAGCCAATGTATCTTTGGAAACCAATATATTACTTGGCATCTTTCAATGTATAGATTACTGTATTAAACTGAGGAATTATTCAAGTAGAAAACTGAGAATTACACTCACACAGCTTTCCTGCAACTATTTTCACTGCATCCTGTGCTTGATTACTGATGACCATTATTGGTCACACAGTGCACTTTTAACATTTCCAAGCCAATTTACTATAAATTCCTCATTATATCTCCCCTTTTCTTCACCAAAGAAATACATACTCATGGGTGGACAACCAAGCCTAAATATTCCATCTGTTCACACTAAATAAGGACAACTGTATGCACCACACTCCAGAGTTAACAGAACACACATACATTAATGTAAACTCTCTGCTTTATTTGAAGTGCTTTGGATCAAAACCTGCAGCATAAGTGCTGTTTTCATTTGAGTTTTATTTGCTAATGTATTAATGTAAGTGTTCAATTGTTTATGGAAACCTGCAGTTGTTACCTTAAGGATCTATTTCTACCTGATCTAACAATTAACAAGTACTTCTGTAACATGGTTGATTCAGTCAGTCAAAATAAATGGCATTTGAAAGGAACCGTACTGGTTCGTTCTGCCCAAGAGCCCCCATAAATCATTCAGCACTTTCAGATCTGTTAGACAGGTCTGTGATAATGGACTGGCCAATAGTTATTAGTTCTGTATTGCATGGGTTAATGTCTTGTGATTTGGAGGGAAAAGTCACAGTATCTCTAACTGCAGTCACAGAGAGCTTCTCCTGCCTGCATCACCAAGGCACAGAACTCCTAATAGGACTGAACTAGCATGGAGGAAATGTAAAAAATCAACTGAAGGGTGAAGGAAATGAATTGAAAGAAGGAAGGAAAAAAAGAGTCCTGAAGGAGCCTCTGATTGAAGAGCAATTCACTATCTATAAACTATATTTAACTGGCATGTTCTGACAACATATTTCAGCTGCACCAGAGAGAACAGATTGAAATTGAAAATACTCAGGAGAGAAGAGGTGTCAAGCTTGTGCAGGACACAGGACATACTTGCTGTAATAACACTGGAGATTGCGTTACAACTCCTAAGTTCCCATTCAAATTTTGGTTTGTGGGTTCTCCATTAAAATCAACATTAAAAGTTATTTATGTCAGAGCAGATGCACAGGTAGTGTGTTAGTATAAAGATATGTTGTGATCACGGGGACCAAGGTTCAAATCCGGTCTGGGTCATGATTCTATTCTGTTCCCCTTCTTTCTCCCTCCAAGTGCACTTTCCTGTTAGTTCTCACATTTTCTAACTAAAAAAGGCAAAAACACAATGAAATAATAATAATAATAATAAACCTATTTACATTCTTTATGCATTTGTCGGTGCATGCTATTCCAAAGAAGAAGAAACATTTATTAATATTTTAGATCTTCGTAACCTCTATCTAAAATGTTATAACTTGCTCATACCTTGAAATGACTATCCTTTCCCTCTGACATCACTTAAGAGGTGTGGACTACTAGATAATCTTAAACAATTGCTTATTTAGGCATTCAGGTCGTGTTGAATTCTGAAACGTGACACTCTCTTTTCATGATCCAACCAATACCAATAAAAATCAAGTCTCGCCCAAGGTTTTTTTTTTCTCAGTGACTATCCTTTTACACATTCCAAAAGTAAAATTGGTGGCAAATGGCAATTCACTCCAACTTTAAAAGTCATTTTAATCATCAATATGTATGCTGGGCATAAATGAAATGAAATGAAATGATGAAACCATCACAGGGAGTCACTCTGATTTCTGATTCATCATCAGACCTCATTTAAGAAGGCCATAATTAATGACACAAAGACTGACCATGATTGAAACTGTAATTTGCCACACAAGTCTTTGAATAATGTGATAATGGCTTCTTGAAAAATTCATGTTTCCTCTCTGAGTCACCATAGGACGAATGGTAATGTTCCCTCCACTATCACAATAGACTTTAGTTCTCAATCAGCAACACAAATGAATTTGACTCAAGCAGTGATGAGCAAATCAGTAAACATACTGTAAGTAAAAGAGGAAAAGAGTAGAGGAATGAGAGTGAGAGTATGAGAGAGAGAAAAAAATTCAATGGCCAATGCACAATATTTTTCTGAGCACTATTGCTCCACGTGGTAATGCCCGACATTGAAACCCACAAGAAATTGCCTAGTTTTCACAATTTCAAAAGACATCAAAGGTTTTCTCTTGCAGTTTATTTTCAAATAGACCTATTATCTTTCAAATTGACATAAATAAGGAAAATGTATGTGATTTGATCTGCCTAATATTCTAATATGATCACATTTCACATTTAGTGGCTGTTGGGATAACTCTTAACTAATTTAGCTGAAAAGCTATTTAAAAGCAGGCTCCATTGTGCCAACAACCCCCATTCTGCATACAACTTCTATAGATTTCAGACATTCATTTACCCAAAACTGCACACAGAAAGTTCATCAAATTATTCATTATATCAAGACGACAGCAACCATGTAACCATAACAGAAACCAATCATCACAACTAAACTTGTATGTCTCTTTAGACCATACAAGTTATAAAGAATAAACTCTTTAGAACATTTTCAGGTGACCATATAGTCCTACCTTTCTGTAAACTAACATGTTCGGGGAGTCGTCAGTCTCTCCATTGCTGTTTGGATGGAGGCTGTTGTTCTTCGCCATGGTTCAAAACTTCTCCAGTAGATCTATAAACCTGATAGAGAGAAACAGGTCACTCAAACAAAGGACAATACACCTGTTTGCAATAACCAAACCTGTATGATACATTACTGAACACAAATAAATGCATCCATTTGCAAAACTGTAGAAGTTAATTTCTACTGGCATTTTTTTCTTCCACCTTATGTCATCTGTAAATCCAACCATGCTTGACCAAGTAAGTCTATGTGAATGTCAAAATGCATGGGTATCATTTGAATATAGAACCAAATTTGGCTTTCTTAAAATCGTTTTAGCTGTTGCATTTCTCTCCCAAGGTTAAAATGAGTAAGAAATTCCTTATGAACAGATTGCTAAGTAAACCATGTAAATCTCATGACAGTAAAACATAGGCACAATTAGTCATAGACAGACCTGGTTCTCGGTTTATGTTGGATTGGTGGGACAGACAATTAAATGCAAACACAGTTCCACCTTTACGCCACCTTGTCATGCACGCGATAGCTTTATGTTACGTTATGGTTGATTCACAGTCTTATCTTGTCTCAGTCCTCTAGTAAAGGAAGCAAAAGGCGAGTTTACGTTTAACCAAAACTGTACAGTCTTGCACAGACACCCGATCCTTTCAGAACCACAGACAGCTCCTCTGCCGGAACTGCAGCCCTTGCACGAGTGCCCCAGAAACCAGGCATCACCAGTAAAATGCACAAGACAAACAGGGCGCATCACTTGTTTTCACTCTCACCTCAAAAACGCCCCGTCTCCCCCAATATATGAATCCCTTTCTCGATCCCAGAAAGGATCAAGCTCCAGTGCAATTTGTCAGCTATCAGACGAATAATTTTTGGGAAATATTAGAGATCCTTTGGTTGCTTTTGACGCGTTATCGCGCGCAGAGATTCTGCCGAAAGACGGGGCACGCGCCAGCGACAAGGGCACGCGCATCCAACCTTGAACCAATCCTGGAGCCTTCACGAAAGAGGAGAATTTATTTATTTTATTTAAAAATATATATATTATTGCTGGGATTTTTCATTTTAAATAATGTGTTTTTTCCCGTCATCACCATTAAACTATGTATTATTATTATTATTATTATTATTAAGTCTTGTAAGTCTTTTTTTTCAGTATATGTACAGTGGTGGTAACCTGTACCAAAACAAAATCTGTGTATGACAAAATAGGTTAGTGCACTAAAAAAATAAAATAAAGTGCATTGTTGATGAGAGAGGTCAGCAGAAAATGGTTCAAGACTGGTTCAAAATGACAAAGTCTACGGTAAATCAGATAACCACTCTGTACAATTGTGGTTCTAATGAAATCTATTCATTTATTCTGAATATAATCTCAGAATACTATTTGTCCAAAATGTGACGATTTTTAACTTTAATTTTAAACTTCCTATGCGCCAATCAATTGAACTTTTGTCCTTATTTTTCAAAGTCACCATAAACCATTTAGCCACTCCACTCTATGTGTATTTTAACAACTTAATGCACATTGTACAAATCCACATGAGAGCATATAGAGCCAACCTACAACAGAAAATCTGTTAACATGGGATAAACTGTAAAATTTCATTCAGGTGGAGGAGGATATTAATTGTATAGTTACAATTGAATTATATAATTAACAGACATCATTGCAAACATTCAAATCTAAGTTTGTCAGTGTGTGATGATTTCCTTCAGGACCAATGACTAGTCAAGAACAGATTATGGAGTTAAAGGGATAGTTCACCTAAAAAAATAAAATTCAGTCATAATGGAGCATTTTCACACTTCCTGGTTTTGGAATGCATAAGTAAACCATTGCAGGGTAAACTTTAATAGTGTTGAATGGGAGAACAAGAAAAATACAATTTTTACTAACACATTTGCTCAATATCAAAAGAAAAACAGCACTAATACATTTCCACAACTATCCAAATGATTTTAAAAAATAGAGAGCTATGGATTATGACAATTGGAAGAGAGAAGATGGCAAATTTACTGTTACTCTCTCAGCTGCTGGATTAGAACCTCATTGCATCTGTGATAAATCATTTTTTAAAACTAATTACAGAGAAATATAATACAAAGTATAATGTTATAGATTTACACTAAATTGTTACAAAATTGCAAATATTAAAACACGTTGTCACAGTCTGTGAAAAGGGTCTATTGCTGCCTTCAAGTGGACCTGGGAAGCCTCCATCGAGTCGGGCATTTGTTACTTCGACATTTCACACATTCAAGAGGGAAACAAAATAGAAGCCAAACTTAAACAAATACATAATGAATGATGGCAAATGTTTCTGTTGTGCCAGTAAATAAACATTAGTGAATCACTTGTACAAAACATTTACAATTTGTTAATACATGGTGTCTCACAAATTATTAATTAATTTGCTTAAAACAAACCGCAAAGGGTGAGTCATAGTTCACTGTCATATTTAACAAATATAGAAGTTGAAATATTTGCAAAATCATTGGTTTCCATCATCGTTCCTGTCTGCACACCCTTATCCAATGTCACATCTTGGCAACTCAGGTATCATCTAGAATTGCTTGTTTTCCACACATGAGTACAACTTCGCTGGAACATTCATGTGCTTGGAACTCATAATTATGATATTTCCAACTCCACTTGAAGGGCACATATTACTCACCCTCATGAGGCTTTCTTTAGTGGAACGCAAAATGAAATGAAAATGAATGGTGACTGTGGCTAACATTCTGCCTCATAATAATCTCCTTTTATGTTCAACACAAGAAAGAACGTCATACAGGTTTGGAACAACATGAGAGTGTGTAAATGTTTGCAGAAGTATTATTTTTAGGTGAACTACCCTTTTAAGGGTCTTGGAGTCAATTCAAATATAAAATTGGCCAAATTGACCTGAATGCATCCTAGAGATGTAAAAATATCTACAGAATAGCATTCAGAACCTCTTGACACACAAGTTGAAAACCTTTCTAAATTACCTTTCTCAAATTCAGTCATTTTTATCCTCTTCAAACAGTGAAAGTGTGCAGCGTGAAACTGCTCCGCCCTATAACCCTGTTTGGCATTGCAGCAGTGGTCCAATCAGTGAACGCGAAAGGCGGGACAAACAAGCAGCTCTGTCCAATCAATGGCCAGATGAGCCGTCAATTAAAAGCGACTTCGTCCGAAAAGGACGCGAGAAGAGGAAAACAATAGATACATTTTTAAAACAACAGGACACCATGTAGACGAAAGACAACAAGTTTAAAGAGTGATTATCTGTCACACAACGATGTTATCTTGGAGAATTGTGGACATCAGGAAGCAGGTGTTAAAAACAAGAACTCGGTTAATGAGTTTTACCAGTTGGAGAAGTGAACTACTAGAAGTTGTTATTTATTAGCTATAATTTATGTATGTAGTTTATCAGTCTGAACAGCTTTGCAGCGAACTTTTAAGTGCAACAGGTTTGACGATGGTGTCGTGGATTATATCTAGGGTTATCGTGTAAGTATTTAATAAACAGGATTGGCTTTGTTTCCGAACTTTTATACGTTAGTAAACTGCTGACTGCGCATTTAGTTCGTATCTGCACCTTCACAGTACATTATTGTATTTTAACTGGATTACTTGGTTTTTATATATATTTATTATAGATTGTGTGCTGTCTACTAAGAATGGAAAGCAACTCGCCATTCTTTAAAACATATTTAAAAAAAAAGTTTCGACCGTACCATAATAACGCTGTAAGGGGCCGTTCACATCAAAGTCGTATTTTGAGTCCGTCTAGAGTTCCATTGTTTTTCTATGTAAGCATGCGCTAAACGGACGTCTTTGGCCGTTGTGTCGCGTCTCGCGCAGAAGTACCGCGTTTTTAAACATCGTGTCACTTAAAAGAACGTCAACTTCATAACAGAACGTCTCGAGAGTCAAGACACCCGGATTCTGTGTACAAAATGTAATTTTTATTTATTTATTAGCACAATAAATAGTTCACTGTGAACGGCCCCTCACCAAATCACTGCTGCATCACAATTATACATTCAAAAATCATCAAACTTCACAATAAGGACAAACTATTCAGAAACAACCTAAATTATGTATTATTGATGTAATGTAGTGCCTCAGGAAATGCATCATGTATTTTGTCTGGAGTCCTCTGTCTGCCAAAGAGGAACATGCTGTTTTCCTGCAGGACTTTAATGTTAGGTGTGTCTGTCTCTTTGAGGAAAATGTCAGCATGGTAAAGCACATTTTGTGCCTCTGTTTTCAAGTTGCTGTTTGCTTGGTTATCTTTAGTGTACTGTGACACAGTTAGAGATAAGGGTCACTGGTTGAATAGAAATACATCTGTGTGTTGTAGGCTATGGCATGTTACAGTCTAAAGATCTTTTTAAATGCTTTACTCTCTTTTGTTCTTATTGCAGGTTAACTTAATAAATAATTTGCTGCTGGCAAACAAGGCCTCATTTTAGAGATGTGTCTCGCTGTCTCTATATTCTTTTTCTCTCTCACACATGTTTGCCCTGTGAACAGCGTAATAGGAAATGCATGACTAAACCATTGTGACTCTAATGTGTTCTCACAGCAGTCGACATTTAAACACTTTCTTCTGGTTAGTAGTAATAGCAAGGCTCTGTTTAGAAATGATGACTTTGCTCAGAC
Source organism: Xyrauchen texanus (assembly GCF_025860055.1). NCBI lineage: Eukaryota > Metazoa > Chordata > Actinopteri > Cypriniformes > Catostomidae > Xyrauchen > Xyrauchen texanus. Next base: position 11,525,553 of record NC_068297.1, on the reverse strand, counting down.
TGTATTGATCAGCCAGCGATGCTGAAGTTGTTAAATTACAATGACAGTTTAATTGTTTAAAAGTTAAAAGATGACCCGTGCTCTTTACTTCAGCTTTTATTTTGCTTTGTATGGTAGATGTTCTAGAGTGGAGAAACGGTTACGCAATAAATGGAATCCATCCAACATCCATCCACATACACCCATGAGTGCACATAACTTTAGACGGTATCAGGCAGTGCTGTCGTTCCCATAGCTACTCGAAAAAACATGGTTAAGGAAAAGAGAGAGCAGTTACAGTGAAGGCTGGGGTGTTCCTTTGTGTATGCACTAAAGTGAGGAATTCAGCACCTTTGTGAAAAAACGCTTTAAATCTCACTGGCACAATTTCATTTTGAATGATCAATTTTCACATTTTGTTTAATTTTTTAATATTTGGCTGGAAATGCTGGATTCACCATTTCAGTGGGCCTTCAATATACTAAGTATACAAAATTATGCAAATATTGTGTCTGTGCCAACTGGCTTACTCATAGTTATGTGTCTGCCTATAACAGGGAAATGATATATTAAAATGTGTGTGTTTTCTGACAGACTTGTGTTTGGAACACTGTATCCTGCATACAAATCCTTTAAAGCTGTCAAATCCAAGAATGTCAAAGAATATGTAAGTAAACATTTCTTTGCCCACTCCATGTGCACACATAACTGGAAAATGCTAATAAAAACAAAAATGTGTTATTTGTCAAATCTATTCACCCTGAGCTATATTGAAAGCACTAGAATAACACATTATTTGAAGTTTTTATATATATATATATATATATATATATATATATATATTAGTTGTGGCAAGGTAAAACATCAAATAATGTATTGTAATACTTTCAACATAGCACAGGGTGAATATCATTTACAAATCACTCTGTTTTGTTTTTAATAGCATTTTCCATACTGTCCCAACTTTATCGGAATTTGGTTTTGTAAATAATCATTCATCTACTGTTCTACTAATTCGTCAGATTAGGGGATGCACAATTAATCACAATTGTAACAAAATCGTCAACAGTCATGGGCAGGGTGTGCACAAAGTGACGTCACTTTGTACTGAATATGCGAACGGCTTGTTCTCAGACAGTGCTTATGATTAATGGGGATTTTTTTTTAAAAAAGGACTGGGTTTTATCATTATAGGGTGGTTGTGTACCCACACTGCCAACACACATTTATGTTCAAACACCATGTAAAAGGGCATTTTGCATAATAGGTCCCCTTTAACTTTGAAGCATCTGTACGAACCCTGTTAATGTCTTTTTATATTTATATTAAAGGGATTGCTCACCCAATAAAAAATATCTTCTGTGGAACACTAAAGGAAATGTCAGGTTAGAATGTTAGCCTCGGTCACCATTCACTTTTGTTGCATCTTGTTTCCATTCAAGGAAAGTGAATGGTGACTGAGATTGACATTCTGCCTAGCATCTCCTTTTTTGTTCCAAGGAAGAAAGCATGCCTTAAGTTTGGAACAACATGCTGGTGATAAATGATGACAGAGTTTTCAGTTTTTGGGTGAACTGCCCCTTTAAGATTGTGTTTAACAGCTGGAATGTTTTTCAGGTTACACTGAATAGCTGACCAGTAACCAAAGCTTGGGTTTTTTAGCAACTTAAAGGGTTAGTTCACCCAAAAATGAAAATTCTTTCATCATTTACTCCCACCTCATACCATTGTATATACTTTTTGTCTTCTGAAGAACACAAATTAAGATATTTAGAAGAATATGTCAGCTCTGTAGGTCCAAAGGGCAACATAAAAGTACTCCAGATGACTCTGGTGGTTAAATCCATATCTTCTGAAGCGATATAATAGGTGTGGGTGAGAAACAGATCAATATTTAAGTCATTTTTCCTTCACTTTCACTTTCTCCTTCTCTTTTTGGAGATTATTGTGTGTGTTCTGTTTCTCACCCACACCTATCATATCATGTCTAAACACATGGATTTAACCACTGGAGTCTTATGGATTACTTTTATGATGCCTTTATTTGGATTCTGGAGCTTCAAAAATGTGGCACGCATTTAGTTGCATTGTATGGACCTACAGAGCTGAGATATTCTTCTAAAAATCTTTATTTGTGTTCTGCGAAAGAAACTCATGCACATTTGGGATGCCAGGAGGCTGAGTAAATCATGAGAGAATTTTTGGGTGAACTATCCTTTTAATACTGTTCTTCTACAGTGTGTGCCTGCTTTCTGGTATCTTCTGAATACGTCCATCTCTCCCCTTACTGTGGCTGTACCCTGGTACAGTGATGGTATTCGACTGTAATATTGTACCACGGTACTTTGATATATTGTATAGTACATAGAGTGATTGCTATATTTATATATCATGATATTTACATGCTACTCTAAGGTACTTCAGAGAATACCATGGTATTGCCATAATACATTTCCAAAAAAATATACAAAATAGACAACATTACCAAAATTAAAAAGGCACATTTTTCGTAAGTGTCTCTCTGCTTTCCCCTATATACTTCCTATGAACGTTGTGTTTGTGGTTTTGACAGGTTCGATGGATGATGTACTGGATCGTGTTTGCTCTTTACACAGTGGTGGAGACCATCACTGACCTTTCTATGGCATGGTAAATACACACATACTGTAATTGTCTGGACAAAATAATACTTGCCATTGGATTGCATGGAGTAAATGTGAATCAAGTGGTTTTATTAACAATTTGCCATTCATCTCTTTTGTATCTGTGGCTTTTCTTTGTTTAGCCATTGTGGTGAACATAAAGGCCTTTTATCCGTTGCTGCTGATTTTGAGCTTGATTTGTTTTCCTCAGGCCACTTAGAGGAACCAGTCTGTTAGGTTCAATTCCAGTGCATTACATTTGTTTCTTAACATTTCCAAAAAAGATCAGCTCAACCTCTTTACTGGCTCAGGTTGTCCTAAATTAGATCAACAATCCTCAACTCTTGCTCAAACTCTTTCTTCCTCTCTTCCGTCGTCCCACCATTCTGACAGTGATGGGAGGGATGTGCATGAGTAATTCGAGTAATCGAGTGCTCGTTCTGCACCGGCTACTGGGGTATTGAAAACACTACTCGAACATCGTAAATACATTTTCCTTTAAACATTTGACACTTTTGAGTCCTTTTGATAGGGGGTGCTGTGGATGTGTGTTATTGAGGTGTTGGATGGGAGAAGAAGATATAATGGCATATCTGCTTTTGAAATCAAACTGTGGCAATACTTGTAATACTATGTGTATGTCTGTGCATTAAATCTCTGAACACCGGCAGAGCGCATTTTAGAAAAGAAAACTTTCACCGCTTGTTTTTCTGAATAATAGCATGTGAAATTATAAACATGTTATAGCCTTTATGTGGACTCTCTGTAGAGTTTATGTAGAGTTTATGTATGTGCATTACTCTCATGGCGTCATTATTGGTTTCTATGTAAGCTCCAGATGAGTTCAAATGTTTTTTCTGTTATTTTTTAATATTTGTTTTGTTTTCCATTTTTATTAATGCATATTGTACATTTAATTTCCACCCCAAAGAATAGCATAATTTGCTGCTATCTTATTTTGAAACCGTTCTTGTAAACGTTTATGAATAAAACTAAATCTAAGATTTGCACATGTGGCATCGATTACTACTTTTTTGTGGGTTTGAGTACTCGACTACAAAATTACTCGAAAATGCCTTTCCCTAATTGATTGCACTAAAATATTTTCCAGGTTCCCGCTTTACTATGAACTTAAAGTTGCCTTTGTCATCTGGTTGCTCACCCCCTACACCAGAGGAGCCAGTCTAATCTACAGGAAGTTCCTGCACCCTATGCTGGCATCCAAGGAGAAGGTAATGACCCAAAAACGATAGCATGGCAATTTACATCACCAGGTGTCCTGGGAAAGGCATAGCCATGCTGGAATGTATTGTGAAAGTACAGATAATTTCAGGAGGATTAAATAATCAATGATTACATAAATGATGTTAGAAGATAAATAGCAGATGTATCGGGTTATTCAGAAGTCTTGATTCTTAATTGGTTACAGGTGCGCTCAGTATTTATTTATTTGATTGATAAACTTTTAAAACAAAAAATGCAAAGTTTTTTTTGAATAATATATTGAAAATGATGACACTTGTCATATGCACAGAAAGCTGCTTTATCCTAAATAGAGCTAGGTGCACATTCATACCGTAAGTGCTACAGAGATGTGACCATTGGTCCTGCTGAATATTACTCACTTTATCTTGATAATCCCCTGTAATTGGACAATTACATTTGTGGAATAAATTAATTATGGCTGTCTGCGAATAGAACATTTCTACATTTGCATCAGCAACCAAACATTTGCTCTCACATGATGCATTTTTGCCACTAGGTGTCAGCACAGCATAATCTAAAATATAACTTTATAAAATATTACACTTTTAAAGAAGAATTTAAGTTTAGATTTGTTTGACTGTTTTACACATATTTTGGTTTTCAGGAGATTGATGATTATATAGTCCAGACCAAAGAGAGGAGTTATGAGACCATGGTGAATTTCGGTCGTCAGGGTCTCACTATCGCGGCTACTGCTGCTGTCTCCGCTGCTGTGAAGGTATCACACACACCCACATACACATTAATACACTCTTACACTGTTCATACTCGTCTTTGAAGCTTGGCACGTGAGGCAATGCTGCATTCGAGTGCACCTGGAAAGCTCATACCTCCAAGTCTGGCATCCGTTACTACGACATGTCACAAATGAATGTGGGAAACAAAATACGGAATAAGCCAACCTTAAACAATTAATCCAGCAATAGCTCTTTTTCTGTTTTACCGGTGAATAAACCAGCATCACTTATAAACAACATATATGATTTATTAATGCATGGTATCAAACATTTAATTAATTTGCTTAAAACAAACCATGAAGGGTGAGTTGACCGTCATATATAACAAATTAATATTCGTGAAATAAATTACAGAAGTAATTTAGCAAAATCATTGCTTTTCATCATCTTTCATGTCAACGCTCCTTGCAACACCCCAACTTGGAAACTCATGTATCATCTAGAATTCTGAATTTCCCACTCTTTAATATGACTTTGCATGGTCCATTTATGTGCTTGGAACTCCTAATTGTGATATTCCAGACTCCACTAGAGGGGCACATAACCTAACAAAGCTTATATTGTCAGTTAACAGCTTTGATTCTATGTAAACAGAGAAGGTATTGTGTTATGCATTAATACATAAAATGACTTTCAACTCTGTTTAAATTAAGAATTCCTTGTGCTCTGTCACCTTGCCCTCCACTGTTCTTACAAAGGTTACATATATTAAAGGAATGTTTCAAGTTCAATGTTTACATCTTGCGGCATTAATTTTGAAACGGGGTGTATTTATACGTTTATGAACTCGCCCCATACACTTCCATTGTTAGTGCCTTGCTGAAACAGTGAGATATATATGTATGTATAAAAACAAGGGATGAGATTATTATTATTTTTATTTAATTGACATTATGCCTCAGATGTTGATTTATACATTACTTTACAAGGTTTTGATTCTTCAAGGGTTCCTTCAATGGACAATATATGATAGTGATGTCAGTGTAGATCAGCTGATCACTTGACTCATGTCACAGGGACAGGGTGCCATCAGTGAACGCCTGAGGAGTTTCAGTATTCCTGACCTTACACAGATCCCCTCTGACCAATCGGAAATATCCAACCCCAGCCGAAGGGCCATACTGTCTGCTAACCCTAGCTCTGTTTGTTCTGGTGAGTTTATGCGATTATCACATCATTGCTGATTATACTACTTACAACGAATTGATTTATCCAAATTAAACCTACTAAAGTTCCAAAACAGAGTCAAAAGAGGCATTTTAAGACCTCATGGACAGATGAATTGGAGCAAATGATCCCTCATCAGTAAATTATTGTCATGTCTCCCTCTAGTGGTTGAAGAGGGATTAAAACGTGTTTTGACAGTAAAGGGATATAGAAACTAAAGTGGTAGATTTGACAGAAATGCAAATCAATAACAAGTCTGATTTTCATGTTATCCTTAAAGTAGTAGATGTTCAGGTTGCATATTCATGCAGTGGTGTTTTTAAGGTGCATTTCCTCATGTTTGAGATCTTTATTTCTTCCTCTGTGCATCTGCTCCAATACAACCATATAAACAAGAAGGGGAGGGGCATGAGGAGGAAACAGATGGAGTATTCTCAGAAGATGAAGCATCAGTGCAGAAGGGTCTACGCAGATCTCAGAGTGTGAAAATCTCTCGTGCCAAAGCAGCCCGCAAAGAGGTGTGTGTGTATTTTTGCAACCCATAGCTTGAGTTTCTCTCAAGACTAACTGTGAAAATTAATGGTTTATTGTTTTTTTTAAAGCCTCGATATGGATCTTTGAAGCTGAAACCTAGAAGAAGACCATTAATAACACCATCCACATTTGACCATCATTGATTGTCCACTACAATCCTAAAACGGGGATCAGCATCAAACCAACAGCTAACTACAGTTTAAACCATAGTTTAAAACTTCTCAAGTTCCCAAACATTTCGTAAACTTTAGTCTTGCATTTCTGCAAGCGAATACAGTTTTAAAGCAACACTTAACACTGTTGATTACAACTATAGCTACAAAATGAACTACATACACTAACAGCAAACACAAGGACTTTTATCTTCAATATGACTTACAAATTATGAATAATACAATACAAGCAAGAAAAACAAAATGCAGGTTTAAACTGTCAGTGTTTGTCCCTGTTGAAATGAGACCCTTGCATCCTGCATTATTTGTACAGACAAAAGCACCAGTACAGAAAGGTCCATGCTGTTTTCTGGGCATCCTTTAAAAGCTTATAGACCTATATTAAATATTTGTTTTATTTCTTTTGGTGCTTTCTTTGCAAAGTGTCATTTTAAAATGGATCAGATGGTGTCTGATCTGTTTTAACTTGACCTAAACCTGCCTTTATAGAGACATCTCTTATAACACAGAGTGAGTTTCACTGTAGCACAGGGATCTCTGGTGTTCTCGCTCTCCATCTACAAGGGCAGGTGTTGAGGTCAGGGTTTCTGTAGTGTGTCCCTTTCAGCTTGTGTTCACTAATGAAATGGAACAACTGTCTGGAGAAGTACAAGTGTCATTGAATTTGTAAAGCTTCAACACTTCCAAAAAACTGACTTTGCTTGACATGCTATCACTAAGAGAGTGCTTCTTAATGTTTACTACTACTTTTTTTTTTAATGTTGCTTAACTTGTATTTGAATGTAAAACTGTCTTGAATTTATAAGTGTTTATTTGATTTTAACAGTATTTTCAAATATCATGCTAGTTTTGTTACTGCCTTTTCTAATTTTAATAAAGTAATGCACTTAATAATGTAACATTTGACCAAACACTCCAACTGCACTGCACTGTGGGAGGGTGGGTCCGATGTAGGTTGACAGAAGTTAAATGGATGGTTCACCCAAAAAAAAAAAAAATTCTCCAATCATTTACTCACTTTGTTAAAACCCCAGTGTTAAAATCAAAGTCTTTAGATTTGATATGATAAGTGTGGGTAAAGAAAAAGAAAAGATCAATATTCCTTTTTTACAATAAATCTCCAATTCACATTCTTCATGCATATTGCCACCTACTGGTTGGGGCTGGTCAAAGGTGGAGATTTATAGAATTTTCTTTTTTGGGTGAACTATCGCTTGAAACGTGGTTTGTTCATGTGTAAACAGTGGCAATTTTTTGAATATGTTTGTTTTTAACTGTTTTTCACTCTTGTTTGTGTGTTGGAAAAATCTCTGAGCAGTTGGGAGTCATAGATGTATGTTTGTGCAATTGTGAAAACATGTCGATGAGAGGATATATTTGCAGGTTTGTGACCAAAATTTGCCTTGAATGTGTTAAACCCTTGGCCTTAAATCAAGAATAAAGTTTAAAAAGTCTTCTTGAAAACATGTATGCAGATCCTTAAAAATATCATCTTTAAATGCACTAGGTTAGGAAGTACTTTCGAGTACTTTGACACATCTTCATGATTTAGCCTAAACTTAACTCTTCTTCAGGTCTGAAAGACTGTTTATTATTAATTTAAATGCTCTATGCAGCTATGTACCTCACTAATTCATTAGAATTGGAGAATGACATCTTGTTCTTCATCCCAGTGATGCTGCTTTTGTTTTATTTTATTTTTTTATTGTCCACATGGGGCAGTCAAGTTCTGTTATTTCTCTTGCTTCCAAAACAGTATGGCAAGCCATTTTAGCTTGTATACATTTGCTGGATATGAATTGTTGATATCAACAAATCGATTTTCACTAGTTAAAATTCTATTTCTTGATATCAAGTACATAATTTTCTCTAGTGGAAATGCCAATTGCTGATATCAAAAATAAAATTTCCACTAGCAAAAACTTGTGAATTCATTATATTAAAAAAATGAAAAATCACATTCTTGATTTCAAAAATGGAATTTCAACTAGTAAAAAACATTTTATTATATCTATAATTTAATTTTCACTAGTAACGTTTTACACCGATGTCATTCACTCCCTATTCAAAATGCAATTATTGATATAAAAATGTGGTTTCTTACTAGTTTCAAGTCCAATTTCACATATCAACAATTATTTTCTTACTAGTAAAAATCTAACTTTTGATATCAAGAATGTAATTTCTACTTGTGAAATGCAAATTTTTGATATCAGATACTCAATTTTCACTAGTGACAATTTTTAATTTCTGATATCTGTAATGCAATTGTTACTAGTAAGAAAGTACTTTTACATATCATTATTTACACTCCAAATGATTGAAATCTGTCATCCATTTCCAGATATCGGTACTACCAATTGTAACATGTTGAAATACATTTACAGATATCAAAAAATATACCCGTGGAATGTCTCCGTGGTAAAAACAGCTAATTTTTAAGTTTTTATTTTTATGTTTAAGAAATGGGTAATGAGAATTAATTAAAAATGTACTTTGATGTTCATTGTTAAAAAGAAATATACTACTCACTGTAAACTACACATGCCATGGGCAGAAAAATCGTGTTGTTGGGCACAAAGCTGGTGCTGTTGCGAGGTTGTCTCTAATGGACGACTCGTAAGAAATCGCAAGTCACATCATATGCTGAATGGGACTGAGACCTCTCCAAAGTTTTCTCGAATCAGCATCTCTACATGTATGGCAGCTATTCCATTTCAATGTCTGTTGAATTCCTGCTTGAATTTTCGCACCAGGAGTGGCATAAAGTCACCCAACAGCAATGTGAAAGACTGGAAGAGCACATGAAAGCTGTGATTAAAAATCAGGGTTATTCCACCAAATACTGATTTCTAAACACTTCCTAAGTAAAAAAAAAAAAAATGAATATTATGTTGTCTAAAAATGTATATGAACTTGTTTTCTTTGCATAATTCTCAAATGCATACCTACAAATAGTAAATCCAGAGACACAGATCATTTGGAGTGGTCTCTTAAGTTTTCTAGAGCTGTATATAATATATTATTTTTATATTGAACAAATTTGTATGATTTTCTAATACATTGTTTTCATGACGTATTAACAAATGTAATGTTGAATGGGATTAAGTGAGTATTCATTCCAACTAACATTATATAAACTAAAACCTTCATGAATGTGGCAATAAACTGCTCATAATTAATAAACAAGGGTCATTGTGCAGTCTGCGTTGGACACCTTTTGTCTGAATAATTAGTCTTAGCTATAGTTTGATTGTTTTAAATGAGCGTTTAAAATTGATTTTGCTCTTTTATGCTTTTTCTGATATGAGAAACCAGTAACAAAAGAATCGCTTCCTGCTCTAAACACCTCGCAACTGCTGCTGTCAGCCCAAGGAACAATACTTCTTACCTGCTAGAAGCCAAAATCATGGAGGTGTTACAATAGCAGCATAATAACATAAATGAATGTTCTAGAATGCTAATATTGTATGTCTGTGTGTTACTGTGTGGTAATAAAGTGCAAGAAGACCGCATGAAAAAATTATAATAATGGCCACACCCTTTCAACGTACCAGTATTAACTCAACTTCAGATGGGGTTTCTTCTTATAGGCTAAATCCTGAAATTAGGTACACTGAAAAAGTCATGTATGTATGCGCTTTTCAAATTGTCCAACAGCACAGTTATTTCCCTTCAAAGTTGATTGACAGGTAGAGCTTTCACCCTACACTCAAAAATATTTTACTGTATGTATATATATATATATATATATATATATATATATATATATATACTACAATTATAATTATGCAATATTTCACAATATTAAATCAACAATACTTGAATAAATGTAAGTTTTATTAATATTAGCTAAAGATCACTCAATTATTGTGTTATGAAATTGAAATGTGTAAATCTTATATTTAAGCAAATATATATATATATATATATATATATTCAATCACCGCGTTATTATTGAAAAGAACATTCCATTTTAAACTAAAGTGCATAAAATAATAATAATTAAAAAAAATAAACTAAAAAGTCAAATGTGAAAACTATTTTCACAGCATCTTGACACACACACACACACACACAGGCACACATCAGGTGAGCTCAATCAAGTTCACGTACATAGTAACATGTTTGTTCGATTTTTATATCCACTCCTTGTTCCTAATACCCAAACATTAATTTAGCCTATGATTTTATGCAAAGCGATGGAACCCATTTTCATACATTTATCAACAGCTCACAGATACATTACACAGAGTAGTATCCATATGCTGAGCCGCAGAGCCGTACGTTTGATGCAAAAGTATAAATCAGCCTTAAGTCACAGCAGTTTCAGGCCTGCAGTCTCCGGGCTGATGTTACGGGTGGAGCGAATGGATCTGTATACATGTATTTTTCGTTATTCTTATAGAAGCTGGTTGTCATAACCAATATAAAGATAGCACATTTTAAATCTAAAAAAGCAAACAATAGTAATAAATTATGCTCCAAACGGTAGATGCGCTAATCTACTTACACTGCATCGGTCCTTAGACTGTGGGCCTGAAACTGCTGTGGGTCTGCAGATGGACATATCTTGATACACTTTACAAAATCATACAATGTTATTAAAAATTTAAATAATTTACACCTTGTGGTGTTGATATCAAAAATAAAAGTGTGGTTTATGACAGAGAAAATGGATTATGGGGATGAATTAGCAGTTCTCTTTTCCACATGCATATACCCTGTGAGGTTCAATATACCTTTTTTTTTTTGAATATTCATAAGGTACGTAAGGAACTCGTAAGCACTCCTCATTATTATGTTCATATCCAAAAAGGAATTTATGATATCTGAAATGACCACTTAACTAATAATAATTACATTTCAACATGTAACACTTCCTTTTTACACTTAAGAATTCAGTTACAGATATCAATAAATATAGTTTTTTCTAGTTGAGATTCGCCAAAAAGTATGCAAGGGTAATTACAGATATCAACAATTAAATTTTAATTAGTTAAAATGCTAATTCTTGATATAAAAAAATGCACTTCTTACTAGTAAAAATATAATTTCTGATATTAACAATTATATAACAATTACATTGTTAATATAAATATAAAAATATAAATTCCTGATATCAGTAAATTAATTTCAACATGTTACATTTGGTATTTATAATATCTGGAAATACATTTCAGATATCAATAATTTGGTGTAATTAATGATAACTAAAAATAATTTCTTACTAGTAGCAATTACATTACAGATAACAGAAATTAATTCTATTATTGAAATAGAAAATTAGCATTTTTATTAGTTGAAATTAAAAAAAAATCATTTTGGCTAGTAGAATATAAAAAATTCTTATACTAGTAAGAAAAGGATTATTAATATGTGAAATTGGAATTTCAACTAGTAAGAAACACATTTTTAATATTAATAATTGCATCTTGAACAGAAGTGAATGACATATCTGTGGAAAAATGTACTAGTGAAAATTTTTACTAGTTGAGATCTAGTTCTCTTTGAGATTTTTTTATATCAAGAATGTGATATCTGTGATGTCATGTTTTATATCAATAATTCACATTTATACTAGTGGAAATGTAATTACTGATATTAACAATTGCCATTTACACTAGTAAAAATTACATTCTTAATATCAAGAATAACATTCTAACTAGTGAAAATTGAATGGTTCATATCAACAATTAATATCCTGCAAATTAATAAAAGCTAAAACGGCTTGCCATAAAACAGTCACTCCTTGCTTTTGACTGCCATGCATTTTTTTAAACACTGCAAGGGACACTTGTAATCCACATCAGTGATGTTATGGAACATCTTTGGGCACAAATATTTAAACGGAACAAACCTATATAAATTTTCTTTTAATTATTGGCCTAATACAGCAGAATCTTATTACGAAAGAGGTTTAAACATGAATCAAAATACTTTGTGTGTGTGTGTGTGTGTGTGTGAGCGTGTATTTATCACTTTGTGGGGACCAAATGTCCCCATAAGGATAGTAAAATCTGAAATTTTTGACCTTGTGGGGACATTTTGTCAGGTCCCCATGAGGAAAACAGCTTATAAATCACACTAAATTATGTTTTTTGAAAATGTAAAAGCATAGAATGTTTTCTGTGAGGGTTAGGTTTAGGGGTAGGGTTAGGTTTAGGGGATAGAATATAAAGTTTGTACAGTATAAAAACCATTATGTCTATGGAAAGTCCCCATAAAACATGGAAACACAACATGTGTGTGTGTGTGTGTGTGTGTGTGTGTGTGTGTGTGTGTGTGTGTGTAAACCATGTTTCCCCACAAGGATAGTAAAACATGAGAAACCCTACCTTATGGTGACCAGACAGGGGTCCCCATGAGGGATATGTCTTCTTAAACATACTAAACAATGTTTTTGGGAAAATGTAAAAAGGTTTCTGTGAGGGTTAGGTTTAGGGGTAAAGGGGATAGAAATTATGATTAGATCTGTATAAAATCCATAAAATGTCTATCGAGAGTCCCCACAATGAAATAAAACATGGTACATTGTGTGTGTGTGTGTGTGTGTGTGTGTGTGCGTTGTGCGTGCGTGCGTGCGTGTGTGTGTGTGTGCGCGTGGTATAACAGCAGTTGATTCATTGCGATCTCTGTCAAAGGACATGTACAAGTCTTTCATCACATTAGATTGGAGACGTCCTGTGTTGCAGATGCTATCAGTGAAAAGAGGGGAAGAGCAGAGGTACACAAACACACGTTAGTTATTTTATTAGTATTATTTATTGTTTATTATTTTGCTTTAGTTTAGTTTGAGTAAACAAGTATTGGTTTCTCTGCACAAAACTCTTTGTGGGTGGCTACCAGTGCACTGAAAAGGTGTTCTCAGTTTGTTATTGTGTTATATGGTTTCTAGGGTGTTCTGGGTGGTTGCAGGGTCTTTGCTAACTAGTACTCTGTCTGGATGGTTGCTCACTGGCTCCTTATTGAACCACAAGAGCCCACCCCCATGTCTTTTTAATATTCTTATCCCTATGTCTCTGGAGCCTCCTTCAATGTAAGTCCATGGGATTTGTCATCCTTTTTATCATCCGCCAAGTTAAATTCATAAGTCTGATAGCTAGTAAAATGAAATAGTACACTTTTCCTCAACAAGCCACACAATTTGAAGTGTCATTCATATGCATTGCACAAATAATGTAGGATGAGTTATGTGTGGGAGTTTATTCTGATCTCTCACCCAAAGAGAAATATTAATAGTAATGCTTGTCTAACCTAATTTTTCAACCATTTACTTTCATTTTCTTTGCTTAAGATTTCAAAAACTTGTAAATATAATAATATTAAAAGGTTAGATCACCTAAAAAAGAAAATTCAGTCATTGTTTACTTACCCTTGTGCTGTTATAACCGCATATTACTTTCTTTTTCTTAACACAAAATGAGAAATTATGAAAAATAAATTATGCTCAGTGATGTCACACAATGTCAGTTTATGGTGACCTCTTGAAGCTTCACAAGGACGCAAAAGTATAATTCAGAAGTCTAATCATTTATTCCATGAGACTCACAATTGTTATAAAAGCATATGATAAGCTTTGATGAGAAACAAACCAAAATCATGCGCATACACAAGACTGTATGAGAGCTGCAGTTTACACAGCCCCCCCATTCACGACATGGGGTGTTCAAGCGAAAATTATTTTTGTTTATCTAAAGTCAGGTCCACTATCCACCACAGCAATAGAAACATCTCAGAACACAACACAGCTGCACACAAACCAGAGAACCGAACTTACTATATATGTCTGATGAGTACAGTATAGACAGAGATTAGATGCATTTCAATGCCCAGCCTTACTTTTTTTTAAACAGTGTAGGCTACTCAATCAAACTGAGAAACAGAGGAAGTGGGAATGTTTTGACTCCATTCTGAAGTGGTGAGCAATTGTGACAGACCTGCGACTGAAGAGATCCTCAGCGAAAACATTCGATAGGTGTAATATTCTCTGCCAAAATCAAGTAGTTTTTAACCGGCTAGTGAGATGCACGTTTCATTAAACTGTTATGAGAACGTTTTTGGACCGGTGCCAGTTCAAAGTGGGCGAGGTTTGCTGCCATGATGACGAAAAAATAAACCAAGTGATCGCAAGAATGTACTGTTGCTCAACACGGCTGGTTAGGCCCAAAACTCTGATTTACAAATGAGGCTGGGCATAGAAATGCATCTACTGTATTCTCCGACTACAAACTCATCAGAAAATATTTAGTAAGTTCAGTTCTCTGGTTTATGTTCAGCTGTGTTGTGTTCTGTTGTTTCTATCACTGTGGTGGATCTGTTTTTAGATAAACAAATCACGTTTTCTATTGAACACCCCATGTCGAGTGGGCTGCATGAATTGTTTCTCTCGTGCAGTCTCATCATGAACGCGCAGAGAAGAGTAATGTTCGGTCAACTGTTTTGTAATAATAATGTATTATTAAAACATTAGATTTCAGTTTGATTCTCAACAAAGCTCATCGTATGCTGTCTTAACAATCATGAGTCTCATGGTCTCACTTCTGAATTATACTTTTTCATCCTTTTGAAGCTTGAAGAGGTGGTCACCATAAACTGCCATTGTGTGACATCACTGAGCTCAACAATTTTACACAATTTCTCCCTTTTTGTTAAGAAAAAGAAAGAAAATCACAGGGGTCAGTAAACAATGACTGAATTTTCCCTTTGGGGTGAACTAGACCCCGAAGCCGCCGCCAGGCGCCGCCATTTGCGCCATTTAGAATTTCAGCCGCCGCCAGCCAATAATTTCGTAAGCCAAATTGAGCCGCCATCTGATAAAGTTTGGCTGAGCCGGCTAGAATTATTTGCATCAAATAATAATTCTATCACATAGTGACATACACACACGAAATATATAAACAATACACGATATCTATTTTCCCACTGGATTCATAACAGCACAGTCTTGTGCTCGTTGCTACGATACACAGACTCACAGTGAATTGACGACCAATTAAAATTGCTCGTTTTCCGTACAGAAGAAGCGATGCATTTTTTTCTCGCACTGAGGTGAAATGGCGGAAAGAAGCAAGCAAGGTAATTTTGATCTCACTTCTCACATACTTTCCTAATTCCTACTTACTTTTTTTTTAAACTTAGGCCTACCCAGACTTTTGTTAAATCTTCAGGGCACGGTTGCACAAACACCTGAATCAAAGATTGATGTTATGAACCAAATATTCTGAAACGGAGAGATTTATAGCACTGAACGTGATATTACTGCAGTAACAAACCACCGTTTCCACATTGCTAATTCACGACGCATGCTTCAGTGTACATTGAAGTGAAATGTGCAAAACTTTGTCCAAAATAATACTGATAACAGTGTGTGTTTATATTAAGGCGAGACACGGCAGGCAAAAACATCGTTTTTTTTTTTACTGGTCAATTTTGAGATTTTTGGATATTTGTCTTCAATAACATGTCTTCTTTCAGACTTGTGGTGAAAAAAGTCCGAAATACACATTTACTACACTTCGTCTGTTTGCGTCTGTAGATTTCTCATAAATTCAACAAAAGTTTGCGTTCTTAATCAACATAGCCTACTTCTCCGCGATCTCTGCCGTCACTCACCCTCTCATCACATGCACCGTTAGGAAACTCTCTCTCTTCTGTACAATCCTGTTGGATCCAAATATGGTCATTTCCTTTTTATCAGCAACCAATCGTGAAAGTAAAAAGACTGAATGCGCGATCTCATTGGCTGATGATAAATCTTTAAAGCCCGTTTTCTCAAAATGACCTTTCTCTCATACTCCAAGTCCGAAATCTCCACTTCAGTAGTACCTAGTTATATTATGAAGACATTTACAGAGGGATTTGTAAATATATTATTCCTAGCCTGATATATATAACATTTTATTCCAAAAAACATGGCGAAAATCATTATATTCTGATTTACAGGATAACAAAAGTAGATATCCATAAATCCCTCTGTAATTTTTTTCCCATCTAATATGTGAACACAATGAAAAAAAATATTTTTAACCTGGCTTTATCCAATACTCAGATTTCGTTTTTTAAAATATATGCAAATTAGCACATATTTAATTAGATATTGCCTAATTTGCATATTTAAACATTAAATTAAAGAAAACTTGTAATACATTTTTTTCTCATCTTAATGTAACTAATCAACTGGGAAAGTTTCATGGTGATATCTGCTAGTTAAAAATTTTACCCTATTCACCTGTAGTGTCTCGCCTTAACTATAAAGTTGAACAGCGAATTACTGTACATGTCATAAATATATGCATAACGTTACTCCGTGAAGTTTGACAAGTGTGCATTCTTACACAGCATCAGGGACATTATTCACTAACGTTACAGTGGCTATTGAATGCGCCTAGCACTATAGCAAATATGTACATACGTTGTGAAAGTAAAATCTGGTGTTTTCTTTATTACATTGTATTGCATTTTGTAGAAATATAGTGTAAGCCATGCATTGCTTGGAAATATTGAGATCTAGTAAATCAGTATAACATAGACATCTGTAGACACGAAGTGGCAGCTTCAGCCATTTGCAGCTATGAAAAGTTTGGCGGCTGCAGCAGCCATTTAGGTTTTGGCTGAGCCAGCTAGCCAGCCAATAACTTCATCAGCCAGCCATTATTCTCAAAACAAATGGCTTCGGGCTCTAGGGTGAACTATCCCTTTATCATTAAGTATTATTTAGCCTAAAGGCCCATTGGACATTTGGAGGTGACCTATCAAATGTTATTTGTTATTTTATCATTACATTGAGTGTTATTTTAGAGCTTACACTGTAATGGATGTACATAAGGCCTTGTGACAGTTTGATCAGCGATACTGTGCATTGACGTAATTGTGCAGTTTGTTTTAAGTGCTGATGTTCAGAGTATCTGACCCCTCTGGTGCTTTCACCATTATGATATGTTGAAGTGATATCACTGATAAGTCTGTTTGCTTAGATCATTTGTGGCTTGAGGCTTAGAATGGCAGCACTATCCTCTCTAAAATGTACCATTTCATTGCTACATTTGCCAATGTATCAATATACATGAGGGGATAGTAGGAAATCAACTGAATGGAGATCAGTTGATGTGTATGTATGTACGCAATTCTTTCTTTCTTTCTTTCTTTTTTCTAAACATTTCTTGACCTTGGAGGTTCAAGGCATTCCTTGAATCTCATTCCTTTGCTTGGTCGCTCTTTGAATTTTTAACCCCCATCTCACACACTCTTCCTTTCTCTCTGTTTCTCTCTCTGAATTTCTCTCCCTCTCCCGCTGGGTCAGACTGCTCTCTGCCCTCATCTCTCCTCAGCTTGTCCCCGATAATCCTGCCCTCAATACCCGGAGCCCCAGACCCTTCTGCCCCGGTCCAGACCTCAAACATCCAACCACTATCGGGTTCCTCTCACTGCCTTTTCAGGGTCTGACACCTTTTGCCCCCATTGCAATTCTCAACTACCTCTTTAGAAATTCAGTGTTACTCCACCTGGAGTAGTTTAGTAATATAAGGGGCAAATAGCAAGTGTGAAGTCAATACAAAGAAAAAGAAAAAAATATGCATTTACAAGTACATACATTAGAGTGTTTGGAAATTGAAAATCTGAAAACATGAAAATTCACTTATTTACTTACCCACGTTTATTTACTTACTTTCTTTTTTTTTTTTTTTAGGCTGAAAGTTTCAGTCATACTTTATTTTCATTTAATATTGTACCATGCGTTGAAGGTGAATAGTGACTGAGGCTGACATTCTGCCTAATATCTCCTTTCGTGTGAATTATACCTTTCACTTTTGGGCAAACTATCCATTTAAGCCACACTTAAAATTTATGGATTTCATTGCAAAGGTTATAAAATATAAAACCAAGTGGCATCAGTGCAAACAAATGACAGTATACCTGTGTATATATATATATATATATATATATATATATATATATATATATATATGTATATCTCGTTTTTTTTTCCAACTAATCTAACTCAATTTAACCAACAGGTCCCAAGGTTATTTTTAGTGGATGTACAAAGTTTACACAGGTTTTTCTGTAATTTTGAACAGAGTATCTATTTCTTATATATATATATATATATATATATATATATATATATATATATATATATATATACTGTATATAATTTGATACCTACCAAACTTATTTTTGTGAAAAGTTTTGCATGAACAATTTGAATGTTCTATCTTTCTTTAAAATAAATGCAACTTGGTTTGATATTTTGCTACCTAATGCAATTACATTCATGTATTTTAAGTGTGTTTAAGTGTCCAAATACTTTTTGAGTCCACTGTATAGCATATTTGTCCAGAATGAGAATGAGTATTATGTTTGAATGGGTGTGTGGAAGATCACTGTGGTGGCGTCCCATAGGAGAGGGCATTTCTCAAAAATAATGTGTCTCAGGACATATTTAGAAAGAGAACACTACCATCAAGGATAATTCGGAGCCTTGAAAGGCACATGTACATCTATATTTAGTGCACTAGTTGGTTTTGGTGGTTCCTGCCTCAAAAAAAAAATCTTTCTTTTTTCCAGCAAAGTTCAAAGTTTTGTTTGTAGTTGAAATGCTCTTGGATTGAAATCTAGAGGAAGAGATCTACAATGGTATTTGGACACTTATGCCACACTTAAAAAAATTATGAATATCTTTACATTATATAGCAAAATATCAAACCAAGAGGCATTAATAGACTAATCACACTTTCCAAGTGAAACAGTTTACAAATTGAAGTTTGTAAGGTTTTGAGTTATAAGACAACAATACACTTATTGTTCAAAATTAAGACAAAAAGTATTGGACACATTCTGATTGCCAAACTTTGCTTCTACATTTAATGTGATGAACTGCACCAGTGTTTACTCTGCTAGGACACCTGTGTGAAATTGAGGAAAACTTTACTTAATACAGCCGCTAAAAATCACCTTGAGTTCAGTTAAAATGTTCCACTAATGACTAATTCCTTTTCTAAAATCATATAAAAATAAAATTACTGACTTTACTGATTACCTAATTGTAAAAGTAATCAAATTACTAATTGCTTTTAAGTTACTTTCTAAAACACTTTTTACAGATAAGTTTTTCTGCTAAACCAAATCAAAATGCAAACAGATGCACATTAGGATGTGCACAGATAGTTGACATTCGGTCACTATTAAAATCACTATTCAATTATTCTACAAGTGCAATACAGGTCTTCAACCTGACCCAAACTTGACCGTCGGGTTTCAGTCTGTTTTTCAAGTAAAGGGTGAGTTAGGGTCTCTTCAAACATGTTTTTCTGTGTGTCTGCGCTGTTTTTCTACATACTGTAAACAAGAACTGGACAGGCATCCTTGACTGTTGCACTGAATCTCACTGTTTTCTCTTTTAGCGTCTCGCTCAGGATTGCCACATTTTTAGACACCAAGTAAAGTCAAAAATAACTGCACTGTGCTGCTTTCTGAAACAGTTCAGGTTGCAAAGAGGACTTCGTTTGACTGTTAAACATGATTCCAGGTTGTTTTTCACCAAGGAAAGTTTCAGCACTTTATAAACGGTAAGACGTTGTTTTTCCTTTTGCTCTAATGTGCATATTTACATACAGTATTTAGACAAGTTCAATGCCATTTGATTTAAAACCATTTTAAAATCAAAGCACTCCTAAGAGGCTATTTGTGATGTGCAACACACATAACATTACTTGCATTCACTGCCTCATGGATAAGTCAGCCCACCCTGGCAAAGCACATACTACATGCAATGAAAATTTTGGAGCTTTTCCACTGCACATTACAACTCGATTCAACTCGACTCTGCTCCCTTTATTGGGGTTTTCCACTGTGGATAGTACCAGTACCTGATACTTTTTTTAGAACCACCTCGGTCGAGGTTCCAAGCGAGCCGAGCCGATACTAAATGTGACTTCAAAATCCTGCAGATCACTGATTGGTCAGGGAGAATCGTCACTATCTGCGTCACTGGATTTCTGACACGTGACATCAACCCTCTAGGTTTAAATTTAGCAACAGCGATAACAGTATCATTTGTTCACACGACTTTCAAATCGTGAAAAAAGAAATGGCTGTGCACAAAACCATGCTGGGGTCAATAAACGAGGTGCAGACGGTCCACTCGTTAGCGATGAGCAAAACGAAAAACACTCAGCTGGAATTGTATCAGCTGTTGGCCGCACACGGCTACCACCGGACCTACCAACAGTGTAGTGAAATATAAAAATAAAACTTAAAAGTGACTACAGAACCATCAAGGAAAAGTGGAAGTGGTTCGACCAAATGGACGCTATCTAAACCGGAGAGCAATGGGAGGGAGAGTGTCCTGGACTGGCCTTGATCCATGATGGAGGATGGTATGTTTTGTACTCTGCTTGAAAGCTTCACTTCACATTTAGTTGACCAACTACTGGAAGCTTGCTTCTAATACAACCAGGACAATTTAACTGTTACACTTGTGTAAAATCACCATGCAACAACTGCTTTTTGATGTTCACTGAGCTAGTAGCTAACAGCCAGCGGTTGTGTTATTGTTTTGGTCAGTTTGTGTCATGTTTAAGATGATGTCACGGCAGTAGAGGCAGCGCAACTATGATGATCAGCCTATAATCCCACCCACGTTGAGGTGGTACTAAACTGCAATGGAAATACAAGCTCAGAAAAGTAAAGCGAGTAGAGTTGAGGCGAGTTGAACCGTAACGTGCAGTGGAAAAGTGCCATTTGATTATGTTTGTTTAAGTTTAATGTGAAATTGTATCATATGAAGATCTGCATATTTTGCCATTTAGGCTCATAACTTTCTGTGCAATTTATTTGCTGCTATTTCGAGTAGTGTTTGAGGAAATTCCATTACAATAAACATTCATGTCCCAACTCCCAACGAAAATCTGATTAACTTTTCATGAAACCTCCCAGTTAACCAAATGTTAAAAACAGTAACCGTGCACATCCCTAATGCACATATAAACATAGTGTCACAATCACTAGACGGAAGCAAAGATGCAAGTAACTCTTTATTAGAGTGAAAAGAAACAACACAGTTCTGGAGTACGGGTGGGCTGGTGATGCAGTGGCTAGATGGTCAGCGTGCTGGTACAGAGAGTGGTGAATCCGGTACGAGTAAACATCAGACGAGACGAAACCACGAAGACATCGAACAGGAACAGGAACTAACCCAGAACAGGACTGCAGACAGGTAAACGAAGAACAACACTGAGGGCACCAAACAATGATCTGACAAAGAGAGGAGAGTGTGATGAGTTCATATAGGGGAGTGAATTGGCAGCAGCTGGTGCGGGGAATGATGACAGGTGCGCTAAACAATGAAACAAGCGGCAATGCCCATTCACACACGCTTACACACATAGAACAACAATTACACGAGACATGAAGGAAACAGCGTATTCATGAACCGTGACACATAGTTCATGTTTTAAATGTATTTTTAAAAAATAATGTCATTTTAGAAATATGTTTAACCCATGTCCTTATATGTAATTAACTTTCTTGAAAGTCAGCAATGTAATTAAGTTACAGTAACTAAATACTTTGTGATCCGATTACACCCAACACTGGTTCAAAGTCATTGTAAAAATGTTCTTAGAAGAGGTCTAGCATCATTTGTTTGCAAATGCCACGTGGTTTGATATTTTGTCAAACACAATGAAAGTTATGCATTTTAAGTGCTGTGAGTGTCCAAAAGTGTCCATATATATTTTATGGCCACTGCATTTGTGTGTGTGAGTACCATAACCCTCACGCACACACATATACATATCTTTAGCTCCATTTACACTAGCAGGCGTTAATTCCTGCACGTAGCGCTCATACCATGGTTCATTCACAACAATTAAACGCTATGCAAAAGGATATGCATATAACAAGCTTGGTGCCCCCGGGTACAACGAGGTCACTGGCTGGTCTTTTGTAGCAGCACTAATGAGAATTCAACTAAACAGAATGCGCTTCCATCGTCACGATGACCTAATGAGCGACATCGTACGGTGGGAAAACCCAGGACCTGTGTGAGCACCCAAGTAACACTACGCTGTAACCCGTACACTAATGTGAACCCACCAACCAGTGGCGGCTTCATTCAACACAACAGAGATGGAGTGAAGCAAGAACAAGTGGGGGAAAGAACAAGCTTAATTACCAGAAAATGCAATCTGCGCTAGAGTTCATTTGCAGACAATAGCCGGGGCATAGACCTCATTGGGGTTACCCAAAGGGGCCCAGTGGACAATTGGGTCATTGACATCAGAATGCTTGACAAGTCTCTGCAGGGCAGAGGAGAGTTCAAAAACCAGAGCAAAATCGAGAAGTTTGTCGCCGAATCTGTCGGAAAGGGCCTGTCAGGAGCGCTTAGCGTGCCCTCTAAACGCCCAAATGATCAGAATGTCCCGTCCCTTACACAAATACAGACACACACTGGCCCCCACCGTTGCAGGTTT
This sequence comes from Xyrauchen texanus, assembly GCF_025860055.1. Classification (NCBI taxonomy): domain Eukaryota; kingdom Metazoa; phylum Chordata; class Actinopteri; order Cypriniformes; family Catostomidae; genus Xyrauchen; species Xyrauchen texanus. The sequence continues at coordinate 11,502,577 of NC_068297.1, read as the reverse complement.
AATCAGAATTTGCATGGTTCTCTGTCTTCCTCAGGCATGATATAATTTCTGTACTGTCCCATTGGCTCAGTTGAGAATGGAGTTGTTTTGTTAGCACTGCTGTGTTTAGCTTAGTTTCAGAGCTGGGTACAGAATTAAGATCTGACATGTTGCAGAATGTTGTCAAAGACCTGATGAAGACTATCTAGGAACAGAAAACTTATACTGTTATCAGTTAATCAGTTTTAATATGAATCTCTCTCTTTCTTTCCTAATATCTCTATTCCTAATGTCTCTCACGCTTTCTTACTGCTGTGCCATCTGAACTCTATAATTTATTGTGACAGGTTCAACGCAGCTAGCAAGCTCTTGAGTTGAAATATTGTTGTTAAAACATCCTTACCACCACAACTCTCCAATCTCATTTGCATTTGTGAATATTCAAATATAGTATGTGAAGATGTGTCATGCCAGGTTTGACATTTAAGATGCCAAACGGCATTGTTTTTCAATCAACATGACTAGTTGACATGTTTGCAACCTAAAGTTCCAGTACCCTGACATTGACCCTATTCTGCCATATTACTGACGAGCACCATCTCCCATTAGAGATATTTGCATAAATTCAAATGTAGTAACCTTTTCCAGTGGCGTGACTGATAGAGAGTTGCACAAGTCACATGGAAACAAGCTTGCAATCGCATTCACATTAGCAATGATGAGTGCAATTCGGAGATTGCATTTTCATTCTAAGATTTCATTTCTACTCCAGTGATGGTTGGGTTTAAGGTTGGGATTTAGTTAAAGGGGTATGGTTAATAAAATATGCATTCCTGTTGACTGTATTACATAATGTATGACAACTCGCTTTTGGCGCCACTCTGTGGACATTTCACCCCGAAATTTGAGCTCACTTTCCCGGACTTTCAACTACACTTCTAGCTTAGGCAACTGGGGACAGTGGTGTGGTAAGCACAGACTTCAACAAATTTCACTGCAGAAGTTTCGACATTTTTTAGTCTGTTAAAATATAATAAAGTGCCTCTGTAAAAAAGTTTGTTGTCAATCATTCAGCCAAAATCCCTTTTTTTATCATTTAGTGTACTTTCTCACTCCTTCAGGCATAATTTGTTGATTAAGCAGCGACAAAGCCACTATTATTCAGAACCTTGTCTGACTCTAACCGTAAACAACTGACGTCAAAAGGCCGGACAGTGAGATTACAGTAGGGGTGATTTTGAGAGGCCATGTGCATTGGGTACATGCTGATCTCTCATTGAAAGACCTGTCCCATTTCATCACTGTCTGTTTAATCTAATGTGGCAGATCAGAGAGGAGTTCAGCTATTCCAACGTGGGACAATTGACCTTGTGTGGCCTTCCCCAGCAGCTGTCACATTGCCACACTGTAATGGAGGCAATTAGACGCACTGTTTCTCTAAAGCTTTGTGTCTACTGCGATTACAATCTAATCAGCCACACACATCCACACAGATACCTGTAGATACTCACATTCATTGACATGTCATGTGGCTGAGATGTGGAAAGCATGTAAGAAAAGAGATTTCAGGTGTGTGAGAGTGTGTATGTGAAACAAATCATGGAGTAACTATTAAATGAATAGTTCTCTCAAAAATTGAAAATTCTAGATTTATCTACTCACCCTCATGTTGCTCCAAACCTGCTTGATTTCTTTTCTTTTAAAAAACACAAAATGATTTATTTAGCTGAATGTCCAAGCTGCTCTTTCTATACAATGACAGTCAAGCTGAAAATGTAATAAAAATCATATCTTCTGCTGTCTGTTCACATTTTTTTTGTGCGTTGACAATTCACACAAGAACCGAATCGACCGTTTGCAAACAAAGGCATTCTCACATATATACATTAAAAGGAAAACAGGCATTTTAAAGACAATTTTCATGTTAAAATTCCTCTCATACTCTAGAAAATGTGTAAGGTATGTTCCATATCTATTAAAATGTGCAAGTTATTGTGTTGCACATTTATTGTGGTTCCAAAATTGAGTTATATAATACATACAGGAATACATATTTTTTAACCATATGCCCTAACCCAAACATCAACCCTAGTTATCACTGGAGTAAAAAATATCATCTTAGAGGGACAATGCAACCTTCAAAACATGTTCACAATTATTGGTTATTTTAATTTCCTAAAAGTAACTTGAAACTTGAAACTGTATGCATACTATCAATGATAAATTAGACTGAAATCTTCATGCTTTTTTTTATGTTTTTTTTTTATTATTATTATTTCCTGATTTTCCCTATCATTTACAATGTCCTCTCCTTCTGCTTTTTGTTAAAATGGCAAAAAATAATTATAAAAAAATATTAAAATGGTGCAGGTTAAATGTATTTTAAGTCATTACCACAACATAATTAACTGATCCATTTTGCATATTTGTTTCTTAACTTACCAGCAGTATGCAAAGCTTTGACTTCATTTAGGAGACAACATTTTTAAAAACAATATCATAAACTTGAGTTAAGATCAAAGTAACTTCATTTTATGTGGAGGAAAATTACTGCTACTTAATCATAAAAACTTCAGCATGATTTTATGTGCATGTTCAAAATATAGAGAATTGTTTTTTTTAAATAGTGAAGTCATCAAAATGCTACAGATTTACCATTGGGTACATCATTCATTTTTTTCGTATTATTAAACAAATGGGCTTGTAAATGGTTGTTTTTCAACAATAATATGATATGAATATATGCTTATTCGAAAAGGTTTCAAAGCCCTTATGATGTTCCCTAAAATTGCAACATAATAACACTGGAAATAGACATGTTGCTACCGAATGTACCATGACACTGATTTTGACCCATCGCCATCTCCAATCATACTTTTTTTCATCAATTTAAATCTGTTAACATTTCCTGCTGCACAAGCTGACTCAGAGGCATGGGTTCTGGTCCTATGGAAACCAGGAAGAAATTGTGATCACATAAATAATAGTGAGTGTGTTTTGAAAGTTGCATTGTCCCTCTAAGATTATATTTTTACTCCACTGATGATTAGGGTTGAGGTTTGGGTTAGGGCATATGGTTGAAAAAACATGAATTCCTGTTCACTGTATTACAGTACATCATTTACAACTAAAAATCACTTTGCTTTACAACTACATTTTTTTATCCAAAAACTGGAGCTCACACCTCCCCATGCATTCAACAACACTACCAGTTTCGGCCACTGGGAGCAGTGCTTCATATTTCGGCAAGCACAGACCCATTGCAGCTGAAGAACTTTCAGTCTACTGTCATTGATTCAAAGTAAGATCAGTCTGAAAAAAAAAAATGCATTGTTGTTATATGCATAGATTTGTGGTACTATATAAAAAAATTATGTTTCTTCATATAATTTCAAATTTCAGATAGAATTTTTTTTTCTATTCAACCCGATTTTCGGAGAGGAGATGAGGCCTTACACCAGGGATATTCAATTAAAGTTTCAAATGGTCCGGTCTCTACATTTCCTTCCCAGCCAAGGTCTGGAAAATAATAACTTGGTGTCTGTGGTTAGTATGGCTTTGAAATTATACTTTTTTTTTGTTATTATAACTTCCCATGTTTGCATCAATAGTACTTTGTAAAAGAAAAGATAAAAATGTACCAGTCAAAATAGTCTCTTCAAAGCAGAAATAAGGACATTGGCCCAGAGACAAAACCAAAGTAGTGGTGTGTGAGGAATCATTTCTACCAAAAGATTATGCTAATATATTTCATATAGTTCATTAATTGATGGCATTTTGATATTAATATTACAAGATAAGATCAACATGTTTTTTCAAGACCTGGCTGGAGTCACACAGCACGCCCTGGATTCGAACTTGCGACTCCAGGTGTGGTAGGGAATGGACATTTTTATATTTTCCTTCTAATAGAGAATCTAAGAACAATAAACCAATAATTTACATCTTAAAAATACGGTTTGCTTAAATTAAGTATAAATGGCCTACTATGAAATAAGTTTTCTCCCGTGTGTTTTAGAGAAAGATGCCAGTCTTCATCTACATTGCTGCTCACCGTGTCTCTGCTGCTGTTGTTAAAATGACCGTGCCTGGAACTCTACTTAACCTAATCAGGCTTTATGCGACGCCTCGTGTATATTGTGAGGGAGAGAGGCAACACGCACAGGGAAGGAAATGAAGCGTGTTCAGCGCTTGAGAAAAAGTTGATATTGCGCTGATCGCCCCTGATTGCTTGTGGTGAGTACAGCTCTGTTGTTTTGATGCACTGCTCACTAAAACTGTAGAAACGTTAAGATAGGACAACTGTTTTCATTATCTTGTGGTCCGGATGGAACCAAGCCGGGGCCTGGACTCGGACCGCGATCCGCTAATCGGTGATCGCTGCCTTACACAATCATAATAAAGTTGACCCTGTCCTTATTTTCTATTGTACTCTATCGGGTCAGTGGGCCTCATAATCTCTGGCTTTGATTTAGGCTTTGAGCTCAACATAGCAAACCAAGACTGGAGTTTAGCAGTTGGAGACTAGCTCGCTCTTGGCCTCTGTCTTTCTGTCTCTCTCTCTTTCCTTTTGTTCAGACATAAGCCCATAGAATGGAGCGAGTGTAATCCTGTGTTCTTAAGAACTGCACACGGCCGTGCTCCTGATGAGAGTGACCGTGCACTCACCCGGAGCAGCAATAACACTCTGAGATCAAGTATTCAAAGGCCGTAGGAGGAGGAGGAGAGATAGAGGAGTTCAAAGAGAAAAGTAAGAAAAAGAGAAAATTCCCAATTTAAAAAAAATATATATATATATATATATATATAAAATATATTGCAGGGTTTACTTTTGAAATGTTTCTTCACTACAGATTACAGAATACATGCTGTAAAATGTCATTTGTAACGTATTCTATTAGATTGCTCAAGGTCAGAAACGTATTCTCAATACTTGGGATTACTTTTTCAGCACTGGTAGATTTTTTTCACTTATTTTGACTATAAAAAATCCAGTACAACAATACACATGTTAAAAATACATTCTCTGAAAAACCTACATATCTTATGCAGTGTTGTTTCTAAAACAAGATAAATCAAATTGATCTTGTTTTAAGGATTTTTAGATATTTTTCAGGAAAACAATACAAAAATTATTATCAAGAATATGTGATTTTTGATCCAACGTGAACTTCCTTCATAAAAAAAAATATGATCGTTTCTGGTAACGTGCATGTAAAATAGCATTTTAGCTTAGCGTAAAGCTGACAGTTTACACAAGGTTTATTTCTTCTGCTCCAAACTTACTTCAAAATTACTTCTCTGTCTACTTGTATGACTGTAACACATCATAAGAAAGTATTTCACCGCTGCTCAAACGCCCTTTGGATCACATTATTTATATGTATAAATGTTTTCCATCTAAAAGGACTTTCTATTAAGTGAAACAAATGACAATAAAATGAAAAGTAATCTCTTCAGTAATCAAAATACTTTTTGAATGTAACTGTATTCTAAATACCAATGATTTAAATTGTAACTGTAGTGGAATACAGTTACTTTTATTTTGTATTTTAAATATGTATTCCCATTACATGTATACCGTTACTACCCAACCATATATATAAATATATATATGGCAGTATACCAAATAAAACTAAATTGAGTATATAAGCTTGTGTGTGCATTTTGAACTTTGTTGAATTTAAAGGAATGTTCAAGGTTCAAAACAAATCAAGCTCGACATGTATCCAATTTTGTCAGTTCCTGTCATGACAATATAAAGCTGATAAGCCTGATAACCTTTGCACAATATGTGCAACGGCTCTTTTTACATAGAAAAATTCACCCACAGTAATTTGTCTGTGAGACATTCCCAGTTTATATGCATATTAATTTTAGTTGATCATTTAAAATTACAATTTATACAACTGTAAGTCTCAAATAACACACGTTTTTAAATGTAAGAATTAATATGAGGGCTTTAATAAAAGTACAAGCTTCTAAAACTCTCTGGAATGCCTTGCCCCATAGACTTCTATTGAAAGTTCACTATAAACCATTTTTACAAACTGAGGGGCGAGTCCAAATATTTGCCTTTAATAATTGGCAGATATGGCTTTTTTTGAACCCTTAACAACTGAGAGAGACAGATAGGAAATAATTGTATAATAATCTTAACTCTGACTCTTGAGAGTGTCAGCCCCAATCTTTCCACACCTCTCCCTCTTTCCATCCAGAAAACTGAATGAACCTCAAATGTGTTTTAATTAGACCTGGGATGGAAAGACTGAGAGACAGACAGACAGAGACAGCAAGATTGTTTTAACTCAACAGCGCTTCAGGCAGTGCGTTTCTGTTTCACCCAAGTGTCTAGTGCGATTGTGCTGTCAAATATGGGGAGGAAAAATCCCCTCTGATCTCACTCCCATCATGATCTTGTTCTCCATCATCACCCTTTTTCTTTTTCTCACCCCCTGTCACTCTCTCTGTCACCACTGGCTATGAATCTCTTTCAATTTGCCGCATCATTTTACTGAATGCATGCTTCTCAGACTCTACAACAGCATGCAAAGTTTTGAAGAGTGTGGGGGGCGTTCACTAAGATGAATTGTACCTATTTTCTCATGTTGTTTGTGTTGTTTCAGCGCCACAATCATTGAAAGAATTTTGCTAATAATGTAACAGTGGCTACCACAATCTAGCATATTTTGAAAGGACTGCAAGCATTGTTCCACCACTGCAATCCATGTGCCTGAATCTTTAAAGTATCAAAAGTGTGTTATATCTATGCCACACAACAGGATATAAAACAAAATCTTCTCCATAATTGTATGATTAATTACTACTACCATTATCAATACAAAACACACAGATGTCATTTCCTCAAAAATCGAGGTTACAGTGAGGGACTTACAATGGAAGACAATAGGGACAATTTTTGGACAGTATAAAGGCATAAATGTGAAATGCCTTTATACATTTTTTTATAAAAGCACTTGCATTAATTCTTCTGTTAAAACTTGTGTATTATTTGAGCTGTAAAGTTGTTTACATTTTAATTTTACCGTCATTTTAGGGGTTTAGGGTTTGTTGACATTACATTGTCATGGTAACGAAGTTGTAAAATTGGCTATAACGTTTCACAGAAAAGGTTAGTAAGCAATTCTATCGCACTAAAATCATGTTTACATGCGTATTATATTTATATTTTCTTCTGGCTATACTTTTTAAAAAGTGAGTCATTTAATGTTAAAAAATTTGACCCATTCACTTCCATTGTAAGTGCCTCACTGTAACCTCTATTTTTTCATTTTTTAAAGAAAAGGGTGAACGAGTCGAAATTAATATTTATGCCAAAAACTCTGTCCACTGAGCTTAACTTGTCTTGAACCCGCAGTATTTATTTAAGTGCATTTGACTGATAAAACTTGATTACAGGTGGTTAGTGAATTTAATGCATTTTGTCTTTTTTTTACGCTAAAATACTGAGTTCTAAAATGCTGCAGGGTCATTATCCGAAAACGTGGCATTCCCCACTTTTAATGTTTGATTTTCAAAGTACTGTTTTGAAAATCTTTAAGCCCCTTTTTGGATGAAGTAGATCCTTACCTCTCAGGAAAATGTGCCGTGCCATCTCAGGCTATCTTGTTTTTTTTTCACTTTTTTCATATAACCAACGTAAATGTGTGTGTTTGATCAACCCTGTTACCAACATATTATTTACTTTTTGGAAAGGTTTTAAATACACGTATAGTTCAAATATGATATACTGTGAAAAAGAAGTATTCTTCCACCCCCCCCTTACTAAACATATACAATTAGTTGATTACTTTTTTATTTTCATTTTTTAAATGATATTAGAATATTATACAAGTAACAGGGTTGACACATCAGTAACAGGGTTGACAACAGTTACCGTATTGGTTATACTGCTTGTTTGAGTAACAGTTATGGGTGTAATGGAGTCTTAATTGGACATTCATAAACCTTTAATTCAACATGACTAATCAGCATATTTTGGAGACAGCTCTTCTGAGATATTTTAGCATAAAAATTATGAAAAATGATGATGATTCTGCGGATGTAAATGTACACCGATTGTTTTATTAAAACAATTACATTGCAATTAAATGATCAATTGAACATGTTTGGCAATGTTGAGTTAGCCCCACCCATGTGCATGCTGTATCAGGGGACCTCACACAAAGTCACCTCAAAACTTTGGTGTTTCAGGACCCTTCAGAAATCAACACATTTCTGCAATTTTCAGCCATTTCTTTGGTAACTACATTGATATGTCAAATAAGAGTTAAATGTATAGTTTTTTGTGTATGAACAAATAATACTTTATCATTTTATATGATTTTTCTTTAAATGGAAAGATGAGTTTTATTAGCTTGCTTCAAAGCTAATCTCTAGGTCAAACCATTAGCCTTACAGAAAGATGGACTGCCAAAGAATTAAGCATGTGAACTGCAAACACTAAATGTTTTGTGATTCATTTTACATTCATTTACAAATAAATACATCATAACTTGTTTTGTAGAGAAGATTATTTTCATAAATGAACTTTTTTTTAAAGATGGGCTTAAATGGTACAGTGCCACAAAATTCATGCAAACTATAGCCAATACAAGCTAAGCTTGAATGAAAAAAACTTAACATTTCTCAATGTGGGCACAATAAAAAGTACTAAATCAATTCATTTTTACATTTTGTTAATCAATGAGGATGTGGGCTTATTTGGAACACATGTGGGCTTAAATGGCTTAAATGGTGCCAAAGTACCAATTAAGCCCATGCCAGACTTCTGACTTTATTCCTAAATTATCTTAATTTTATATTCTAAATTGTACATTAACTAATTAATACATTTTCAAATGAGAGATAAATCTTGCATTTTAACAAATTGTTTTTCTTATAAACTATGTCAATATCTATGAAAAAAACCTAGACTTAGATTTTGGTGGGCTTAATAGGTACACTTGGCACTCCCCCTCAGTCATTTAGAACTGAAGAAACCTCTTGGATGAGAGGCAAAACATCTTCAAATATGGACGTACCAAGTCCAGTTGCCCTTGATTTAACCCTTCTTGGGTATACAACATGGGTAAGACACACAAAATCATACTTTCGTCAACCCTGTTACCCTGGAATGGTAACAGGGTTGACGAAAAATGTTATTGGCGGCCATTACTAGCCATGAGGTATAGGTAATGACACCACATCATGTGCCTTAATGAGAGGCTTAAATGTTGTTATATATGTACATTTTTAAATATGTACAAATAACTTTTTAACGTATGCTTTTCTGGTAACAGGAATGACACAATGAGCGTGTCCCCATCTTTCAACATTACATAAACTCAAATAAAATTCATAAAAAGTAGAGAACACTTACTTGTCTTCTACCTTCAACTTCTTGAAAGGCAGATGATGTCACTTCCTGGAACTGATGCAACTTTTGGAACAGTCCATTATCTTTAAAGAGGTGTTTCATAAAAAGTAACAGGGTTGACGAGAACCTAGGGACCCGACTAAATTGTGTTTTTTTTTTTTCACAATTTGACATGTTAAGAATAAAATCCATTCATGACTAATAAACTGACACTTAAGGCTTTATACAAGTATGTGGTTTTTTTATGATAGTTTGACTTTTTTGGCCTCGATAGCAAGTAGAAGTAGAAAAATCATACTGAGGGACAGGCCATTTTCAACATTTCTGCAAGATGCTTTGCACAAAAATGTGATTAAAATCCTTTAAAAACAAAAGATACAGAAAATAATTTATTCTTATATTATGAGACATATTATGGAAACTAAATTATAAAATATTTTATTTGTTTTATGGTTTATTAAGATTTACAGAGCTTTTTTTTCTGAGGGACACAAAATGGCACGTTTTCGTATAATGACCCTGCAAATGTTTTGTAAAATCGCCTGTGTATGTGTTTTGTGTGCACCCTGAAGTCTTAGATTTCAGTCAAATTTGACACATGCCAGCTTGTGACCCACAGTCGACATTCTGGGTCTTTCCTTACATCCCGTTTTCATTCAGTGCTGTTATTCATCTCCGGTCTCCTTCCTTCTTTTCCTTAACACTTCAATGTCTAACACACACTCTCTTTTCCCAATGTAAATAATTCCTGTCTTTCTGTAGAGTTGAAAAGTTGAGAGACGTGTGCATGAGGTGATGAACTCTTGCTTAACGCTCAGCGAGTCTGATCCAAGAGAGGTCAAAGGAGGCTCAGTGCCGATTCAATTTAGGTTACGACCACAGACAGCTATTGTTTTAACTTGAAATGGAATCTCGAGATGTCTAAGGAAAGTTCAAGGCTATATATCTATTGTGACAGAAAGTAATTAGTGGTTTCACAATTGTTTAATATAAACAACAATGATAAGTTCCTTAAGGTGCCAAGTATTTGGATGTTACGGTGGCTTGTTATTTCATTGGGGAGATGAAATTGTAATAAATGGTTTCATTGTTTTCACTGTGCAGATACATTAAAATTGAAATAGCTTCACAGCTGATTGGTCCATGCTATCTTCATGTCAGTTAGAATGTCCACTTCCACGCCCGGTGTCCTGTGTTAGACAGGCAAAGTGAATGCCTTAACTGTTACCACTTAACTAGGTTAACAGTGTTAAGTTTCTCTGGGCCAGCTAGTGTTACCGCTATCTAGTGGCATTTTCATGCTTAATGAAAGCTGGTTAGAAAGGCTGCAAATTTTGCAATATACCCTATATGAAATACTAAATCTAAAATTATTAAATTTAGGGGTCAGGGTTAGGTTTTATTTTAGCTATCTGTAGAGTTATGACAATGTATTTTGGTTAAATTGAAGTTTTTTCCCAACTATGGTCTAGACAAGGCTTTATAACTGTGTTATTAATGGCTAATTACAATGTAATAAGATTAAACATGGTGAAATTCATTTGAAAGGTTTCTTTTCTTCTATGGGTTTTTTCTTTCAATTGTTTAAACCGCTCCATTGAGGTATTTCTTTCTTTCTTTCTTTCTTTCTTTCTTTCTTTCTTTCTTTCTTTCTTTCTTTCTTTCTTTCTTTCTTTCTATATCTCAGTGTGGTATCTGACCTATCACACACTTCACTGCTCCCCTTGCTCTGTGTTGAATGCAGGGCCCACCACAGTTCAACATGCTATTCAACATTTTCACATTCTAGACATCTCTATGCTCATGCATTAACACTAAAAAACTGACACACACACACACACTTTTAATGACAGAGGGGATGTATTGTCAGCTTGCTCTCTATGTCTGTGTGAGGTGCTGTCATTAAATCAGGTTTAGGGACAAAGGCCTTACAGCTGATTTCTGTATGTATTGCTTAATTATAATCTTTTACTCGCTCTAACATTCACGTAAACACAAAACACACTCTAAGAGAGTTATTTCTTATGCCAAGAATACACTGAGTGTCTGTTTGTGTGTATGTGTATTGCATCCTGGGGCAATTCTGTGTCTTTCAGCACTAGGTAATTAGTATGAAACTACATGCTCCCCTGTTGTGTAATGCTAGAGAGGACTGAAGTATATAGCACACTAACTACTCTTGATATATGTATATAAATATTTTATATAGAATGTATACTGTGCATGCAGTAATCTGCACAGTATTCAGTAAGCAGTAAGCAAGGATTACATTTAGAAGATTGCCTGTGTGTGCATTTGTTATGTATGATTAGTGTAAGTTTAAATATGGAGTAATACAAGCTGTGCTATAATTTCCCCCTGCCACCCACCCCCCTCCACTTCTCATAACTAAAGCCATGGGGTGGGACAGATGTCTGTCATCTCAGACTATCTGAATAGGTTCAGTCTTACCCCCCATCAGGACTAGCTGAGACCAGACTGACCTCTGACCTCTCACTAATTACATATGGCTAAGACAGTGATGTTGGCACAAATCCAGTATTTTCCAAACAAGGCAGAATTGGGGGAACTAGAAAGCAGGACAAGCATGTTTTCAATGCTGAACGTTCACAGGACATCTCGACACCAAGAGAAAATTCACACACGGACGTGGACAGGGCCAAACACAAATTGATGCAAACATCTGTCAAAATGCTAATGGCCACCAATGAAATCCATCAGTATAAATATGAATGATTTATAGAAACAATAACTTTAATTGTCATTCAGATATGCAAATGTTAAGTGCATTTTGTAACGAGCGACAGTGAAAAGAAACAGGCCCAAGAGCAGAGGAACAGTTCAAAGGATTTATTAACAGATATAATGAGCAGTCACTGGGTTGAGGAGCAGATTCATAGAAACCTCCACTGAAGCTCAGTGAGGTGCAGAACAACACCCAGAAGTGTTAACTCCTGACACATTGGGCAGAGACGAGGTATCCTTTGTGGAAGACCAGCTGACACGCAGCAAAACTTGAAGGCAACCAGGCAACCAACAGAGACATGAGACAGGACCAACTAGACAGAGAGTGTGAGGTTAGTACTCAACATCAAACAACAATGCTCAAAAACTCAGCCAAAACTGAGCAACATTAAACATTTTACTACATTTAACATTAAACAATCCAGCCAAGGACATGACACATGAGGGGATTAATATAGGCATGAATAAACAAGAGCCAGGTGCCACAGCGTTCCCATAGAAACAATCAGAGTTCCATGGAAATGCTGATTCCGCATGCCAGCGGCACCTGAAACACATGAGGGCAAATTTCAACCTGCTTGGAACAAAACAAACAGGAAACGTTGATGACCCCTGACAAGGTGACAGGACCATGGCATCACCAGAGAGCGCACAGTTGTAACTCGCACATGGCAGTTACTAACAACCGGACCCGTTCGCTCACACAAAGAACGTACACGAAACACAAGACAGGCAGCGGACGATAATGCCATGGTCCCGTCAGACAGAATCCCAACCTGACAAGGTGACAGGACCATGACACATTTTGACAAAGGAAGTCAGGCAAAACAATTGATGTGATTCTTACATTTTCAGTAGAACTAGTTTATGCTAAATACAACTCTTTTAAAGGGAGAGTGCACAGTGAAAGTTCCTTTTCCACTCATTGTTCTGACAGTTTAGACTTGGTAAAGCAAAAGTCGAGAATGAACATTCTTAAGAGAGGTGCAGCATGTTGTAATAATATTTTTGATCATGAAGAACTATATTAAATTAAATTCACAAAAAGATATTTGTGTTTATCTCTCTTTATTGAATAAAAAGTGTACATTTCCCCATTTTCACAGCATACTTTTACATTAAACTGCCTCTGCTGGTAAAATTAGAAAAACTCTATTTAACATCCCTACGTGCCTTAACTGCTTCTTGTTGTGTATATGCATCCTCTTTGGCATGGCCAAATAACTGTCATTCTAAGACACACATTCATATCACACGAAGCATATTTAAAATTTTCAAAACAGCTTTAAGTATCAAATATTTCTCTTGAGTATACATATCTTTCTCAATAGAATGACATTAGTGCTATTGCATAAACACTGGCTGGATGGTGGATTGTCTGTTGTCTAAATAGCTAGCTTAGCAATATGTGTGTTTTCTGGCACTTAGGCATGCTTTGGTGGGGCTTGAGTACTAAGGAAGCATGACTCTATTGCTGCCTCAGCATGCTAGCTCATGTCTGAATCTTTTGTGTTTCTTGTGCAATCTTGTGAGTTTGATGAACACGTTTTGTAGAGTACTACCACAAATATTGTGTTACATCACCTTTGTGTTTTTGTTTCAGCATGCATTATGTGAGTGCATACATATCTATAGTGCACTGACTGGAATCCTAAAAAGATTTAAAATAATTCCATAATGTAAAATAAATAAAGATTAATGAGCATTGAAGTTGTCAGCTTTTTCATTCCAAGCCAGTATGACTTTTCCATGAAATACAAAAGAAGATATTTTACAATGTTAAAACATATACAAAAAACAAGTTGACGTGTTGGCTCAGCAACCATAACGTATAAAAAGTTATAGCTTAAAATTGACATATTTAGAACATTTTTAGCTTTACTTTTAGGGTTAACTTAAAACGTTACATAAAGTAAATGAATAGTCCTTGTCCTTGAACTTCTTTAGCTTACAAATCCATAAAATTAAGATTTAAAGTACTAACTCAAACTATCAATTATAGAACGGAGGTTGTGGGGAATACCCATAACCCCATGCACTTGAATAATTTAAGCATGTGTAATGGTAGCAGTTGGTATGTTATAGCTGTGCAGTGTGTAAACCTCACTCTCCTGGCCACAAGAGATGCACACTGACTGAGGCTAGAGGCCATGGCTTTTATTGAATCCTTGCTAGCACGTCCGGCTCCCATACCGGGGATCGGCGGTTCAAATCCAGCTTGGTGCGGGTCAAGCTGGACCGGTGACACTGGTGCCATGACCTGGATGGGAGTGAGGTTTAGGGGGGTGAGTGTAACGGTAGACAGCTGGTACATGATAGCTGTGCAGTGTGTAAACCTCACTCTCCTGGCCTTTAGAGACAAACTAGCAACCCAGACTAGAGGCCATGTCATTTGTAGTCTCCTTGCTAGCGCAGTCAGCTTCCATGCCAGGGATCGCCGGTTCGAATCTTGCTCGGGGTGGGACGAGAAGGACTGGGGACACATGTTTGTTGGGTCAAAAGGAACTTACGTGGGAATATAATTAGCTGTTATTAAGATTTCATAGAGATTTTTTTAACTATTATTAAGATTATTTATGTTGTTTTACTGTAAATAGCTGTTTCGTGTAAAGTCAGTTTTAGGGTGATTAGTGTTCAATTTGTGGTCAACTTGGATCCTGTTCAATCCATATAATTTTTCATAGCGCATGTGAATATGCATTTCTTTGGACAGTCAAGTTTAACCGCTTAATTCAGTATTATTTTCTTAAGAGCCAAGTCTATTATGTAGAAACAGTGATATAAATGTTCATTTGAAACTATTTGCTATTAGTTGCTAAATCATATTTGTAGCCACGGGCCGTGCATTTTAAGTGTAGGACTTCATTGCAATACATACCATTAAGAAAACACAGTTTCACAATGAATAAGATACTGTATGCCTATCATACATTAAGTGGCAGTCAACTAATAATACAAACTGACATTTTAAAAACCATGAACAAAAGCCAGAACTTGAGACGACACTTAATGCTCAAGCAAGCCTAATTTTAACTGCAGCATGACTGTTTTGTGAAATAAACTTCAAAAATCATAATTTTTCATATGAATCTACCAAGGAGGTCTAGAGTACCTGGAAAAATCGATCTATTAGTATTTGCGATTTAAATGTTGCTTGCAATAAATTTAGTTTCCTCAGGGTACATGGTTATGCTGCGTTCCATTCAAGTTAGATGTGGGATATTACTACTTAATATCTCCGACCATAAATGCATTCCATTCCCCAATATTCAGAACTGAAGCGCTCCCGTTAGATTAGCAAGGGTTTGACTCTCATTAGAAATGTCTCCTAGCAACCCAACTGATAAACAATGCTGCAGTGCTAGTATTTGTGCTTCAGGTGTACAAATATCAAAAGAGATTGTAACATTTTATACACCTGTTTTTGCAGGCGTTTGTTACACAAGCTTTAATATCATGTAATATGGAAACAAACTAATTTATCGATATTACTTAATAAAGTGAATGTTTATCACTTACTTTGTATATCTCCCTGAGTGTCAACATGTTTGTGTGACATCATGCCCCTGCATCTCAGCGAGTTGAGAATTTCTGCACGAGCCTACAAGATGTAATCTGACTTAAAGATGCATTCCATTGCACTTTTCCTGGTAGGGAGTTGTAAAATCTGACTTTCCGAGTTGAATGGAACGTAGCACTACTTTTCAATAATTGATCCGACACTGAATGCTCCAGCAGCCTAAATTACACTTAGAAACGTCTGATGTTGCTATGTAACAATGCAAGAAGCACTTGAAAGTTCAAGTGAAAATCAGCCCTCATTTCCTGTTAATAAATGTAGCAATCACATGGTCATGCAGAACATCTTGTGTTTTTAAAGCCATAAGGATCTCTTTCTCAGTGGCGATAGCAGCAGTGATGGCGATCTTGTGCTCTTCCCTTTCAAATTACGTACATCACTTAAAAAGCATGATTGCATCACTCAAGGCCAGCTAGAAGGCCCCGACTGGGACATATCCTAAAGATCTCACCCACCAAGAACTAATAAATCAATCTGATTGACTGATGAATTTGACAATCTGACTTTAGTTGCCCATTCATTTGCACTGTTGAGGGATTCTGAAGAAATTCTGAAGGCCTGACGGGGTGGAGCTCAAACTCACATACTGCTTCGGGTATGCAATTTGTGAAACAGTCGTCACATTTTGCTTGTAAGCATCAAGGAATAAATTCTGACTGGATAAACTTTAAATTTTTGTCTATTTGTTTGTAGATTAATTAAGAGTGGAAAGAGATAAAAAATACATAGGAAAAAGGTGATCGAGAATGAAAGGATGAAAATGTTTTAGTTTTTGGCATGTTAGGCCAGCAGAGAAGGCTTTGCTAGCCCTGAGAATTCACCATTGCTCATTTGTGACACATTTTAAGTAAATAAAGTTAAAGTAACTGACACATTTATGTATATCTAACAAAGGTATTCGAGTTCTGCTGACATAAAATGACCATAAGTTGAATTTACTTATAAAGTGTGATGCAAAAATGCTACTTATTTATTTTAAGTAAATCCATCATATCCTTTGTGGGGGTAGTCTATTTATTTATTATTTATATATTTTCATTTCTATATTTTTTTTACTGTGTATTTATATTTTATTTATAGTTATTTACATTTGTATTATTTTATGGGTTTTTTTTGTTACCATTTTCAATATATATATTTAATTTTTACAATTTAATTTTAATTATTCCAAATCACTGTTGATTATTTCCTATAAAGTATTTTATGGGCAAACATTGACATTTCTGCATATAGTTGACTCTTACGTCCCTGACTGTTAAAGTTCACTGTTTTAGTCTTTATTGATTGATCTCCCTTTTCTACTCTTCGTTTTGGACTGCAAGCTCTTGTCTTAGAGAAGTGCAGTTTACCATTTTAGCTAATTCCGTAAATGGTTAATTGCATTAAGTAAGGGTTATTGGTTCTGAGTTGTTCGTATCAGCAGATTTCATCTATGCAGGACTCAGGACATCAGCTGTTCCTGTGGAGCTCCCTACAGGCCTCAGTGCACACTTAGACAATCACACAGATCTGAATGAGAATGAATTAATCACATTGTGTGCTCAAGACCTTCTGCAATGGTCAACCAATTAACCCTCAGTAAATATTTACCACAACTGAGAAGAGAAAACCCCTTAACTACCAGCTGTGTGTGAAAAACTCGAAAGATGCTGAGGCATCGGGTTGTGTGTGAGTGTTTGTGTGTGTGTCTGTCTGTCTTTCTTTCTTTCTTTCTTTCTTTCTAGCTAGCTGGCTGGCTGGCTGTTTGACATAACATTTTAGACCAGGCTTTGTAAAGCCAAGATCAAAGTTTCTCATGACAAACTTTAGCTATCTCGCTGGAATACCAAGCTGGAAGGCCTGGACTGGGACATATCCTACACCCACCAAGAACAAATAAATCAATCTGATTGGCTGATGAATATGACAATTTGTCTTTAGATGCCTATTCACTGCAGTGTTCAGGGATTCTGCAGAAATTCTGAAGGCCTGACGGGGTGGTGCTCATCGGCTTCGGGCTTTGGGCATACGATTTGTGAAACAGTTGTCACACTTTGCTTGTAAGCATCGAGGAATAAATTCTGATTGGATATACTTATTGTTTTTTGCTATTCATTTGTGATGAATTAAGAGTGGAAAGTGATTGAAAATACATCAATAAGGTCAATAAGAATGTCACTGCTCATTATAAATATAACTTTATATAAAAGAAAATAGAAGACTATGGAATGTCCACAATAAGATGTCTACATTGTTTGAGATAAAGATGAATCCAAATGCAAAATCTGAGCCTAATTATGCCTTCCCTGAAACTGTTCAGCGGTTGTCATAATTCATGATATGGAACAGAAAATTGGTTTGTGGAAATCTTCAACCCTTTTAAAATAGAGATATGAGCAGAACAAACAACCCTCCCTATGAGAGCAGATCCGCAATCGTGTTTTTAATTCAAACTTACACAAACAGTCCATGACAAGTGCACTATTGAAACAGTGCACCCTAATCGGACTACTCCCGGAATACTCCTTTATCTTCTGCCATTCCTGATAACCTCAGAGCTTCACGCTCGTTGGAGAGTAATTACCATCATGGCATGAGTCTGTAAGCGAGGCTCACTGTTTTCTATCGAGATCTTCTGAATCACGGTGCACTGGGAGAAGGAAACAGGCCTGGGGGCAGGCATGAGTGGTGTCGTGTAATTGCTTGTAATTAGTGTAATTAAAGGCAATGGTGTCGGAGTGAGAGCAGAGGTTAGAATCAGGTACGCACAGGTAAGGAGGGGAGGGCAGGTGGTGGTGGGGTGTTGTTGAAATTCAGTCTACCACAGAGCTGTGGAAAATTGGCACTGAACCAAAAGATGACTGTCTGGAGCTTGGTTTGTGTGTGAGTTTGTGTGTGAGTGTGCCTGTGGGGGTTTATGTATACAGCAGAGTTAATAAAATCTTCAAAGGCATTATTATTACAAAGCTTTGTCTCATTGTATCTTTGTTTTCATGGTTCAATTTAGCAAGAAATCATGCTCAGCCATAGGTTAATACGAAGGACATGCTTGCTACAGACTCTAAATAGTTTTAAACTATTTTCCCCTGTATTCACAATGGGAAAAAAAAAAAGAATTTTAACCCAGTAATGAAAACTTTATTTGTGTCAGACGGTAAGTGTTGGGTGTCTTTGTTAGTGTTTGCACGGGTGGAGACAGGGTGGGAAAATTCTACTTGTGTTCTAGTCAACTTCTGCTTATGCAAGAAAACCATGGTTTTGATGACTTAAGGATACTTGTTGTTAAGAAAGTGATGGCTAGCATGGAACAGGGGTCAAGGGGCAAGGGTTTTTGGGGTGAGAGTTGAAAGGCAATTAGGAGGGAGAAATAAAAGGTAAGACAGATGACGTAATTCTGCTGATATAACACATTTCATGATACACACAGTGTGCTCAAACGTGTATGTAAAATGTGTTCATAGATAGGTAGGAAGAGAAAGAAAAAAGAGAGACTATAGGAACCTTTATATTTTAGTTTTATAGGTGCATTAAGGAAGCACAGACTATTACAAGAATCCTTAAAGGTGCACTAAGTTTTTGCTATATTTACACATAAAACATGAATAGCATATTTTAGAAATATGTTGAAAATTATGTTTACTCACATGAGATGAAGACTGGCATATCAGAAACCCAATAAAAGCTGTTTAATTTTACATGGAGCGGGTCGCCCCCTCATGGGAGCTGCGATGCTGACTGCACATGACACTGTGTCATGCAACTGACAGATTTACTACTATCATTAATAATGACAATAACAATAAAATGTTTCATTTATATAGTGCTTTCAGCCAATGCTCAAACATTAAAGTACATGTAGACAAAACAAGCAAAACAATATAACACAAACACAATATACTTACTACAAACAACAACATAGCCCGAGTCAACAGTTTAGTCCAGAGTGATGGTATCCACAGGAGTGTGATCCACCAGACAGTCCGAACTGAATGAGTGCATGTGAAAAGATAAAACGGCCAAACAAGAGGTATCTGCTAGAGTGATGAAACAAACTGCTACACCCTACACCTCTTACCTCGCTGATCAAAAAGAAATAGCGCAACATCAAATAGTAGTCGCGAATAAACTGCGGTCAACAGCCTGGAGAGAGCTCACAGTCCAGCGCACAACAACGCATGAAAATTCATTTGCGTTAAAACCAAAAATATTCATAAAAGGGATGTGTGTAGTATGAGACAGATAAAAGTAGAGTACAAACGTAACAATATAGAAGATAAACAAGTTGTTCCAAACCCATTTGACTTACTTTCTTCTGTGGAACTCAAATGGAGATGTTAGGCAGAATGTTATCTTCAGTCGCCGTTCACTTTCATTGTATGACTGAAACACATATCATAGACCATGTCGGGTTCCAATTCTGTCAGCCAAGAACAGAAAGCTGAGGATGCAGTGGGCCTACCATCTGTATACCTCAGCAGAAATCGAGATTCATCAGACCAGGCTATGTTTTTCCAGTCTTTAACTGTCCAGTTTTGGTGAACCTGTGCCCACTGCAGCCTCGGCTTTCTGTTCTTGGCTGACAGAAGTGGAACGCGACATGGTCTTCTACTGTTGTAGCCATTTCACCTCAAGGTTTGAAGTGTTGTGCATTCTGAGATGGGTTGTCTGAGTTACCATAGCCTTTCAGCTTGAAACTGTCTGGCATCAACAAGTCATTTCAATCCCAGAAACTGCCACTCACTGGATGTTTTTTTTATTTGCCACCATTCTGAGTAAATGAGACTGTTGTGCGTGAAAACCCCAGGAGATCAGCAGTTACAGAGATACTCAAACCAGCCCGTCTGGCACCAAAAAACACACCACAGTCAAAATCACTGAGATCACATTTGTTCCCCATTCTGATGGTTGATGTGAACATTAACTCTAGCTCCTGACACCCTGATACATGAAGTAGGTGTACAGGTGTACCTAATAAAGTGGTTACTGAGTGTAGGTGATTCGTGATGTGATTGATGGATTGTTTTCTGATGAATCATGGGTTATGTAGTTCTCCATTAGTAATTCTGCTGTTAAACATTAGTTTTAAACAATAAAGTTTAAATAAAGTGGATTGATAGCTTCGACAGAGGCACATGCTGTCGATTAGTAGGAGTGGTGGTGGCATAGTGGGCTAAACCACATAACTATCAATCAGAAGGTCGCTGGTTTGATCCGCACGGCCACCACCATTGTGTCCTTGAGCAAGGCACTTAGCTCCAGGTTGCTCCGGGGGGATTGTCACCGTAATAAGTGCACTGTCACTTTGGATAAAAGTTTATCTGCCAAATGTATAAATGTAAATTTAAATGAATTATTAACAACCTCTGAGCTCATGGTAATGTCATTAAAGGTCTATAAGTTATCATTAAAAATTATGTCACCTAGGCTATTCAGAAAATTAATGGATTTTTACTTTTGAAATGAGAATAAATCATTTTGATTAATTAGATATGGAACTCTGTAGATCGATGATGCAGCCTCAGTCACCATTCGCTTTCATTGCAGCTTTTATCCATACAATGAAAGTGAATGGTGTCTGAGGCTATCATTCGGTCTAACTCCTTTTGTAGTCTAATGTACAAGCTTGCAGATATGCGCAGAATTGCAATACATCCTCAGTCACCATTCAAATTCATTGCAAACTTGCTCAGCTTTTATCCAAAGGCTTTGTGACTCACAATATTACACATAACGCCTCAGTGTTCAGCTGTTACATTCATTTCTAACTAGCTTAGCGAGCATTATCACACAACGCCTATCAACAAAGAAACATATAATATTGACCTTTGCCACAGTAACACCTGATGAAATCTATAGGCTGAGATGGTGCAATGAGCCAGAGGCTTAAGCATTGAGACAGCCGGGCATTAAACGCTGGCACACCCTGGCACACCTGTCAAGAGAGTGAGAGAGGGCCTCTCTCGGACAGTTCATGTGTTTCTGTGAGAACCGTCTGGTTTTAGGAAAGACTAGATACACATCAGGTCTTGTTTACCATGAAACAGAAGTGGCCATCTCAGTACAGGTGCAGGGATTGTTTCTCACCTGAGTGGCCTGCCGTTGAATAGGGGACTATAGAGTTCAGAGAGACTATAGGGCTTGACACCTTTGGCAATGCTAGTGATACTCTCACAGGTGCATAGAGACACACACACACACAAAGAAAGAGAGCGTGTTCATTTACACTTAATCATTGATGGCCATGGATGGGTGGAGTAGAAATAGTTTTTGATTGCCTGCAGTTGTGTGAGACAAAAAGAAAGGGAGAGATGCTACTATTGGTCATTGTTTGCTTGAAAGATTGACTAGTGTATATCACACCATATTGAGACCTAAAACACACACAAGGTCAACAACACACCCTTAAACCCTTAGCTTACACCTTTAATGGGATGGTTCACCCAAAAATGTCAGTTATGTCATAATTTACTTAATTTGATGTTGTTCCAAAACCGTATGACTTTCTTTCATATGTGGAACTCAAAAGGAGGTGGATGACTTTGGCCTCAGTCACCTTTCATTTACACACTGCATCTATTTTTTCCACACATTGAAAGTGAATTGTGACCAAGGCAAAAATTCTGCCTAACAAACTGTATAATTTTGTGTTCCAGAGATAAAAAAAACAAAACAAATCATGAGTATCGTGTGAGTATAAAAGGACAGAATTACAATTTTTGTGTAAACTATCCCTTTAAGACTATATAAAGTTGTCAATCATTTTGAATCAGGCTGATCTAGGACTGGGCTCTCAAGTCGACCCCCAGCTGAAAAACCCCCACCCCATTTCCCCCCAACAGAGTTTGATTGACAGTTTGACTATGAGGATTGATGGTGTATTGAGAGACCCCTCCTTCCCGTAGTCGAGATTTGCCCTGTCGATGCACCAGGCGCTCGGTACTTCAATGCTAAAGTAATTAGCCAGCGGTAGTCATATTTCTCAGTCTGGTTGTTCCCTGCGTCTAAATAACTACCATAAATCATACTGAGTGACACTGACACAGAAAATAAAAGCTGGCCTGCCACACTCTCAGACTGTAGACCATTTAGCCAGAGAAAAGGAGTTGTGTAATGTTCGCTCACCTCTTCACCTGCCCTCCTTCCTCTATTGCTCTCTCTCTCTCTCTCTCCTCACATCATGGTTCTTTAAAGGGATAGTTCACTAAAATATGAAAATTCTGTCATAATTTATTAAACATCATGTTGTTCCAAAGCCATATGATTTTCATATGTTTATGGAACACAAGTGGAGATATTTTGTAGAATGTCCGAAATTTGAAAGTGGATGGTGAATTATGGATGTGGATGGAGATAAAAAAGAAGAGAAAAGGACCATAAAATTTGTCCAAATGATTTCTGAAGCCATATGATAGCTTTGTATGACAGACAGACAGAATTTTAAGTCATTCTCACTGATAATCTTCCCCTTCACCAAGGCTCTCAAATCTAATTTGCATTTACATTTATATTTATTCATTTGGCAGACGCTTTTATCCAAAGCGACTTACAAAACAGGAAAACATACGCAAATCATCTTAAGGACAGTAGTATGAAAAGTTTCACTAGCATCAGAATAGCATTCAAAACTGATTAAAGTGCAAGTGCAAGATTTGTTTTTTTAGTTACTGGTTAAGTGCTCATGGAAAATGTGTTTTTAGCCATTTTTTGGAGTTGGGAAGGTCATTCCACCAATGTGGTATGATGAAGCCAACATTCCAGAAAAGTGTATTGATGCCTCTTTGTGGTGGTACAAGGCGACATTGTTTAGCCGACCGCAGGCTTCTAGTGACCGTGTAACTCTGCAGAAATGATTTCAGGTATGCTGGAGCAGACCTAATGACTGTTCTGTATCCCATCATCTTAGCCTTGAACTTGATATGTGCATCAACCGGCAGCCAGTGACGAGAGATAAGGAGTGGTGTAACATGTGCTTTCTTTGGCTGATTAATGACCAGATGCGCTGCTGTATTCTGGATCATTTGCAGGGGTCTAATTGCACATGCAGGGAGGCCAGCAATGAGAGCGTTACAGTAGTCCAGTCTAGTTATGACAAGTGACTGAACAAGAAGTTGTGTGGCATGTTTAGAGAGGAAGGATCTTATCTTCCTGATATTGTAGGGTGTAAATTTACATGATCTTGCTGTCTTTAAGATGTGATCTGTGAAATTTTGTTTGTTATCGATGGTTACCCCAACTTTTCTGACCATTTGGAAGGCGTTACATTAGTTGCACCCAGCTGCATGGTGATGTTCAACAGCAGGGCTGGCTGGAAAGACAAGGAGTTCATTCTTGGCTGGGTTAAGTTGCAAGTGGTGTTCCTTCATCCAGGCCTAGATGTCTGACAGGTAGGCAGAGATTCAAGTTGTCACTGTGGTGTCATTGGTCTTGAAAGACAAGTAGAGTTGCATGTCATCAGCGTAGCAGTGGTAAGAGAAACCATGTGCCTGAATGATGAGATCCAGTGATGTTGTGTATATAGAGAAGAGAACTGGCCCAAGCACTGAACCCTGAGGTACCCCAGTAAGTAGCTGATGTGGCTTGGACACCTCTGTGCTAAATTAAATAAATAGTACCTTTAGATGTGTTGCACCAGGTTTGATTTCACTAATGTCAAACAGCATTTGGTTATATAATGAAAATATCCATATATGTTTATATAAGCTCTGACATACTATATCAAGCATCTCATTTTTGGGTAAACTATTCCTTTAAGTGAAAATGGTAAAATAAAGAATTAGGGAAATAAAAAGTTTGAGAGCTAGAGGAATGTGTTGAATGGGTGCATGTAGGTGACCCCCTGTAGGGCATTTCTCTTTTAAATGTATTTTTTGTGGTAATTGTCTAGTAGGATTTTAAATAGCTTTTGAGCTCTTGTCTGAATAGAACGACTGAGTCAGCAGGGTTTTCGGGTGCCTGACCTGTCTGCTCTGCTAAGGGTTTGGTAGCTAAGCAGAGAACTGTGAATCTTGTGTAGTGACAGACAAGGAGTGGTGTCTTCCTTTTCAGAATAGCATTCACTCAGCACATAAGAACAGGTCATCCTTTTGAGTAGATATGGCAGCTTTATTCCAAACCACAGCTGGTGTTTGCCTCACACAAAATATATATCTATAGTGATTAGGAGAAGAGCTGGGTCTTTAAAAAAATATATGAACACCTTAAAAACTCCATGAATCCATGAAATTCCCACAAATTAGATTTTTTACATTTATTTATTATTCATCATTCGGCATACTCCATAAATCCCATGAATTGTGAATCAAATATTCTTTCAAAATGTTGCCATCTTTTTTGTATATATATATACTCTACAGTATATTATACTATTTAAATAATGTTTATTTTCACTTGGATTTTAAGGGTTGTATCAGTTTAATTTCTGTTTTGTTTTTTTATGTAATATTTGCCCTTTTTTATTTTTATCCCTGCTTTTTATGGAATACCTGCCCAGAGACTACAGCTGAAAGTTTGCTGTAATAGCTAAACTGGTGCATAGGCTATACAGAAATGTTTATTGATGTGCCCTGTAAATCTAAATTGAATTAATAATTAATTAAATTATTATTATTACTATTAATCACACATCAATACACAGTATAGAGGTAGTTGAAATGGCATTTTCATATTAATAACTAGCTAATATTAACTGATAAACTACAAGTAATATTTACACTTAAAAAAAAGATTTATTTTTGTCACTATATTAATGTACTGCAAAAAGCAGGTTATTAAAAATGACAAAAAAAAAAAATCTAAAACGATGCTGTCCAGTTACAGCATCTAAAAATATACACTTTCCCTCATACATATATACAGACAGATATATATATATATATATATATATATATATATATATATATATATATATATATATAGTATAAATATATATATACCGTATATATATATATATATATATATATATATATATATATATATATATATATATATATATATATATATATATATATATATATATATATATATATATATGCATACAAAAAGATGGATGTATACTATATATATTATTTTATGTATGATGTATTATACTGAATTTAGGCATTTTCTGACAAAAAAAATTTATTGAATGGGCATTGCATTTATCAGTATCTAGAAAAAAAGACACCTAGTCTCCAAAAACATTACAGATTTTGGATTCATTGTGAAAGAGTTCATAGACCCCATTCGCCCCTGGTATTAAGATGCTTTTCGGGAATCTTCATCAGAGGTATATAATATAGGTAATCCACCAAAATAACGGACAATTCTTCTCGAAATGTTGCATTTGTGCTTAGATAAACTTTTTACTGCATCTGGGAGAAACAGCACACCATTATTTTTTTCACACTCTCTTTGTCTTTTCTGAGTTTGTTGTGCTTTAATATCATGCAGTAAAACACTGACATAGTCGTTGATATATTTTGTCATGAAACAGAGTCCTTTCCCTTGAAATCCGAACACAAGTGGTCACAGGAGACACATTTAAGCAGCCAGGTTTGAACAGCGATGTGTTTCACCTGACCACATCACCCGAGACACATCTTAATGCCAAGGTGGAAAGGAGGTCATAGGGATGCATTTTAAAATGTGGGCTTGTTTTCATACCAAAAATGCTGACTTTGATTGATCAGGCCTTAAGTCAAACAACTGTTCAGCTAAGAATCAAGCTGCAGTCCTATGTATTAGGTTGATCAGGCAATTTTGTGTCAATGAAGCTAAGTGACTCTCTCTCTCCACTGTGTTTGTTCTCTATGCCACAAATGTAATATGATGGATTGGTTGAAGCTTGTTTAGGGACTTCACAGAGCATCCGAGTATGGCTGATGGATTAGCACCATGTGGCATTATCCTTCGTCCTCTGATCTTAAAAAAAATGGAGATGCAGATCTACCTTCGACTGACTCTCATCCCGTAGAATCTCATTCACTCTATCATCTATCTCTGTAACAGGGAGCCACATGTGTGTAATGTGAGTTTGAATGTGAAAGGACAGAAGATAAATCCATTTAGTTGTGATTAGATTACACTAGGCTAGACTGAATGGAATCAGTTGGAGAGGTGACAGAGAGAGGGGGGGTAAAACCACACAGACCCCTTTAACTCAATCCATTAGAGTACAACGACATATTCATTAAGTCAGCCCAGCCCAGGACTGTGGTTTAAAATGAGCTGTGGTTCCCCCTCCCACTGCTTTTCCCTTAAAAACTTCCTTCCTTTTCTCTTTCATATTGATGGTCATGGAGAGGGCTTAAAGGTGATCGCGGTGGGGGGTTTGTGTGAGTGTGTGTGAGTGTGTGTGTGTGTGTGTGTGTGTGTGTGTGTGTGTGTGTGTGTGTGTGTGTGTGTGTGTGTGTGTGTATCTTTCTATAGGTTCTTCAAAACTTCATTTTCACCAAAGAAATTCACAAGGTTGGCACAAACACAGTGCTTCATCCAATGCTGTCTCTGTCTCTCTGATCTATTCACACTGTACAAAAAAAATAATAATTATACAGTATCTAAGCATCCTTAAAACAAGACACATTTGCTTCAGAAATGGCATAAGAAATGTATTCTACAACCAGAACAATATACATTATGTGAGGTTTATGCTTAAAAAAGAATACATCTGGTGACATTTTTTTTTAAATAATCTGGTATGAAAAATAAGACTAATTCTAATCGAAAACAAAATTAAATCAAAATTACATATAGAAAAAAATTAAATAATAATAATTTTAGAATAGTGTACATTAGATTTAAATATTAAAGTTGACAAGTTTCTTTTTTAAATCTATTAATTAGTATTATTTTTATTATTATTTTCCAGTGCTTTAACCTTGGCCACTTAAAAAAAGACTCTAGGTTTTCACCATGGCATTAATAAAATTATGTTAAGATGATGAAACATCTTGTGTTTGTACCCAGTCATTCCATAAATATTAAAGTTTACTTTGACTGAACTTGCTTTGCAATGATTTACAGATATATTGCAAACTGTTATAGTCTGATGTCATGTCAAAATCTCGGGTGTGTTCAATTCAATGTATTTTAGGCTCAATATCAGCAAAAAACAAAAGTCATTACATATAGAATAGATGCTCAGTTTCTACTGAAAGTCCAAGTATCTCCAAGTGTCACCACACAATTCATACTTGAGTCAAAAAGACAAGGGCCATTTAGACTTTACTTCATAACCCACATCATATTATAGTCTTGCATTCTCAAGTTGTCTTTCAGATGAGGAGGGTTAGACTGGTGGCAGCATCATACGCGAATTGAGTTCTTTATTGCAGTCAAGCCCTGTCATTCACCACAGGAAACTGCTTTCAGTGGGGAGGCGGGATGTTGAGTGATTGGCATTTTGTCCATCCAGGCAACTTCCTCTCGTTGGAGGAAGACCATTAAAATCTGTCTGTGTCAAAATAATGTCCTTTACCTGCCTCTCCAATGTCCCTCCTACCCTCTCTCTGCTGGGAAAGACCATAACCCAAATTGGTAACAAGCAGTGCAACAAATAACAGAATTGGTTACAATAAAAGTAAATTACTGCATGAATAATAGATAATCAGTCATGTCTGTGTTTTTTTTTAAATAAGTGGTGTTTGCTTAGGCAACTCTACCCTGAGAATGAAACCCATCTTACATTTGTGCTTCAGATATGAATAGAATCTCAAACTGTGAAGTTTGTTGAGGAAAGGTGTACTGTTATCTTTATAAGTGTTTGGATTTTTTTCACATAGCACACTATAAAACAGGTATATGAATGCCATTGACTTACATTGATGGAAAGAACCAAGCCACATATAGGCCTGGGGAATAGAATGTCATAGACTGGTTAGCAATGACATAGCAACCAGCCAGAATACCTTAGCCAATGGCATGGCAACACACTGTATAATGTATACATTTTTTGTGTTTTTATCCAGTATTTCTGGGCCCATATAGCAAGAAAACTGTACTGGAATTATTTATTTGATGTTTCTGTGTTTTAAATCTTTACCATTTCCTGATTTCATTGCCAGCTTATTTCGCCATGTACTTATGTTTAGATTTACCTTTCAATAAATAAATGTATCTGTGTAAAAACCGAAAGAGAGAGAGAGGGCTGTGGAGGTAAATAAGTCTGGGAGAAGTGTAGGGGGTTGGACAGACATCAAATTCACACCCTTTAGAAACACATTCCAGACAGTGTATGTCTGAGCAGAGGCTCAGGTGATATATTATTGGCTACCTCCTATGTAGCTATGGGTGAATGCTCAGACATCTGGAACACTAGAC